>NW_015090828.1:9443201-9463792 GCF_001431845.1 Calidris pugnax | reverse complement strand
GGTGGGGTGGGCGGGCAGGGCTTCTCTGTTCATTTTGGATGTGGTTAAAATGGGCTGACAGGTTCAGGAATTATTAGCAAAGGGACAGACGGATATTGTGAGGGTGCTTACCCTGTTTCCTTAGGAAACGGGGGCCAGCCAGCAGGCCCAGATGTGTCACAAAACACCCATGACACGAGTGCCTGTCCTCAACCAGCCCCGGTCCTTGTAGGAGGGCTTTATGGGGTCAGGCAGAGGGTTATGGAATTAGAGATCTGGATTAGCAAGCTGGGGCCAGGCTGATAATCAGCATTCATAGAGCAGCCTTATCATAACCAGCAGCAGCCCCCCGCTCCCCCCCCTCCTCTTTATCACCCAAGGAACTGAGCAAATGCGTTGGCCAACTTTCCTCCTTTGCTCTCTACTGAGGATTATCAGAAGATCTCTCCTGGTGGGCAGGAGGCTCCTCCCAGGCCAGTTTGCCCATCTCCGTCTCGGCAGTTTGCAGATTAATCTCTGTGTTAAGACCTTACATACCTGAGAAGTGTCAGAGGGGTGGCTCAGAACTGGAAGGATTGCCTGAGTGTATTTTTCCACTCAATCTCTCTATTTTTTTATGTTGTTGGTTGTGTTTTCTTTTAACAATTCCCAGCTTGGACTGTTCCCTGATTTTTCTTTTCCTTTTTTGTTATTTTATTTATTTTTTTTTTTTTTTACTATCTTTCTATTGAACACTGATGGAAAAAGAGAGTGCTTTCCTCCTTGCCTGCTTAAATCTTTGGCTGACTCGTCGGAAAAACAGTCACACTTACTGTAGCTCCCAAAGCCTTCAAATCATCAGGGGAGAGGGGAAGAGGGAGCTGCGAAGGGAAGGAAATAATTTGTATAGGCCTAGAGTGAAGAATCACCTTCCTTTAAACTCGTGATCTGTCTGTGTTCGTACAGTTTTCCATCTCTGATCTTTTTTTATTTCTCTGCCCAGCATCCCTTTCCTATTTTCTCTCCGTTGGATCTGTGGTGTGTCCCTGTCCCTGGGACATCTTGCTCCCAGGAGGGTTTGAATAAGGATACTGGGCCTCGAAGATCTAGCTTATTGACAAGAAATCATTACTAAAACCTTTTAATGCATCTTCTGTAACTGATACAGCAGTGGGGGGAGGATGATGGGGTTTCTTTTCCTGTAGATGCAGAAGTTTTCCTTCCCCCCCCAGCCTAATGTCTTTAAAAGCCCTGAGCGTGGTGTCCTCTGGCCATTTCCTGATGGGTTAAAATGTGTTGATGTCAGATGCTTTGGGGGGGCTGCAGATATTGCCCCTGTTGGCTACTCAAGGATGAATACACTTGGAGGGAAGCAGATGGAGTCCAAAATACTGAGCAGCAGGAGAGCTCACTCCCAGCTCCAGCTAAAAGGGGGATCCCCCCTTTTAGCTACCAAGCTGCCTGGGTGACTATGGCCTGAATTGTGGCCCTATTGCCCCGAGTTAAGCTGGATGGATCCTACAAGGGAGAGGGCAAGAGAGGTGACCCGAGTGGGGCTGAAAACCCCCCAACCTGTTATCTGGGCCATTGGGAGCCAAAAGCAGGCTGGCTGGGGTGAGAGCAGTGGTGTTGATGTCCCCAAGGAGCCCAAGGAGGGGAAGGATGGAGGTCCATTGGGGTGAAACTTGGCAAAACCCCCATTTCCTCAACGAAGACTATCTTCTGACCACCTCCCTTGGCTTCTTGCTGGCATCTGTTGCTAGGAGATAGATAGCACAGTCCCTTTTGAAGCATCTTCAGCTGCCCTCTACCTTCCTGGAGAGCTTCAGCTTTGTGCAGTCTCCCGGCTCCTTTCCTCTGCTCAGACTCATCCCTTTCATCTTTCTCCTTTTGCCTCCATGCAGCGGTCAGGAAGGACTTGCCTCCTGGTGTGCCATGGTGCTGTAGTCACTGTAGGGTGCTTGCTCCAAACGGTGCTGCCAGCCCGCTCTCCAAATCCACTTATTTTAATTAGCACGGGATTCAGCAGCAGACACGTGTCTGTGAACTTAACTCCTGTGCCAGATGTTCACCCAAGTCCCTCAGCCTTTCCTCAGCAGAGAGATGCTCCAGGCCCCTCATCATCTTTGTGGTCCTCTGCTGTACCCTCTCCAGCAGTTCCCTGTCCTTCTGGAACTGGGGGATCTGTCCTCTTGATCCCCCTTGATCAATGCCTATAAATACTTCAAGGGTGGGTGTCAGGAGGATGGGGCCAGTCTTTTTTCAGTGGTGCCCAGGGACAGGACAAGAGGTAACGGGCACAAACTTGTACATAAGAAGTTCCATCTAAACATTGGGAGGAACTTATTCAGTTTGAGGATGGCAGAGCCCTGGAAGAGGCTGCCCAGGGAGGTGGTGGAGTCTCCTTCTCTGGAGACATTCAAACCCCCCCTGGACATGTTCCTGTGCAACCTGCTCTGGGTGGACCTGCTCTGGCAGGGGGTTGGACTAGATGATCTCCAGAGGTCCCTTTCAACCTCATGTCATTCTGTGCTTCTGTGATTTGTTTTTCCTCCCTGAGGATAGAGGAGCTGGATGTGAGGAAAACCAGTCCTTCTGGCATGTGTGTGACTCCTCCTGCATGTAGATATGGGAACCCCACCACCTCCTGCGTGAGGACTTTGCCTTCAGGATGTGCAGCAGCTTCTCAGCCCTCTGTTTCTCTGCTCAGTGGGCTTTGCTTGGGCATCAGCCTTGCTTGAAAGCAAAGCTTTGTGGTGCTGCTGTCGGGAAGGCAGGCAGCAGACAGCTTTTCCCCTACAGGGTTAATAAAAAAGAAGGGAAGTGAAGGATGCTGCAGAGGCAGCAGACGAGAACAGGGATGATTATGTGGGTAGGGATGTTTGCCCCAGTTTGGGGCTCTAAATCACTCCGCGTGCCTTTAAAAAAAATAAAATCAAGCAAAATGTATAAAAACCAGGAGAAATCTGTTCTCAGTCGTGTGCTTGCAGCCCCCTCCCACCGCGCAGGCAGAGCAGGTGGTCACTTAGGGCAGCAGAATGGTTTGGGATTGTCTTAGCCAGTAAATGACATTCTCCAGCTTGCTTAAGGATGCAAGAAAAATGCAAACGTGTCTTCGCTGGACCCACAATTATGGGCACAGGCACTTCCCCACCTCGGAGCGAGGGGCTGAGCCCGGCACCGCCGTACGCCGGGACGAAAAATAGCCTGGGCAGTGTTTTTCCTGTAAAACTCACTGGCTCCAGGAATGTCCGTGGAAGGCTTGAGCTCAGCAGGAGCTCAGAGGGGTTGGAGTGATGCGTTTTGTGTTTATTTGCCTTTGGATGCAGCCAGTTTGGGGGAGAAGCAATGAAAAATTGAGGCAGTCTCCCCTCTCTGCATCCGTTAGCGCCCGCTGAGAGAGGGACTCCCTCCTGCAGCTGGTGACCTGCCTCGAAGGCACCGGGGCTGGTACCCCTCTGGTACTCTCTCCTCCTCCTGTCCAGCCTGATTTACCAGTTCCCATATTTCATTCCTGTCCTGGCCTGAGGCAGCCACGTTTAGCGATTGCTTCACACATTCATCATGCTGCGGGTGTCACAGCATGATGGCTCTGGCCTTTGTTTGATTTCCAAAAAAAACTCACCCCCCCCAAAACCACCAGACCCCAAGCCAAACCAGTTTTAACCTACCTTTAAGGCTGAGATGGCAGGAGAATTTTCCAGGAGAAGGGTAGATGTTTTTAGTGATTTTTTTTTAACTTGTTGCTTTTGCAGCTTTGCACTAAGATTTGGTTTCAACATTTTGGGCATCGGGTTCCTGGGGAATGCTTTGCTTTGGAGGGATGGCAGTATGGAAATGAAAAATAGGGATCCATCTCAAGAGCTAAGCTGAGCTATGGAAGTTAGAAAGAAACTTCTCCTTTGGGCCAGGATGTGTAAGTGTTGACTCAGGGTGGTTGGTGGCAACTGGGAGGCATGTCTTGCTTCATGGCCAAGAGGTCCTTTTGCTCTACGACAGCTGGGCAGCATCAGAGCCTTAATGTCAGAGTCTTAATTTCACCTGTGCTTCATATATGGAAAAGGGAAAGCTCACTGTAGAAGGAACAACCATAAAAACCAGTTTACTCTATAAGGAAAGACTTGAAAAGGGGTGTTCCTTGCTGGTACCCCAAGGTGGATGAAGCGGTGGTGAGATAATGTCCCAAACTCCTCTCTGAAGATGGCAAGCTGACTCTCATAAAGGGGACACTGCACATGAGTCCACCTAGCTACACCTAGCTTTGAACATCCTGCAGTGCTGAGGACTAACGCATCAGAGTATTAAATATGTACTAGGTCTTAATTGTGTGAGTACATCCCTCCCCATTTAGGGGGCTTTGAACATCCCGCAGTGCTGAGGACTAACACATCAGAGCATTAAATACTTACTAAGTCTTAATTGTGTGAGTACATCCCTCCCTATTTAGGGAAAGCTTTTGACCATATAGCTGAGTCCTACTCAAGTAAATGGGCATGAAGTGTGAACCAAATTAGTGAGTTGCTTAAATGCGTTGGCCGAACTGACTGGCAGTTGTTTCTTCTTTATGGGCTGCCCAGGGAAGGGGTTGAGGCACCATCCCTGGAGGTCTTCAAAAGACGGGTTGACGTAGTGCTTGGAGGCATGGTTTAGTGATGTGGGGGGTTCTTTTGTATGGTTTTCTTTTTTTTTGTTATTGTTTTCTTTTTTTTTTTTTTTAATCAGAGGTAGGTTGATGGTTGACCTAGATGATCTTAAAGGTCCCTTCCAACCTGGACAATTGTAGGATTCTATGATCCTAGCTCCCCAGCTGTGGTGCAACACATAACTCTTGCCACAAATGCGTTAAGGTCCATTTTAGAAGCAGCGAGGGCTTTCTCCTCCCCTGCACCTCCTCCTGCCTGCCACCACGCTTGGCAACACATTGCTCACGTCTAACTTGAGCGAGACAAACTGCTCTCCCTGTGCTCCATCCCTGGGGTGTGTGGCCACCCTTCCGTCCCACTTAACTGCTCGGGCTAACGAGGGAAATCAATCACGCCGCCCTGGGGCTGGCCATCCATCTCTGCCAACGATGTCCCTTCCTCGGCAGCGCTGGAGAGGCTGGGGGAAGCCTGGCCACCCCCCGTGGCACAGTGGGAGCCTGAGCTGAGGTTCCTCACCGAGCATCTTGCAGGAGAAGGGCGCAGGTTGTAGGGAATCGCAGCGCTGCAATTAAAAACTGAGATATTTCAATAGTGCTGGATGATTTGCAGTCACTCTCTTAGTATTAATAATCTTCCTTTTAGCTAGGAGGTGTTATTGCTGGATCTGCTTGTTTCTAGCTGAAAGAAAACCCTTTACAAGACCATTTTGAGTCCTGTGTAGTGGGAGCTTCTCTCTTTTAGCAGAAATTGTTGGCTCAGAAAACCCAGAAGTGTAAAAATCACAACCGAAGTGAGTTGTGTTGGAGGACGCTGGCCATTTGCTTTGTTTTTAACACCCGATCTCTGCAAATCCCCCGTGGAGGTGCTTGAAAGGAACAGATTTCCCCTTCTCTTTTCCTGCTAGTTTTGTCGTCCAGACAAATTGTTGATGTGGTGGTTGTGTTTCTAATGCTGCTGTAAATGGTCATGGTTTTTGTGTCTTTGAGCTGGCACCAAAGGTGATTTCCGCAAAGAAATGAGAGTGGCTGGAGATATCTGTTCCTCTGGCCCCTGTAGCACCCCACAACATTTTCTCTCCTACAAATAGCTCCTGTGTATTTTACATCTTGACAACAGCTTTCCTTATTTATTGAAAGGCTAGGGATTCTTTGAGGATAATTCCATTTTTTCTCTACTGTTTCTGACGGTTCCGCTCCAGCAAATTGGTCTCCAGCTGCACCTTTTCTCCTCCATTTTGGCTGGAGGGAACCTGCCTTGCTTGCTGGGTGATCAAAAATCATCCCACAAAACGGTGTCGAGTCCTTCCATGGGCCACTGGAGGACACAGGATCGAAGTAACACCTTACTTGACAGTGACACCATGGCACGTGGGGGTAATATTGTGTTTCTCTGCACTGCCTTGTAGAGTGGTGGCACCTCCCAGGGGTCAAAGGCCACCAAAACCGAGTGATGTACCCCTTTGCCTCTGCTTTTGGTGGCAGGAGGGGACACCCTGCACCAGTTGCTGTCCAGAGGAGGTTGAGATGGAGTGTGAGAAGTTTGTTATTCTTTGTGGAGTGCATCGAAGTTGCTGTTGAGCCAGAGAGCTGGTCTAGGTCATTGATGAAAGGGGGAGAAAAGTGTGCTTACACGAGGCAGAAAACTGCTTTTGTTGGGCTAACAAACATTTTTGGATTGGTTGAAAAGCAGAGTGGCTCCTTGATGGTGTCTTTAAATGTCAGCCACAAAGACACTGGGTTTCTGTGCCTCTGCTTTTCTCTAAGAAGTCCTATCCAGGATCTAACCACCTCCTGGAAATAGATAGAGTGGTGATTGGTGATGTGGTTTAGTGATGGTTTTTTATCAGAGTTAGGCTGATGTTTGGACTAGATGATCTTAAAGGTCCCTTCCAACCTGGACAATTCTATGATTGCCTCGCAGCTGGGTTTGAGCCGTGCCCTGGGTGAGCTCAGGCAGTTGGCTGCATTTATTAACCTGTCCCTTTTTCGTTCATGTTGAAGGAAGGCCATGCTAAGTACCAGCATCTAGTTAGAAAATGAGAAATGCTAGTGGCACCAAAGATCTAACATTATTAACATTGTTAATCAAATATTTAAACCAAATAGTGTAAAGCCTGGTTTCATTAAAGCTCTGTGGATTTGCTCACCATAACCTGTGTTTGGATACTAATGTGAGGTTTGCTTTTTCCATCTTTTGAAAGCTTTTCTAGCATTCTGGCTCTTAGTAAAATGAGCATTAGATGGTCCAAATGGCTGAGTGGCTGGCTCTCTTAAAATTCTGGAATCCGAGTTCCCTAGCCTTGATCACCTAAAGATATCTTGCTGTTGTAGTTGCCACATTTTGCTACTTTTTTTGCATAATCTTTAGTTGTTACGAAGTCCCTGGATTTGACTTCTTCCCCAAATGCTAAGTGAAGCAGCAATATTTGCGTCCCGCTGTCAAGTTCTCTCTCTTTTCTTGAGAAAAGCAGGAATGAAAACCTCTTCTTCTCCTCCCCCTCCACTGGACGTGGCTTTCTCCTTCTGCAGTATGAGCTTCCATCTAACCCCAGTTTGGACAATATTTAATCTGATGGACATCATAGGGTTTTACAAAGTAGAGTAGTTTAATTGGAAAAAGAAGAACGGTTCAGGATTAGAGAGAGACAACTGGGATGGAATGTAAACTTGAATACATTACAAAGCTCTACGGGACCTGCTTGGGCTCCAGCACGCTATTTATGATCTTGAACTGCTTCAAAATAGCTGACAGGGTAAAAAACAAGCCCGTCTCTGTTAGTTTGCAATTAGGCAATCTGCTCACAAGCATCTGTTTTCTAGGAGAGATCACCGCTGGCCAATTGTATGGCTCATCTTTTCTTTGAAGGGACACCAGAGCTGGACCGAGGAACTGGAGAAAGGGCTGCTAACATGATGAGAAGCTCATGTGTTTGGAGAGAGGTCGAGGAAAGCCTGACTTAATTAAGTTAGCAAAACGAAAGCCGAGGAAGATAACTGCCTATAAATACATCGCTGGGAGACGGGGAAGGGAGCATCAGCGAAGGAGAACTATTTATGCCTGAGGACAGTGTTGGCACAAGAATAAGTGTACGTAAACTGGCCCAGAATAAATTCAGCCTGGAAACAGGAAGATAGTTTCTGACAATTAGAGAGCAATCAGGCTCTGGACCAGCCTCCCCATGGGAACAAGAGGGGATAAAACCCTTCCTGCTTTTAGCGGGAGCTTGCAGGAGGGCTGGATCCAATGAAGCAGGGATGCCGTGTAACCCAATGCTCCTTCTCCTTTCCTTGTTTTCTCTCTGTTTTCTGCCTCAGCCTCATATATATGCCAATTCTCATCACGTCCCACCTCCCTCCCTGTCCCCTGATATTTATCTCGGTTGCTGGCTTCACTCCCTTCTGATGCAGGTGGCTTTCTTCTAACTGTAATAACTTTCCCTCGTGGTCAGGAGCCTGCAGTATCCTTGGTGCTTTTAAATTTTTTATCTCTGTGCCCAATCCCTCCTCATCTGTCTCTCCTCCTCGCATGGAGAAGGAGGCCAGACAGGGGAGAGATGGAGTCTTCCAGCCAAGGTGGCTCTGCCCACCCCCACACAGGTAAGAGACTCCCTGGAGGGGACTCTTGTTATTTCTTGCTTGGTTTAAATAGGCAAAAAATTGTGATTGGGAACTATTTCCAGCCCTTGCACGATGTGGCCTTGAAAATGACTTGTACCCCGATGGAGAGGGACTTTTTGGAAATCTAAATTACTCCCACTTGCGTGCCTGGGAGCTGGGGATGCTGAGCAGCCTTGGGAGGCTGATGGCAGAAGTTTGCCATGAGGGAGATACCCTGGTTGCACGGCTCTTTCTAGGACTGGGAAACCAGAGATGCTTCAGAAGACCCTCCTCATCTTTCCCTGTGCTTTTGCTCCTGTTTTCCCCAAATTTGGGAAGGGGCTGCAGGCAGTGAGGTCGCCGAGCTCACCCTGTCTACAGGGATGTTTCCAGGGTGGCTTCAGTGATGCTCTCATCTCACGAGATTAGATGTTTCTATTTGTTTTACGCCCAGCAATGAAGCTTATATGTTTAAGTTGCCATTTTTGCTAAAACTCTGGGCCGTGGATGGATGCGAGCGGGTGTGAGGAAGAAAAGGGATTTCTTTGCTTGCAGGTTGTACCCATTACACTAGGCTGGAGCCTTTCTTCATTTATTACCATAATAACTAGGAAATGCACTCTGAAACCTCCCCAAAGGCTGGAGGCCCTGCAAGGAGAAGCGTAAGACCAAATTTCTCCTGCAACCGAGTCATAACGTTGAATCCCAAGTGTCCCTGAGAAGGGAAAAAAAAAAAAAATGAAAAAAAAAAATCTTTGTAAGGTATTATGTGAGCTTTCTGGATTATCTCAAGTGAGGTAGTTGAAAATACTGGGTTTTGGGGGGAATTAAATGCCTGTCTGTGTGTGTTTTGGGCACCTAATTCCTCTAAGGCCATTCCAAACGTCTGCCTTCATTCATATTCTCCAGGTGTCAGCGCTGAACTAGCCTTCCCCCCACGCGTGCTACATCAGGTATTCAAACAATTCCTCTTGATGAGGCAGCAGAGCTTCAACCAACGCTTCTCTTCTGCACCCAGCTCTTGCAAAGGACGAGCCAGTGCCTCTGTTTGAACCTCACACTCCCTTCACTTCGTCTCAATTATATGTTTAGTTGTCACTTCTCAATCTTGCCGCAGGTGGAAGTTGAGGGACACACGTGGAAGTTCTCAGGCAATGGAAATAAAACCCCCTTGGCTGTGATGCTTCACCTCGTTTCCCAACCTGCTGCCTTGCATCCCAAAAGCAGACGTTTCTAACCCTGTTAATGCCCGTCTTTTAGAAAACTCTATTAGATTAGTTCTTATCAGTTCTTTTTTCATAAAGCGAAATAGAAAAGATATCTGATCAGAATGCATTAAAAAAAATAATCCTAAACAATACAGCCAACCAAACTAATTTAGTAAAGCAACAGTTTATACACATCAAGGGTTTTTTTTTTTTTATTCCCTTAATGCTTTGACATATAATTGGGCTGCAGGTAAAGTTGAATAAGTCCTTTAGGGAAGGAGGAAAATGCAGAGTTTCTCAGCAAAGTGGGAAGCCTCTGCTGACTGGGCTTTGCTGGGCTTCCCACCACGCTGAGGGACAACTGAGTGCCCAAACCTCATGGATGGGTCACTGAGGAAGGACTGCGGGGGCTACAGGAGCTTCTTTCCCCCAGCCAAGAGGAGCCAGCCCTGGAGAAGGCTTGTTCTGGGTCCCAACTTCCCTGGCAGCACCAGGGAGGGATGCAGGCTGTGAGCTCCCAGTTTTTGGGGGGTTTCCCATAGCAGATCCCAGCGGTGAGGGGAGAGGTGCCATGGGGACAGCATTGGATGAGGACTGGTCAAACTTTTCTTTTGATGAGGGAAGACTTTAAAGGGGGTAAATTGGTAAGAACTTCATTTGCAAACCTTCTGCCTGCTCTCCTTCAAACTCCTTGCCACCCCATCTTTTTAAGGTAGACCCACAGGGTATGGCCCCAAGGCAGCTTCATCGTTGTCAGAATTGTACACGTTCTGATCCTAACTGGGTCATGGAATCACAGAATTGTCAGAGTTGGAAGGGACCTTCTAGAGATCATCCAGTCCAACTCCCCTGCCAAAGCAGGGTTGCCCAGAGCACATCACTCAGGAGCATCCAGGTGGGGCTTGAAGATCTCCAGAGAAGGGGACTCCACACCCTCCCTGGGCAGCCTCTTCCAAGGCTCTGCCACCCTCACCCCAAAGAAGTTCTTCCTCAGAAACCACTGAAAAGAGTCTGGCTCCATCCTCCTTCAACTCACCCTTTAGATACTTGTCAGCATTAATAAGGTCTCCCCTCAGCCTTCTCTTCTCCAGGCTAAAGAGTCCCAGCTCTCTCAGCCTTTCCTCATCAGGGAGATGCTCCAATCTCTCCATCATCTCTGTTGCCCCAGGCTGGACTCTCTCCAGCAGTTCCCTGTCTCTCTTGAACTGGGGAGCCCAGAACTGGACGCAGGATTCCAGTTGTGGCCTCACCAGTGCAGAGCAGAGGGGGAGAATGACCTCCCTCAACCTGCTGGCCACACACTTTCCTACGTAGCCCAGGATCCCATTGGCCCTCTCGGCCACAAGGGCACATTTCTGGCTCATGGAGAGTTTACTCTTCACCAGGACCCCCAGATCTGCCACAAGGGCCCATTGCTGGCTCATGGAGACTTTACTCTTCACCAGGACCCCCAGATCCTTCTCTTCAGAAGTGCTTTCCAGCAGGTCCATCCCCAACCTATACTGGTATCTGGCAACAGGGTCAAACCTTGTATGTCAAGTATGAGGCAGCTGGGCTGTGTCTTCATAGAATCATAGAATGGTTTGGGTTGGAAGGGACCTCAAAGATCATTGAGTTCCAACCCCCCTGCCCTGGGCAGGGACACCTCCCACCAGACCAGGTTGCTCCAAGCCCCATCCAACCTGGCCTTGAACCCCTCCAGGGATGGGGCAGCCACAGCTTCTCTGGGCAACCTGGGCCAGTGTCTCACCACCCTCATAGTGTCTTGTGCTCCCCCCGCAAATTAAGCCCCTTGTCTTGTGTGTCTGTAGGATGACTTCAGTGTGCTATGTATCCTGTTGTTTTTTATATTTTTTTTTTTTCTCAATTCCTGCCTTTGGTGATTTGGGTCCTAAAGCAGCAAAAAGAGGATTGAAGTTCTTGCACCTTCTCTTTATTTATTTAGCGTTACCTTGTCTGTGCTCAGTGAGGGGGCCTCCACATGAAGATTTTACCAGCGGAGCGTTTCTGCTTGCGGCCCCTCGGGTGCAGACGCAGAATAAATCGATAATTCTTCAGGAACTCGCACCCAAAGGCAACGCTGTGCTCATCGCCCATGCGCGCCCCCTCCCGTTCTCATCTCCTCCTCCCGCTGCCCTTACCCTCCTGCATTGCTTCTCAGATGCTGTCCCAAAGGCTCTTTCGGGGAAGAATGTGTTAGATGAGGTGGAAAACCAAGCCGAGCTCCTTGCTGAAGCTCTCAGCTGATCTGCCCCCCTTCATGCCTCTCCGGTGCATCTATCTGGTTGTGTAAAGGGAAATGTCATTAATTTTTCAGCTTAATCCCTACTGAAGTGTTGAGCCTCCTTCTCCTGATGGCCAGCAGCAGTCTAGGAGATGCCAAGACAGCTTATGTGTTGGTTGGGGCCATGGGAAGCGGTGACCCTGGCTGGTGGGTGTTATTTTCTTGCAGTGCAGCTGCCACTTCACCCTGGGACCAGACCCACGAGGGCTTTTTTTTTTGCCCTTGCTTTTATCCCATTTCAGGGGCAATTCCCCATCCCCTTCTTCCGTAATAATTACAGAATCTCAGAATCTTCTAGGTTGGAAGGGATCATCTCGTCCAACCGTCAACCTCACTTTGACAAAAATAGACACCCGCACAACAAACAAAAAGCAACACCATCACTAAACCATACCTCCCAGCACTACATCAACCTGTCTTTTGAACCCCTCCAGGGATGGGGCCTCCACCACCTCCCTGGGCAGCCCATTCCAATGCCTGATAACCCTTTCAGTGAAAAATTTTTCCTAATATCCAGCCTGAACCTCCCCTGGCGTAACTTGAGGCCATTTCCTCTTGTCCTGTCGCCTGGGACTTGGGAGAAGAGACCGACCCCCCCTGGCTACACCCTCCTTTCAGGGAGTTGTAGAGAGCAATAAGGTCTCCCCTCAACCTCCTCTTCTTCAGGCTGAATAACCCCAGCTCCCTCAGCCTCTCCTCATAAGACTTGTGCTCCAGACCCCTCACCATCTTTGTTGCCCTTCTCTGGACCTGCTCCAGCACCTTGATGTCTTTTTTATGGTACTGACTGTCATCCACCCTCTTGAGATGAAGCAGTCTCTCCGTGCCAGCCCTGGTGTCCCCTCTGGGGCTGTGTGGGGCCACAACACAGGCAGTGGGGAGCTCTGGGGCAGGCATCAGCTTCTGCTCCATGGTTGAGCAGGGAAGGAGAAGAGGGGAGTGAAGGAAGAGTGGCTGAAACTCATGCTCCGTACTTGACCATGGAATCATAGAATGGTTAGAGTTGGAAGGGACCTTAAAGGTCATTGAGTTCCAAACCCCCCTGCCCTGGGCAGGGACACCTCCCACCAGACCAGGTTGCTCAATGTTTATCAGTGACCCCTTTCCAACCATCTATTGCTGCCGATGTGGTCCTGGCAGAGGGGACCACACGCTCGTCCCTTCCGCGGTCATCCCTGTGACCCGCCGCTATGGCGTGCTTCCAGGAAAAGTCATCAGGTACTAAAAATAACCAGGGAATAGCTGATGGTGTGTCTTCTTCTCTCTGCATGTTAGTGGAATTAGCCGGGAGGCTGACTCCAGCCGGGAACTTGGCTGCTCCCCTGTCCTGCTGGGCAAGGACAGCAGTACGGCTGGTCTCCTGAGCAGGACTTGGAGGTCACGGCACCTTGGCATTGCTCCACAGCTTCACTGCCCTGCTTGTGAGGCTGTCAGAGGCAGTTTTCCTCTTCTGCTGTGAAGCCAGGCATTGACAGGCAAGTCAGCTCTTCCAGCACTGGTTGTGTTCATTGCCTTTTGCAGGCACGGTGTCAAATCTTTGGCAGGGCTTTCCTTCAACCTTTGGGGTGAGGAGGAGCTATGGATGTAACTTCACATCAGAAGGACTGAAGTCTTCCAGCTTTGTTGCTCTCCTCGCCCTGGGGTGAGAGTGAGGAGCTGGTGTCCAGAGTAGCTGTAAGAGTCTAAAGCACAGCCCTCCCTCTCCTTATCAATGAATTGATGGTGGGTGCAAACACCCTTAACTTTTTCCTCCAGGGACAAGAGGTTTTGGAGTGCCCCACAGGAGAGGAGAAACTGAGAGCTTGCTGTGCGTGCTGCCATGGTCTGCTGTCCTTTGTGTGACCAGAGAACTGGGCTTGCAAACCTCTCCCTGTCTTTATTTGTTGCTTGTTATCGTTCAGGACGTTGTTCTCTTCGCCAGCCTTTTCTGCTAGATGGTGCAAAGCCAAGTGACGCAGGGCTCCAAGGAGATGGGTGAGCTGATGTGGATCTCACTGATTCAACCAGGTGGTGAGGTCTGGAGGTTACAGCTGGGGGCTTGCTTTGGCACGGTTGTGGGTAGAAATTAAGAAAAAAACCAAATTAATTAATAAAAAGCCTTGGGTGCTCAGGGCGCCCTGGGGCAGGTGGAGGAGGTGGTCTGGACACCCTTCTCAGTTAAATAGCTGGTTAGTTCTGGCCTCCCTCTGAAGGGACCTGTGCTCCGTGACCTTGTGTGCTGGGTTGAGAAGGGGAAGATGCCCTGCCTTAGCAAAGCACGTTCAGTTCTTTAATCAGCCATGGCGGTGCCCGTAACCTTGCTTGTTAACGGCTTTCCCAAATGGCTACGCTTTATCATCCAGGCTAAACATACTCAGCCCTGGAAATTAATGATGGGGGGAGGCGTCTCCATCCCTGATTGTGGAAAAGGGGCTCTCCCTACGCTTGGCTGGTGCCTGGAGGGGAGGGGGGTGTCTGCATGCTCAGGGTTACTCTTGTCAACCAAGCCCTCATCATCTCCTCGCCTACGTGAAGTCCTGGGGCTGGGAAGGTTGAGAGCTGTGGCAGAGCTAAGCAGGTTCAAGGGCTGGTCAAACGATGCAGCTGGGGGAGGTAGGTCTGGCTGTGCTCAAGGTCTGCTTTTATCTGAGCCCTCTAATTATAGGTGATACGTTTCTGGTGATAGGGAGGCTTGTCCCTGCCCCCGTTAGGGACCAGGGTGGGATTCCCCTCGCCTTTTGCTTCCTCTCACAGCTTTCCTGGCTGTGCCCATGATGAATTGTGGCATTGACAGAGGGGACAGCAACCAGGATTCAAGGGGAGATGGGTGTCTGCTGTCCTGTCTAACTGCAGTTGCCTCTTTTTTTATTTATAAGTGCAAGCAAACAGGTGCTAAAAGCTTTTTTTAGTTTTTTCTCCTTGTGTTGTGCAGTCAGGCTCTCTCCTGAGATATCTCCTCGTAACGTGCTCTCTCCTCGCGGAGCTACTTCTGTGTTTCTTGACGTTTCTTGATTTATCTAGTTATCTTCCCATCTCCCCTTCTTCGTTATAACTGGGCTTTGGGAAGAGGACTCTGTGGAGCCATCCTTGAGCTCTCTGCAGGGGGGATGGAGATCCCCTACTCACTTCAGATATGGCTTTTTTGGTTTGCTTTTTTCAGCAGGGCTCTTTCTGGCGTCCCTGTTCAGAGTGGTGTTTTAGACTTGGTGGTGAAGTCCTTACCGAAGTCCTTGGACTTGTGAAGTTCCTTAAGAAAGTTGGTATCTGGGAATCTCTGCGTCGGTGGTCTGAGTTGGCTCGTTCAATCCAGTCATGTGGGTGGAACCTGTGGGTATTGATTGGCCCCTCGGAAAGGTGCTGCTTTGGAAACAGGTCTGCCTGTGTGGTGGAGCTGGGTGCTGGCAATCGGGCTAATCACAGCTACTGGCCCTGGGATTTAGGTGGGACCAAGCCAAGCCCTTCAGCCAAGATGAGAAAAGGAGGGATGACTTTTCCTTGAGAGAGGCAGGAGGAAGACAGCGAGCTGTGCTGGGGCAGCAAGAGGGGAAAGACAAAAATACAAAAAAACCTGATTTTCTCCATGCTCCTGCCTTTCTCATACAAAATCACAGAATGATATGGTTGATCTGGAGATCATCTAGTCCGACCTCTCTGCCAAAGCAGGTCCACCTAGAGCAGGTTGCACAGGAACGTGTCCAGGTGGGGTTTTGAATGTCTCCAGAGAACTCCTCTGGTCTGTCAGACCATGTCCAGCACCTCTAGATACCTGTGGTCTGGTTGTTTAACCTTTCTGCTCCAGAATAACCCAGAAAGCCTCATAAATTCCTTCATATGCCAATTTTGGCCGTTCATGGTGCATTTTTAACTAGGCGGCTTCTAGATACCCTCTCTTGAAATGTCTACTTTGTGGTAAAGCAGAACCCCATCACTGATGCTGTCACTGGAGAAAAATGTATTCATTATTATTATTATTATTATTTTTAGGAAAGATGCAATCTCACCTCATGCATAAAATTAGTTTAATGAAACAGCAGGAATGGGAGGGAATATTGGCTTTCCTGTGCTTGTTTGTGGAGTGAGTGAACAATTTCTCTGCTCCCTCTCAGGCCTCGGATGAATGATATGTCATTGAAACTGTATTTTTAGCTGAGGTGTGTCCATGAAGACAGCAGGGAACAAAAAATTAGGTTTCAAAAATTACTTTTTTTTAAAAAAAAAGGAAAAAAAAGAGAGGAAAAGGAATTTTTTGAGCTTTTAAACATAGTCCTCAAGCAACCAGGAAGGCTGAGACCTGAGGACAACTTGGGGAGAGAGAAAGAAGGTGGCAGCAGGGTAGCAAATGGGTTTATGCTTTGTCTTGTGAAATCCTCAGATGAAGGGGATACCTTCCATCTAGGATGAAGGGGACAAGTGGCACCATGTCAATAGGGTTGGGGCCTGAGACCTTGGCGTGCCCAGTGGCCTTGCTTGAGCTAAGGTTGTACCACACTTCTCTTGGGGTTATCACTGCTGCTTTTAGCTGCACCACTGAAGGACTCCAGGCAACGGGCAGAGTGCTGGTAGCACTGTTCAAGTGCACTTGTGCTTCCCTGCCCCCCTAAAAACTTCTCATTTCACTTAACTCTCCAGGAATTGGAGAGGAGACACGAGGATAAAAGTGATAATGTCATCTCAGGGCATCCAAAGAGCGGTGATGGCAGCGTGCTGCCGGAGCTCTTGTCCCTTCCAGCGGTGCCACGTGGCTTTGTCCTTTGGCTTATTTCCCCTTGGGACTCCGGGGTATTGCAGGGAATTTTTTTTGCACTGAAAAATGAACTTTAATGAATCCCTCTCCCATGGAAGCAATAACTTCGTAAAGATTTCAAACCAGAAACTGTTCCTTCTTCAGGGGCCAGAGGATCTTCACCCTGGGTTTGGAGGGAGCATCTTGAGCAAAGAGCTGAGTTGGGTGCTGGCAATTGGGCTAGTCAGAGCTACTGGCCCTGGGATTTAGGTGGGACCAAGCCAAGCCCTTCAGTCAAGATGAGAAAAGGAGGGATGACTTTCCTTGAGAGAGGCAGGAAGAAGACAGTGAGCTGTGCTGTGGGCAGTGAGAGGGGAAAGACAAAAATAAAAAAAAACCAAACTGATTTTCTCCATGCTCCTGCCTTTCTCATACAAAATCACAGAATGATATGGTTGATCTGGAGATCATCTAGTCCGACCTCTCTGCCAAAGCAGGTCCACCCAGAGCAGGTTGCACAGGAACATGTCCAGGTGGGGTTTTGAATGTCTCCAGAGACCTCCTCTGGTCTGTCTGACCATGTCCAGCACCTCTAGATACCCTTTTCACAATATCACAGCTTTGCTTGTGCCCTTTCCCAGGTCTGCACTAGTCTGGGTGTCTTTGCTGGTGTAGACATAGATTTTTCATGAAAGCTGGTAGGAATTGTGTGTCCTGGGGAGTCCTGTTGTCTTCTCAAGCTTTGGTGGAGTGGGTCAACTAGAATTAGGGGATTTTTGAGTGAGAATGACCAAAGGATAGGTTGGATGTAAGTGTGGGAAGGACATAATTACAGGCAAACTCATTTTATTTCCATCAATAGGTGCTAGTAAAGCTTGGGGTTCTGCAGGTCTCTTGATTCCTTCCTTCCCTTGCAGTTTATGTGGGGTGCTTACACTTTTCCCCCCTCCTCTTCTCTTTCCTCTTCGGCTATAGGAGATAGACACTTTTTAAAATGCAAGGTGAGGGGTTTTTTTTCAGCTCGTCAAATCCTCTCGGGTGGTGCCAGGGCTTTGAGAAACCCTAAAAGACTTCGAGGCTGGCTGTGTGCAGTCTCACTCCCTTCAGATGCCAACCCCCGGCGCTCCCTCCTCCAACAACCTTACTTCGTTGTGATGGCTTTCCAACATCTCCTCGCCCTCGGGCTCCTGCAGGTCCCTCAGCACTGCTTGCTCCTACTTACTCTGATCCTTTTCCTCCCTCTAAGTTGACTGTGGTACCTCTCCTGGCTTTCCTTTAGGACTGTTCTTCAACTCACATTTTTATCTTGCTCCTCTTCAAATGTTTCCTCTCCATCCTCCCCACCTTCCTCCCTCTCGTAACAGCTCAGGTAGCTCCATGCTGGTGTTTGGCCCAAGCACTCACTGCCCAGCCTCTTTCCAGGGGAAACAAGCAGCATCTTCTTATAGCAGTCAATCTCACGCATCCCAGAAATGTGCTGGAATGAAGGTCATACTGTTGACCTTGCTGACTAACAGAGAATCATAGAATAGCAGGTTGGAAGGGACCCCAAGGATCATCTGGTCCAACCTTTCTTGGCAAAAGCATGGTCTAAACAAGAAGGCCCAGCACCCTGTCCAGCTGAGTCTTAAAAGTGTCCAATGATGGAGGTTCCACCACTTCCTTGGGGAGATTATTCCAATGGCTGATTGTTCTCTTTGTGAAAAATGTCCCTTTTATGTCCAGTCAGAATCTCCCCAGGAGTAACTTGTACCCATTACCCCTTGTCCTTTCCATGTCACTCCTTGTAAAAGAGGGAGTATCCATCTTCTTTGTAGCCACTCTTTAAGTAGTAGAACATGGTGATAAGGTCTCTCTTAACCCTTCTTTTCTCGAGGGTGAACAAACCCAGTTCTCTCAGCATTTCCTCATACTGGCTTCCCAGTCCTTTGATCATCTTGGTGGCCCTTCTCCAGCCTGTCCACATCTCTTTTGCATAGCAGGGACCTGACAAGCACTGAGTAGAGTGGGATAATGACTTCGTTTCTCAGCTGCTTTTGCCCTTACTGATGTAACCCAGTGTCCTGTTGCCTTTCTTGGTCCCAGCAGCACACTGTTCACTCATATTGAGCTTGCTGCCCATGAGGACCCCCAGGTCCCTTTCCAGAGAGCTGCTCCCCAGTTGAACAGATCCCAGACTGTGCTGTGCTCCTGGATTATGTTTTACTGGTGCAAGACCTTATGCTTGTTCTTGTTGAACCTCAAAAGGTTTTTGTTAACCCACTCTTCCAGCTTATCCGGGCTGGAAGATAACATGGGAAGTTCCACTCAAATCTGAGGAAGAACTTCTTTAGGGTGAGGGTGGCAGAGCCCTGGAACAGGCTGCCCAGGGAGGGTGTGGAGTCCCCTTCTCTGGAGATTTTCAAGACCTGCCTGGATGCAGTCCTGCGTGATGTGCTCTGGGCAACCCTGCTTAGCAGGGCAGTTGGACTAGATGATCTCTAGAAGGTCCCTTCCAACTCTGTCAAATCTGTGAATCTCTCATTATGTTGCAGTGGCAGGGGACAAAATCTCGCTGAAGCCTGGAAGGAAGTGCAAACACCATTATGAATGAACCTCCTGTGCTCTGGCTGTGACAACAACTCCACCGGTACACAAAAAGGTATATAAATATATTTTTTTTTTCTTCTAACCTGCTTTTCTTCCTTCTCCCCTTTTGCCATGGCTGGGTTTTGCCGGGGAGTGTTGCTTTGCTGGGAGGGCACGTTCGTGGCTGCTGGCGTGCGCCGCAGTGCCGAGATGATGGAAGCATCGATCCGACTTGCTGCGTGTTCCCCGTTCGACACAGCAATGTTCTGCCCTGTCAGCATTCAGATCATCTCTCGAGCTCCTCTTAAGCCAGGATCACAGGCCAGATTGAACGGGAGAAAAACCTTACAGCTTTTTTTTCCGAGCTCCTGCTGTCCAGGGCGGGGGGATTCCCAGAGCATATACTTGTTCGTGACGTAGGATCTTGAGTAGAGCAGGCTTTCCTGGGAGATTTTATCTATTTTTATAGCTAGTGCAGGTGAATTTTTCTGTGATAAAAGCTGTAAGAACCGAAGAAGCCAGAATGCTTCTTCCTGGCTGGTAATAATCGGTGTCTAGCTCTGACTGGCCCCACTGTAATAGGACTTGCTGCAAATACGGCAGAGGTCAAGCTCTGTTTGTAGGAGATAAGAGAATCCAGCCTTGAACCAGTTCCTTCAGAGGTGAGGAGAGGGAGCTGGGCAAAAAGGAGGTGCTGTTGGCATCCCCCCAACCTCTTAGTACACATCAGAGAATCCACCCATACCAGTCCTTGATTTCTTGGAGACAGTTTTCCTTGCTCCTGTGAAGAAGGTGGACATTGCCTGATAATACCTTTCCGTGTTGGCTGCCTGGTGCTGTTTTGCTTGGCAGCAGACGAGTAAAGTCCTTTTTTTTTTGCTGTCTCTCCTTTAAAGTGGCTTTGAGCGGGGAAATGGTTCCCCCAGATGTTGCCTAGAAAGTTCTTGTGAAAAAAGTGACAACCACGGCACTGGGGCTGGGGGCATCGATCCCCTAAGGCAAACAAACAGACCCCCCTTAAATCGTGCTCCAACTATAAACCTTATGCTTTTTAATTGGGAAATTGATTTTAAATCCAAGCCTCTTTAAAAATCTAATTAATTTCCTTAAAAAATAAAATAGAGAGAGTCTTTCTCTCTCATCGTTCTCCACTGGAGGAAAGGAAAAGGAGGAAAGGAAATAATTCTTGGCTGCATCTCTGCAGGGTGCCCTGTTGATAACCTGGATATACAATCTGATTTTGGCCTTGAGTCTGTTCCCTTGGACAATCACATTTCTTCAAGGGCCAGAAGCTGCACTGGTGCTTCAGACCTGGAGGTAAGTTTAGTGGTAAGCTTTCGATTGTGGGTTTTCCTTTCCTCCCCCTGGCCCCAGCCATCAAAGGCCGTAGAAGAGGCTTTTTGTCATGTTACTAGGGGCTGCTTGGACCAGTTGTGGGCATGCCAACCACAGCCCTGGTCTCCTTCCTGGTCCATAACCAGTGGTGTTCCCCCAGGGGTCAGCACTGGGTCCAGTCCTCTTCAATATTTTCATCAATGACCTGGATGAAGGGATGAAATGTACCCTCAGCAAGTTTGCTGCTGATACAAAACTGGGAGGGGTGGCCGACACACCAGAAACCTGTGCGGCCAC
>NW_015090828.1:9420237-9441360 GCF_001431845.1 Calidris pugnax | reverse complement strand
TCACCCCCACCCCCTCCAAGCCCACATTTTGTCATGGGCTTGGAGCTCCCCATATTCATCCCATGGCTGCCGCTCCATCGCTGCACAGAGTGCGCTCGGGGGTTTCTTGCTTGGCATGAGGTGGCAATCCCTACCTAGAACCAGATGCTGAGGGACGGGCGAAGGGAAAACCACAGCTTCTCATGTGGGATCCAGCTTTTCACAGAATCACAGAATCACAGAATCTTCAGGTTGGAAGGGACCTTAAAGATCATCTTGTCCAACCGTCAACCTCACTTTGACAAAAATAGACACCCGCACAACAAACAAAAAGCAACACCATCACTAAACCATACCTCCCAGCACTACATCAACCTGTCTTTTGAACACCTCCAGGGATGGGGCCTCCACCACCTCCCTGGGCAGCCCATTCCAATGCCTGATAACCCTTTCAGTGAAAAAATTTTTCCTAATATCCAGCCTGAACCTCCCCTGGCGTAACTTGAGGCCATTTCCTCTTGTCCTGTCGCCTGTGACTTGGGAGAAGAGACCGACCCCCCCTGGCTACACCCTCCTTTCAGGGAGTTGTAGAGAGCAATAAGGTCTCCCCTCAACCTCCTCTTCTTCAGGCTGAATAACCCCAGCTCCCTCAGCCTCTCCTCATAAGACTTGTGCTCCAGACCCCTCACCATCTTTGTTGCCCTTCTCTGGACCTGCTCCAGCACCTTGATGTCTTTTTTATGGTACTGACTGTCATCCACCCTCTTGAGATGAAGCAGTCTCTCCGTGCCAGCCCTGGTGTCCCCTCTGGGGCTGTGTGGGGCCACAACACAGGCAGTGGGGAGCTCTGGGGCAGGCATCAGCTTCTGCTCCATGGTTGAGCAGGGAAGGAGAAGAGGGGAGTGAAGGAAGAGTGGCTGAAACTCATGCTCCGTACTTGACCATGGAATCATAGAATGGTTAGAGTTGGAAGGGACCTTAAAGGTCATTGAGTTCCAAACCCCCCTGCCCTGGGCAGGGACACCTCCCACCAGACCAGGTTGCTCAATGTTTATCAGTGACCCCTTTCCAACCATCTATTGCTGCCGATGTGGTCCTGGCAGAGGGGACCACACGCTCGTCCCTTCCGCGGTCATCCCTGTGACCCGCCGCTATGGCGTGCTTCCAGGAAAAGTCATCAGGTACTAAAAATAACCAGGGAATAGCTGATGGTGTGTCTTCTTCTCTCTGCATGTTAGTGGAATTAGCCGGGAGGCTGACTCCAGCCGGGAACTTGGCTGCTCCCCTGTCCTGCTGGGCAAGGACAGCAGTACGGCTGGTCTCCTGAGCAGGACTTGGAGGTCACGGCACCTTGGCATTGCTCCACAGCTTCACTGCCCTGCTTGTGAGGCTGTCAGAGGCAGTTTTCCTCTTCTGCTGTGAAGCCAGGCATTGACAGGCAAGTCAGCTCTTCCAGCACTGGTTGTGTTCATTGCCTTTTGCAGGCACGGTGTCAAATCTTTGGCAGGGCTTTCCTTCAACCTTTGGGGTGAGGAGGAGCTATGGATGTAACTTCACATCAGAAGGACTGAAGTCTTCCAGCTTTGTTGCTCTCCTCGCCCTGGGGTGAGAGTGAGGAGCTGGTGTCCAGAGTAGCTGTAAGAGTCTAAAGCACAGCCCTCCCTCTCCTTATCAATGAATTGATGGTGGGTGCAAACACCCTTAACTTTTTCCTCCAGGGACAAGAGGTTTTGGAGTGCCCCACAGGAGAGGAGAAACTGAGAGCTTGCTGTGCGTGCTGCCATGGTCTGCTGTCCTTTGTGTGACCAGAGAACTGGGCTTGCAAACCTCTCCCTGTCTTTATTTGTTGCTTGTTATCGTTCAGGACGTTGTTCTCTTCGCCAGCCTTTTCTGCTAGATGGTGCAAAGCCAAGTGACGCAGGGCTCCAAGGAGATGGGTGAGCTGATGTGGATCTCACTGATTCAACCAGGTGGTGAGGTCTGGAGGTTACAGCTGGGGGCTTGCTTTGGCACGGTTGTGGGTAGAAATTAAGAAAAAAACCAAATTAATTAATAAAAAGCCTTGGGTGCTCAGGGCGCCCTGGGGCAGGTGGAGGAGGTGGTCTGGACACCCTTCTCAGTTAAATAGCTGGTTAGTTCTGGCCTCCCTCTGAAGGGACCTGTGCTCCGTGACCTTGTGTGCTGGGTTGAGAAGGGGAAGATGCCCTGCCTTAGCAAAGCACGTTCAGTTCTTTAATCAGCCATGGCGGTGCCCGTAACCTTGCTTGTTAACGGCTTTCCCAAATGGCTACGCTTTATCATCCAGGCTAAACATACTCAGCCCTGGAAATTAATGATGGGGGGAGGCGTCTCCATCCCTGATTGTGGAAAAGGGGCTCTCCCTACGCTTGGCTGGTGCCTGGAGGGGAGGGGGGGGTCTGCATGCTCAGGGTTACTCTTGTCAACCAAGCCCTCATCATCTCCTCGCCTACGTGAAGTCCTGGGGCTGGGAAGGTTGAGAGCTGTGGCAGAGCTAAGCAGGTTCAAGGGCTGGTCAAACGATGCAGCTGGGGGAGGTAGATCTGGCTGTGCTTTTATCTGAGCCCTCTAATTATAGGTGATACGTTTCTGGTGATAGGGAGGCTTGTCCCTGCCCCCGTTAGGGACCAGGGTGGGATTCCCCTCGCCTTTTGCTTCCTCTCACAGCTTTCCTGGCTGTGCCCATGATGAATTATGGCATTGACAGAGGGGACAGCAACCAGGATTCAAGGGGAGATGGGTGTCTGCTGTCCTGTCTAACTGCAGTTGCCTCTTTTTTTATTTATAAGTGCAAGCAAACAGGTGCTAAAAGCTTTTTTTAGTTTTTTCTCCTTGTGTTGTGCAGTCAGGCTCTCTCCTGAGATATCTCCTCGTAACATGCTCTCTCCTCGTGGAGCTACTTCTGTGTTTCTTGACGTTTCTTGATTTATCTAGTTATCTTCCCATCTCCCCTTCTTCGTTATAACTGGGCTTTGGGAAGAGGACTCTGTGGAGCCATCCTTGAGCTCTCTGCAGGGGGGATGGAGATCCCCTACTCACTTCAGATATGGCTTTTTTGGTTTGCTTTTTTCAGCAGGGCTCTTTCTGGCGTCCCTGTTCAGAGTGGTGTTTTAGACTTGGTGGTGAAGTCCTTACCGAAGTCCTTGGACTTGTGAAGTTCCTTAAGAAAGTTGGTATCTGGGAATCTCTGCGTCGGTGGTCTGAGTTGGCTCGTTCAATCCAGTCATGTGGGTGGAACCTGTGGGTATTGATTGGCCCCTCGGAAAGGTGCTGCTTTGGAAACAGGTCTGCCTGTGTGGTGGAGCTGGGTGCTGGCAATCGGGCTAATCACAGCTACTGGCCCTGGGATTTAGGTGGGACCAAGCCAAACTCTTCAGTCAAGATGAGAAAAGGAGGGATGACTTTCCTTGAGAGAGGCAGGAAGAAGACAGTGAGCTGTGCTGTGGGCAGCAAGAGGGGAAAGACAAAAATACAAAAAAACCTGATTTTCTCCATGCTCCTGCCTTTCTCATACAAAATCACAGAATGATATGGTTGATCTGGAGATCATCTAGTCCGACCTCTCTGCCAAAGCAGGTCCACCTAGAGCAGGTTGCACAGGAACGTGTCCAGGTGGGGTTTTGAATGTCTCCAGAGAACTCCTCTGGTCTGTCAGACCATGTCCAGCACCTCTAGATACCTGTGGTCTGGTTGTTTAACCTTTCTGCTCCAGAATAACCCAGAAAGCCTCATAAATTCCTTCATATGCCAATTTTGGCCGTTCATGGTGCATTTTTAACTAGGCAGCTTCTAGATACCCTCTCTTGAAATGTCTACTTTGTGGTAAAGCAGAACCCCATCACTGATGCTGTCACTGGAGAAAAATGTATTCATTATTATTATTATTATTATTTTTAGGAAAGATGCAATCTCACCTCATGCATAAAATTAGTTTAATGAAACAGCAGGAATGGGAGGGAATATTGGCTTTCCTGTGCTTGTTTGTGGAGTGAGTGAACAATTTCTCTGCTCCCTCTCAGGCCTCGGATGAATGATATGTCATTGAAACTGTATTTTTAGCTGAGGTGTGTCCATGAAGACAGCAGGGAACAAAAAATTAGGTTTCAAAAATTACTTTTTTTTAAAAAAAAAGGAAAAAAAAGAGAGGAAAAGGAATTTTTTGAGCTTTTAAACATAGTCCTCAAGCAACCAGGAAGGCTGAGACCTGAGGACAACTTGGGGAGAGAGAAAGAGGGTGGCAGCAGGGCAGCAAATGGGTTTATGCTTTGTCTTGTGAAATCCTCAGATGAAGGGGATACCTTTCATCTAGGATGGAGGGGACAAGTGGCACCATGTCAATAGGGTTGGGGCCTGAGACCTTGGCGTGCCCAGTGGCCTTGCTTGAGCTAAGGTTGTACCACACTTCTCTTGGGGTTATCACTGCTGCTTTTAGCTGCACCACTGAAGGACTCCAGGCAACGGGCAGAGTGCTGGTAGCACTGTTCAAGTGCACTTGTGCTTCCCTGCCCCCCTAAAAACTTCTCATTTCACTTAACTCTCCGGGAATTGGAGAGGAGACACGAGGATAAAAGTGATAATGTCATCTCAGGGCATCCAAAGAGCGGTGATGGCAGCGTGCTGCCGGAGCTCTTGTCCCTTCCAGCGGTGCCACGTGGCTTTGTCCTTTGGCTTATTTCCCCTTGGGACTCCGGGGTATTGCAGGGAATTTTTTTTGCACTGAAAAATGAACTTTAATGAATCCCTCTCCCATGGAAGCAATAACTTCGTAAAGATTTCAAACCAGAAACTGTTCCTTCTTCAGGGGCCAGAGGATCTTCACCCTGGGTTTGGAGGGAGCATCTTGAGCAAAGAGCTGAGTTGGGTGCTGGCAATTGGGCTAGTCAGGTTCCTTCTTCAGGGGCCAGAGGATCTTCACTCAGGGTTTGGAGGGAACATCTTGAGCAAAAAGCTGAGCTGGGTGCTGGCAATTGGGCTAATCACAGCTACTGGCCCTGGGTTTAGGTGGGACCAAGCCAAGCCCTTCAGTCAAGATGAGAAAAGGAGGGATGACTTTCCTTGAGAGAGGCAGGAGGAAGACAGCGAGCTGTGCTGTGGGGAGCAAGAGGGGAAAGACAAAAATAAAAAAAAAAACTGATTTTCTCCATGCTCCTGCCTTTCTCATACAGAATCACAGAATGATATGGTTGATCTGGAGATCATCTAGTCCGACCTCTCTGCCAAAGCAGGTCCACCCAGAGTAGGTTGCACAGGAACGTGTCCAGGAGGGTTTTAAATGTCTCCAGAGAACTCCTCTGGTCTGTCTGACCATGTCCAGCACCTCTAGATACCCTTTTCACAATATCACAGCTTTGCTTGTGCCCTTTCCCAGGTCTGCACTAGTCTGGGTGTCTTTGCTGGTGTAGACATAGATTTTTCATGAAAGCTGGTAGGAATTGTGTGTCCTGGGGAGTCCTGTTGTCTTCTCAAGCTTTGGTGGAGTGGGTCAACTAGAATTAGGGGATTTTTGAGTGAGAATGACCAAAGGATAGGTTGGATGTAAGTGTGGGAAGGACATAATTACAGGCAAACTCATTTTATTTCCATCAATAGGTGCTAGTAAAGCTTGGGGTTCTGCAGGTCTCTTGATTCCTTCCTTCCCTTGCAGTTTATGTGGGGTGCTTACACTTTTCCCCCCTCCTCTTCTCTTTCCTCTTCGGCTATAGGAGATAGACACTTTTTAAAATGCAAGGTGAGGGGTTTTTTTTCAGCTCGTCAAATCCTCTTGGGTGGTGCCAGGGCTTTGAGAAACCCTAAAAGACTTCGAGGCTGGCTGTGTGCAGTCTCACTCCCTTCAGATGCCAACCCCCGGCGCTCCCTCCTCCAACAACCTTACTTCGTTGTGATGGCTTTCCAACATCTCCTCGCCCTCGGGCTCCTGCAGGTCCCTCAGCACTGCTTGCTCCTACTTACTCTGATCCTTTTCCTCCCTCTAAGTTGACTGTGGTACCTCTCCTGGCTTTCCTTTAGGACTGTTCTTCAACTCACATTTTTATCTTGCTCCTCTTCAAATGTTTCCTCTCCATCCTCCCCACCTTCCTCCCTCTCGTAACAGCTCAGGTAGCTCCATGCTGGTGTTTGGCCCAAGCACTCACTGCCCAGCCTCTTTCCAGGGGAAACAAGCAGCATCTTCTTATAGCAGTCAATCTCACGCATCCCAGAAATGTGCTGGAATGAAGGTCATACTGTTGACCTTGCTGACTAACAGAGAATCATAGAATAGCAGGTTGGAAGGGACCCCAAGGATCATCTGGTCCAACCTTTCTTGGCAAAAGCATGGTCTAAACAAGAAGGCCCAGCACCCTGTCCAGCTGAGTCTTAAAAGTGTCCAATGATGGAGGTTCCACCACTTCCTTGGGGAGATTATTCCAATGGCTGATTGTTCTCTTTGTGAAAAATGTCCCTTTTATGTCCAGTCAGAATCTCCCCAGGAGTAACTTGTACCCATTACCCCTTGTCCTTTCCATGTCACTCCTTGTAAAAGAGGGAGTATCCATCTTCTTTGTAGCCACTCTTTAAGTAGTAGAACATGGTGATAAGGTCTCTCTTAACCCTTCTTTTCTCGAGGGTGAACAAACCCAGTTCTCTCAGCATTTCCTCATACTGGCTTCCCAGTCCTTTGATCATCTTGGTGGCCCTTCTCCAGCCTGTCCACATCTCTTTTGCATAGCAGGGACCTGACAAGCACTGAGTAGAGTGGGATAATGACTTCGTTTCTCAGCTGCTTTTGCCCTTACTGATGTAACCCAGTGTCCTGTTGCCTTTCTTGGTCCCAGCAGCACACTGTTCACTCATATTGAGCTTGCTGCCCATGAGGACCCCCAGGTCCCTTTCCAGAGAGCTGCTCCCCAGTTGAACAGATCCCAGACTGTGCTGTGCTCCTGGATTATGTTTTACTGGTGCAAGACCTTATGCTTGTTCTTGTTGAACCTCAAAAGGTTTTTGTTAACCCACTCTTCCAGCTTATCCGGGCTGGAAGATAACATGGGAAGTTCCACTCAAATCTGAGGAAGAACTTCTTTAGGGTGAGGGTGGCAGAGCCCTGGAACAGGCTGCCCAGGGAGGGTGTGGAGTCCCCTTCTCTGGAGATTTTCAAGACCTGCCTGGATGCAGTCCTGCGTGATGTGCTCTGGGCAACCCTGCTTAGCAGGGCAGTTGGACTAGATGATCTCTAGAAGGTCCCTTCCAACTCTGTCAAATCTGTGAATCTCTCATTATGTTGCAGTGGCAGGGGACAAAATCTCGCTGAAGCCTGGAAGGAAGTGCAAACACCATTATGAATGAGCTTCCTGTGCTCTGGGTGCGAAAACAACTCCACCGGTACACAAAAAGGTATATAAATATATTTTTTTTTTCTTCTAACCTGCTTTTCTTCCTTCTCCCCTTTTGCCATGCGGTACACAAAAAGGTATATAAATATATTTTTTCTTCCTTCTCCCCTTTTGCCATCGCTGGGTTTTGCCGGGGAGTGTTGCTTTGCTGGGAGGGCACGTTCGTGGCTGCTGGCGTGCGCCGCAGTGCCGAGATGATGGAAGCATCGATCCGACTTGCTGCGTGTTCCCCGTTCGACACAGCAATGTTCTGCCCTGTCAGCATTCAGATCATCTCTCGAGCTCCTCTTAAGCCAGGATCACAGGCCAGATTGAACGGGAGAAAAACCTTACAGCTTTTTTTTCCGAGCTCCTGCTGTCCAGGGCGGGGGGATTCCCAGAGCATATACTTGTTCGTGACGTAGGATCTTGAGTAGAGCAGGCTTTCCTGGGAGATTTTATCTATTTTTATAGCTAGTGCAGGTGAATTTTTCTGTGATAAAAGCTGTAAGAACCGAAGAAGCCAGAATGCTTCTTCCTGGCTGGTAATAATCGGTGTCTAGCTCTGACTGGCCCCACTGTAATAGGACTTGCTGCAAATACGGCAGAGGTCAAGCTCTGTTTGTAGGAGATAAGAGAATCCAGCCTTGAACCAGTTCCTTCAGAGGTGAGGAGAGGGAGCTGGGCAAAAAGGAGGTGCTGTTGGCATCCCCCCAACCTCTTAGTACACATCAGAGAATCCACCCATACCAGTCCTTGATTTCTTGGAGACAGTTTTCCTTGCTCCTGTGAAGAAGGTGGACATTGCCTGATAATACCTTTCCGTGTTGGCTGCCTGGTGCTGTTTTGCTTGGCAGCAGCCGAGTAAAGTCCTTTTTTTTTTGCTGTCTCTCCTTTAAAGTGGCTTTGAGCGGGGAAATGGTTCCCCCAGATGTTGCCTAGAAAGTTCTTGTGAAAAAAGTGACAACCACGGCACTGGGGCTGGGGGCATCGATCCCCTAAGGCAAACAAACAGACCCCCCTTAAATCCTGCTCCAACTATAAACCTTACGCTTTTTAATTGGGAAATTGATTTTAAATCCAAGCCTCTTTAAAAATCTAATTAATTTCCTTAAAAAATAAAATAGAGAGAGTCTTTCTCTCTCATCGTTCTCCACTGGAGGAAAGGAAAAGGAGGAAAGGAAATAATTCTTGGCTGCATCTCTGCAGGGTGCCCTGTTGATAACCTGGATAATACAATCTGATTTTGGCCTTGAGTCTGTTCCCTTGGACAATCACATTTCTTCAAGGGCCAGAAGCTGCACTGGTGCTTCAGACCTGGAGGTAAGTTTAGTGGTAAGCTTTCGATTGTGGGTTTTCCTTTCCTCCCCCTGGCCCCAGCCATCAAAGGCCGTAGAAGAGGCTTTTTGTCATGTTACTAGGGGCTGCTTGGACCAGTTGTGGGCATGCCAACCACAGCCCTGGTCTCCTTCCTGGTCCATAACCAGTGGTGTTCCCCCAGGGGTCAGCACTGGGTCCAGTCCTCTTCAATATTTTCATCAATGACCTGGATGAAGGGATGAAATGTACCCTCAGCAAACCTCAGGTTTGCTGACGACACAAAACTGGGAGGGGTGGTTGACACACCAGAAGGCTGTGCTGCCATACAGAGCGACCTGGACAGGCTGGAGAGTTGGACAGAGAGGAACCTGATGAAATTCCACAAGGGCAAGTGTAGGGTGCTGCTCCTGGGGAGGAATAACCCCCTGCACCAGGACAGGTTGGGGCTGACCTGTTGGAGAGCAGCTCTGAGGAGAAAGACCTGGGAGTCCTGGTGGACAACAGGGTGCCCATGAGCAAAGAAGGCCAATGGCATCCTGGGGGGCATCAGGAAGAGTGTGAGCAGCAGGTGGAGGGAGGTCATCCTGCCCCTCTGCTCTGCCCTGGGGAGGCCCCATCTGGAGCACTGGGACCAGTTCTGGGCTCCCCAGTTCCAGAAGGACAGGGAACTGCTGGAGAGGGGACAGAAGAGGGCTACAAAGATGATCAGGGGACTAGAACATCTCTCTACTGAGGAAAGGCTGAGGGACTTGGGTCTTTTTAGTCTGGAGAAGAGAAGGCTGAGGGGGGATCTGATCAACGCCTATAAATTCTTCAAGGGTGGGTGTCAGGAGGATGGGGCCAGGCTTTTTTCAGTGCTGCCCAGGGACAGGACAAGAGGAAACAGGCACAAACTTGAACATGAGAAGTTCCACCTGAATGTGAGGAGGAACTTCTTCACTTTGAGGGTGGCAGAGCCCTGGCAGAGGCTGCCCAGAGAGGTGGTGGAGTCTCTTTCTCTGGGGACATTCAAACCCCACCTGGACACGTTCCTGTGCAACCTGCTCTGGGTGGACCTGCTTTGGCAGTGGGGGGTTGGACTAGATGATCTCCAGAGGTCCCTTCCAGCCCCGTATCATTGTGTGATTCTGTGGATGCTGAAGCAGAGGGGTGCCAGCTGGCCTTCTTCCAGCACTTTGTCTCCTTCCCTCCTTCCCACCGCTGCCTGTCACGCACCCGCAGCCACCTCAGAGCCAGGTTTGTTTATAGAAACACTGTCAAGCAAATAGTCTTTCCATGGTGAGGGGGGGGGGTTGCTCCAAGGAGGGGGACGTTTTCAGCTACTCAGTCACCCTCAAACTGTGAAGACGCGACATATCAGCCGCATAAAATTAATTTATTTAGTTAAGGGAGGTGTTAATTAAGAGATCTCATTTATTGTGTCTCTGCAGACAGCTCTCCAGGGCCTTTTGAGTTGTCAAGCTCTGGTGACAGGGAAAGCTAATGGTGTCAGGAGTTAATAGCGGGTATGATTCACGCCGAGGGATGGAGTTGGGAGATGGTGGAAGGGGGTGGAGGAAGGAGTGAAGGAGATGGGGCCCGAGGTTTGGGGACACCTTGGTGGAAGCTGGTGAGTCCACACGAGGTGCTTTGCCCTTCCTCATCCTCCCCGCAGCAAATCTCCAGCAAAAAGCAACCCTGGGTTTGCAGGCAGTCGCTGGTGGATCCACTTAGCAAGGCCGGGGATGGCAGGGCATGTGTGGGCAGCCAAAAATATATATTTACATGGATCATCTTAAAAATAAGTGACTGTCTGTGTGATCTGAACTGGAAAAGAATCTTTCATTTATCGTAAACAATCAGCTCTGCACTCTGAGAGGTTAATTCTTGTCGGTTAATCAGGATGTGTCAGTCTGATAACCAAACGTAGGCCTAGCACCACACTTAGAGGTTTAAATTTAACATTTCTTAGAAAATAACAAAACTGCTTTATCTGAAAGAATTACATGCTCCAGTACAGCCGTTGATAGGCATCTCCTTCAGTGAATTTAAATTTAACATTTCTTAGAAAATAACAAAACTGCTTTATCTGAAAGAATTACATGCTCCAGTACAGCCATTGATAGGCATCTCCTTCAGTAAAAGCTCTGCCAACAGGTTGGGTTTTTCCCCCCCCCCACTTTTTTTTCCTCTTCTCATGATCTGTATCAAGTTGCTTTTGGAGGGAAATAGAAATTCTCTCGATGCAGAAAATAGGCCGAAAGGGGAAAAAAAATAATAAAATAATAAAGAGTCCAGGAGAAATGCTACACTCCCCGAGTAGGTGGTGCTGCCTTCTCCTCCTCAAAGATGTTTTATGTTTTCAGCTACCCAGTTTGTTAAACAAAGGCAGTATTGCAAGTTGCTCAGTCTCTTCTGGGCTTCCCTTCTTGCGTGTCCTCGAAGCTGGCGAGCTGAGCTCCTGTTGCAAAGCCAAACTTCCCTTTTCTGCCTCAAAAACTGAGGCTGAGGGGCTGAGGTCGACGCAGGATGCCACGGCCGTTTTCCAGCTGCTTTCTCAGCCCGTCTCACCCGGGCTGCGGTGAGACGATTGGGTTTAATATTCAGGGAGGATATGGGGCACATATAGAAAAATAGGTGGCTGCTGGAAGATTATTTCAACCCGTTCTTGTTTCATGTATCGAACCAGCAATTTTCTCCAAGTCACCGATTTTACTTTCTTTAACCCTCTACTAGCAAACGTGTTACTTCTTCCTCTTTTTAAGTGGTTTGCAGTGATTCAAACCGGAGTGAGATGGGCCTCATAGAGGGCTACCTTCACTTTAATCTTTATTTATTTGTTGAATTGCTTTTAAGCGTGCGTGGGATGAGCTGGGATGAGCCCCTGGCCGTGCCCATCGCTGGGGGGGGCACTGAGTTTTCAGGGCATTTTGCTGCCCTTGTGAGCCTCGAGGTTGCTTTTCGTTGTGCTCAGCCCCTTCGGGAGGGATTTGCAAGAGAGGAAAGGCCTTTTTTTTTTTTTATTTTTTTTTCCTAAGCAGGCCCTGCAGTGATTTAAGTCCAAAAGCATCATCGGGAGCTGCTGCTGTGCCCTGGGGGCAAGCTGCATTTTCCTGTCCCTCTCTCAGTGGGGACAGAAACCTGGCCTTGCCCTTGGCTCCCACCATGGCTGTGGGACCCTTTTCTCTCTGAGGTAGCTCTTTCCTTGTGATGCTCCTGCAGAGACCAGCAGAAAGGGAAAATGCCCTGCGCGATGGAGCTTTTTCTTCCTGATTTAACCCCAAAGTGATGGCAGGGCTTTCCTGTGATGGGAGATGTAGGGTGAGGAGTTCTGCCCTTTGGGAGCTGCGTGTTGATGGCATCTCTGCCTCGGGATCAACTCTTCTGAAGCTGCACCAGGGTTGTCCAAGGCTTTTCCTGTAGTTGTGTGGTGTGGATTCTCCGCTGCCTACTACTGTGGTTGTGTCCCCAGGGCTGCCTTGCCCTGCTTGGCTCAAAACCGAACTGCTGCCGTGCGGCACGACTCCCTTACGAGGAGAGGCTGAGGGACTTGGGGCTTTTTAGTCTGGAGAAGAGAAGGCTGAGGGGGGATCTATCAATACCTATAAATACTTCAAGGGTGGGTGTCAGGAGGATGGGACCAGTCTTTTTTCAGTGGTGCCCAGGGACAGGACAAGAGGAAATGGGCACAAACTTGAACATGAGAAGTTCCATCTCAACATGAGGAGGAACTTCTTCACTTTGAGGGTGGCAGAGCCCTGGCAGAGGCTGCCCAGAGAGGTGGGGGAGTCTCCTTCTCTGGAGACATTCAACCCCCCCTGGACACGTTCCTGTGCAACCTGCTCTGGGCGGACCTGCTCTGGCAGGGGGTCGGACTGTTTGATCTCCAGAGGTCCCTTCCAGCTCCGTGTGATTCTGTGATTCCCATTTGAGCAAGAGGGGCCGCAAAGCAGTGGCCCTGATAGTGTAAAGGATGGGAGATGGGCAGAGGGGAGCACAGAATCCAGCTCCTGACCTGCCTGGGAAGGATTAGGGCTTCTGCATGGAGCGGGCATGCGGGTGCCCCGGGGAAGGGGTGCTGCGGGAGGGTGTACCAGCAGGAGACGAGATCATGGGGGATTCATTTAAACTGCAGTGTCAGATCCTATAAATCTGTGGGCTTTTGCATATTTCCATATTTATATATGAAAATTCCACGAAGTGGCTTAAAGGCAGTCGAAATAAAAACAGGGCTGTCAGAGCTTGAAAAGCACTGGCAAATCTCTAACAGGCCGTTTAATACGAACGTATGGGCTTGAAGAAGCTCCAAGCGGGTGGAGGATTTCTGCATGGGAATGCCTGGCCAGCCCCACGTTGGTGCCCCACGCTGGTGCCTCGGGTCTCCATGGCTCCCGTGGCTGGGAGGATGCAGAGCCAAGGGGCCTTTCAACTTGGCTTACATCCCGTAAGGAGAGTGCCCTCAGGGACTTTGGGCTGCTGTTGTTTCCCTCGGGTGCTTTCTCACCGCCTCGTGTGTGCTGTGATGGTTTGGGGGTGGGTGAGAAGCTGATCTTCATGGCTCCTTGCTTGTAGCATCCCAAAGCTATGAGCTACGGAGGCCTATGAGAAAGCTGGAGAGGGACTTTTTACAATGGCATGTAGTGATAGGATGAGGAGCAATGGCTTCAAACTGGAAGAGAATATGTTTGGATTAGACATCAGGGAGAAATTTTTCCTATGAGGGTGGTGAGACACTGGAACAGGTTGCCCAGAGAAGCTGTGGCTGCCCCATCCCTGGAGAGGTTCAAGGCCAGGCTGGATGGGGCTTGGAGCACCCTGGTCTGGTGGGAGGTGTCCCTGCCCAGGGTTGGAGCTGGATGATTTTTAAGGTCCATTCCAACCCGAAACATACCATGATTCTACAATCACTGTAAAGGATGCTGGTGGGAGTGCCAAGGTGCTGGGGTGATAGCATTTAATGTCCTGCAGAGGCTGCATTTGGGTGCAGGCTGTTTCCCTTCCTGGAGGAGACCATCTCCTCCCTCTCCTGTGAGTGTGCCCTTTTCCTTTCTGATCTTTGGTTATCGGTCAAAACAAGAATTCTCCAAACCACTGGTCTGCATCACCCTCACTGACCTTCTGCCGGTTGGCGAGTCTCTTCCCATGGATTAATTTGAAGAAGCGTTGCAGAGATTTATGCTTGAGGCCTGAGCGGGTAGAAGTGGCCCCTTCAGGTTTGAAAACATACTTCTTACGTTACCCCACAGCTCCTTGTGCTGGTTTTTGGGTGCCTTTAGATGTTGTCCTCCTTGACTGGACTCAGGCACCTGATCAGTGGTCCTTGCTGAAGGAGTTCAGCTCTTTCTGCTCTCCCTGACTCAGCCCCATAACTCAGTGCGACGTACCGTAGGTCTGGCCTCTATTTTTTATATGCACCAAATGCTTCTAAAGAGAAACTCCTGTTTTCTTGATGGAAGGACAAGGGCGAGCCTCCCCCTTCTCCATGTCCTCTGTCATTCAGGCCCTTTGTCCCTCCTCTTCAGCCCCAAAGCAGATAGCTAGAGGCCACAGCTGCATCTGTTTTTTTTTTCCTGAAGTCTCCATCTCAAAAGGAAATAATTAGCAGAGGATGAGAAAGCTTGGGTTGAAAACAAGCTGTCAACAAGAAGAAGGTGCTAATGTGTCTCTCATCCCTCTTCCCTCCTGGCCCTGTCCCCAGAGGTGGAAGGCTGGGTGCTCTGTCTCCGATGGAGGAGTCACTCGCCCCTCAGCCACGGCTGTCTCCAAACATCAGCTCTCGCCTCTTGAAGAGCTCATCTTCCTCTCAGGCTGGTTCCTTCTGCTGTCCCCTGTCTTGTGGTTGGGAGGGATTTGCTTCACGGGCAGCTTGGGTGTCTATGGCTGCGACTGCCTCGGCGCAAGTGCTTTCAGCTCAGGTTTTACCCGCGCATGCAGATGCCTAAAATCGATTTGTATCCTAAAAGTGCCTATTTCTCTTCATTACAGGGAGATAGGCGTGCAGAATGAGTAGCTCAGATGCAGGTGTCTGCAGTTATTAAGTAAAGCAAGACGAATCCTGGTGTCAGCATCTCCCTTGGCATTGCTTAGGGGTTTGCTCCTTCTCCTGCAGGACCCCTCCTGGTGACTTTGGCCCGGGGTGACATTCTTGGGAGATTCTTGACTTGCTGGGCATTTTCTGCCCGAGATGCGACGTCGCTCCCCGGAGCTGGGTAGGCTCCGAGGCCGAATTTCTGCAGCAATCCCACCCTGTGGCTCCCTCCTATAAAGCTCTTTGCCATAGGATTTATTTTTTAACATTGATTCGAACAAAACCTTGACTGGGTGACCGTTTTCAGTGACAAAACACACCTCACTTATTTCATTCCTTGCTAATTTTGGGGCTGAGGAGCAAGGTCTTTCCACGTGTTTCTTGCAGTGTCCTTCCTTTGCCTTCATGAGCAAACAGCATCACACGTAATTGCATCTCTAAGGGATCTTCAACTAGATGTTTCTACCTGATTTATCTTTAACGCCGCCGTCAGCTGAGGCGCTTTGGGGTGATTCTGCTTTGTCAGGCTGGAAGATGAGACTCTGAGGAGGTCTCCTGTCTTTCTCTCCCTCCCTTCCTCATCCCTGCTATGGTGATGCTGCTGTAACGGGACACGCAGGGCCACTCAACCCCATAGGAGGAGGACACCTCGGTTCCCTTGTTGCCCGCATGCTCTGTGGTTCCAGCCTCTGGCCACCACAAAAGTGCAGAGGCTGTTGCCATCTGCACAGAAAAAGAGGCTTCTTGGTTTGAGGGAAGGTGCTGGGGTGCAAGGGGCAGTGGCCCTGCAGAACATGGCCCGTTCAATTCATCACTGCCACCCATAGCGGGGCAAGGAGAAGAAGTAGGGCTTGGCTGCAAAAATCCAGAGGTGCAAACATCTGGAGAGCTTTGCTCGATGTTTGCATAAACATTGGGTATAAATCTCCTCAAAGCTGGGACCTCGGTGGTGGGACTGTCACTCTCCATTGCCCTGCTCCATCGGGGAGTTTCTCCTCCTGTCTGGTGCCACCAGCGGTGGGCGTTACAGGAGGCAGGTTTTAAGGCTGGCAGTGAATTTCTAAGGGGGTTTTGGGAGGCAGAGCTTGCTAACTTTTAAACAAACTCTTACGTCTTTCAGCCTTGGTCTTCTTGCTGCTGGCAAGCCTTGGCTATGCCAAGGAGAGTTTGCCTGGCCAAGCCAAGCGCAAGCATGGGTGAACCTTCCAGCAGCTGGGGTGGAGGGAGCACCACCTTGGCTTTCAACAGGACTTCTGTCCATCAGTTTTGGAGAAAGGGGATCCCTGCTAGTCACCGTGGCCTAAAACACCCCGTAAGGGTGTACAGTGCAATGGAGCTGGTTTCTCCAGAGAGGCAATTAGTTCCTTGGTCTGTTCTTGGGCTCCATCCACCAGGTTTATGGCAGCATCTCTCACCTCCTGGCTGATGTTGCTATTAGTTCCTTGGTCTGTTCTTGGGCTCCATCCACCAGGTTTATGGCAGCATCTCTCACCTCCTGGCTGATGTTGCTCCCTTGGGATGTTCTCCAGCACCCACCACTTCTCCCTCTACCTGGCATTAGAGGGCAGTCAAAGAAAACCTTCCCTCTCCTCCCGCTCCTCAGGATCTGCACCCAGTGGCCCGGCACCCATCCCGGCAGCAGAAGACTGTCCCCAAAGCCACAGCCTTTCACCCTCAATGCCTTGTGTCAGATTTTTGGCCGTGCCTTTGCTGGTCAAAGCAGCTCATGGTTTTGTCTGACATTTCGGGAGCAGCATCTGCAGCGCTGATACCTCCCGCCTGCCGTTTCTCCCCCTCCTCGCCCTCCGTCTCCTCCTAATTGACATCTTGGAATCCTGTCCCCGTTTGACGAATTCAGGCTACTTATTACGGGCGGTGACATGTATAAATATTGCAGGCGTGCGTTTTTACGCCTGGATATCCTGATAATAAAAGCTATCAGAATCTCTTCCCCCACCTTGCATAGCAATTACCACCAAAGGGTTTTCTCCTCCATCACCGGGGCGGGCTGCGGGGAGGGAATTGTGGATGTGACAGCAAGATTTCCCCCCTTGCATTGAGGGGACATGATTTGGGGCAGAAACATGGCTTTTTTTATTTTAGACTAATGCAGCAGCAGCGCAGTGAAACCATCCAAGCTGTGGGCATGTAGCCGGGGGATCTTGCAGGAGCCCTTTTACTCACAAAATTCTGAGGTTGGTGGCCCTTGGTGGCAACGTTGGGTGACGTTGGTGGTCGGAGGTGGGTTTTTGACTCATGGGTGCTGTCCCCATGCTTTACTGGAGCCCACTGGGTGCTGTGGGAGCCCGGCTGGGTTCTCCTCCCTCATCCCTCCTCGCCAGCACGCTGGCGGCTCTCCTGGGCTGAGGCTGTCAAATTGCAAGGTATTATTTTTAGCCTGGTTTCCTGAGGAAAAAAAAAAAAAAATAGAGCTCGTGCGATTGTACTGTCTGTCAGTTGCTTTTCCTCCCACCAGCCTCCTCTTTAACAAGTTTTGAACCCCTTGTCAAATTTACCGGCAGGGACGGAGAGCTCCAAAAAAAAAAAAAAAAAAAAAAAAAAATTAATAAATTACTGTCAAGAATAACCTGGATTATTCCAGGTACGTGCAGCTCCTGCACGTTTCCCAGTAAATTAGCAGCTGGCACTGATTTCCCAAAGGAGAGGATGAGGATGGGTCACAGCAACCCGGGGGGGGGCAGAGGAAGATGCTGGGGGAAGGCACGAGACGAGGAGGCTGGGAACTGGCCTCTCCACGGAGGGCCTTGAACATCTCAAATACAGATATTAAGCCCTCGCGCCTTAATTAAAGTTAATTTCTGGGAGAGGCATTTCATTACAAAAGGTTTCTCCAGCTCAGGCGTGTCCACACCATCTGCTCGGAGCCCTCGACCCTGCCGGCAGCGGGGACTGGCTGCGAGGAACCCTCTTAATCCAGGTTATTCTTGACAGTAATTTATTAATTTTTGTATTTTTTTTTTCAAAAGCCAAAGGAAGGTGCAGGGCTTAGTCTCCTATGACTGTCCTCGGCGTGGCTTCTCTGATGGCTAATACTGTCCTTCATGGGGGGCTATCACTGTCTCCTTTCTCCAGCTATTTATTTTCATTAAGCTTTCAGGAACCTAATAGTTGACGATTTCTACCCTGTGTCAAAACTGGGTGAAAGTTATTAAACGGTGGCTTGGCTGAAATGGAGGTGTGTGCATCCATACATAGGAGCTCCCATTTCTTAGGAAACCGGTCTTAATGAGAGAGAGCTCCTATTAATGCTTGCTTGCTTTTTTCTGGGTTGAGGTTTTTGCTGGAAATGGAATTTTCATGGGAAATCTGAAACCAAGCGATGATGCTAATAAGCTATAATCAAAAACAGGGAGGGAAGGGACCTGCTTCTTTCTCATCCCACAACCCTACCTGAGATGTCAAAAGAAGTGCTTTTTCTACATCAAGATAAAGCCAAGATACTTTTTAAATTTTATTTTTATTTTTTTTAACCAGAGGGTGAGAGTGAAACTCCTGGGATTGTTTTATGGCTGGGAATGTTGGAGCCAGAGAGGTACAAATCCCTCCTTTGAAGGCCTTGAATCTGAGCCATCTACATCCCTGGCCAGTACCCAGCATACCAGGTTACTCCTGCTTTGTGAAGCTCTTTTTTTGTTATTTTCTTCTTTCTTCTGTGTTGTTTTGTTTTTTTTTATTTTTTGAACTGCTGACAACTCTGTGATGATGCTGAAAAATCTCTGGCCTGGGTAAATAAATTTGCCATTTGAAATGGCCTTTCCTCCCCCTCAGTGTGAGATCTCGGGTTTGGCAAGTTGACATTCTCTGACTAAAAACCATTTTGTCTCCATTTCTGACCATCCTTACTCACACGGCGAGTGGGTTTTGCCCACAGAAGTCGCTGGGTAAACCTGAGTAATTCTCCTTTGAGGGGCCTTTGCTGCCATCTTCTCCTCCCTTGAATAGACACCTGAATTTTGAGGCGTATTGTCACGTATTTTTGATGTAAAACCTGAACCTGTCTCCTGATTTACTCAGGAGAGATCCAAATGTACTCGGAACGAGCCCAGGATTCCTTGTGACATGTTCACCTGCTTAAAGGCGGCCTTAAATAAATCCCCTTTATTAAGAAGCATAAAAAAGAAAGAAAAGCCCTTTTTACCCCTTAATGCAGTGACGGATTTTTTTTGTGTGTGCAAACTTTAGACAAAAGGGGCAGAACTTCTAATTACATTACCTTGGGAGGCTTAATAATGTTTGCCCAAAGTATCTTGTCGTGAAAATTCACCAGAGTAAATTCAGTTTAATTTCTTCCGAAATCCCTTCTTCCTTTCCAAAGACCTTGCAGGGCTGCCTGAGGAAGGAGAAACGGCGGTTTTGGGTTCCTCCACAGATGGTCGTTGCATTTTTGGAGAGGGCTGAAGAAGACGTGGGCTTGGAGATGGCTGTGTTGGCGGGACCTCCTGTGCTGTCAGGATGTAAGACCAGCTTATATTGCATTTGTTTCTCAGTGTTTTCATTTTTGAGGTAGCTTCTGATATTTGTGAAGTCTTCCTAGAGTGAGTGAGAGGTGCTTAACTCCAGACTGAATTTGGCTGGCTCAGCTGCAGGAAGGACCAGCACTTCCCAGATGAGCAAACCTTAAATTAATCTGGTTTGGACATGGGGAAAAAAACCCCAAAACCAACAGGGAGGTTATTTCTGAGCATCTGTAAAAAACAAAGCCCAGGTGGCCTTTAATGGCATTTGTGGAAAGTATCTCATGCTCGGCAGAGAAGCCCTGCGGTGGGATGAAAAGTGCCTCTTCAAGCTGCAAGGGGACTTGCCCATTTCTGGTGAAGTGGGCAATGAGGTGCCCAGGAATGGTGTGTGCCACCAGAAACTAATTACAAGCTTAAATCGTGTCCCCATGCCACATCACAGGGATCTGGTGAATATATAGATGCCAATGGGTGTGGGGCCAGCTAGGGAGTATCGTTGCCCCCCAGTAATTAAGAGGGAACGTGGAGCTTGAAGGATCTCATGGCTTACTGTCTCCAGTCACTGTTATCACAAGGAACTGCTCACCATATCTATTTTTATAAATTTTATTGGGAGGGCTCTCAATGGAAGGTGGGGTTTTGCTTCTGCTGTTCCCATGGAAGCTGTCTCAGGCCCTGGCTTGTATCACAGTGAATGGTAATTAGCCAACCTAAATGTGCTGATGAGTGGTTTGTATCTGCTCTCTCCAACCTCACCACGCTACTCAGGCCATGATCTCTTGGAGATGTTCTTCATTAGCAGCTAATAGGTTTTTCCCTCTCTCTCCTGGAAATACTTTGAGTTCACAGAATCACAGAATGCTATGGGGCTGGAAGGGACCTCTGGAGATCATCTAGTCCAACCCCCTGCCAGAGCAGGTCCACCCAGAGCAGGTTGCACAGGAACGTATCCAGGTTGGGTTTGAATGTCTCCAGAGAAGGAGACTCCACCCCCTCCCTGGGCAGCCTCTTCCAGGGCTCTGCCACCCTCAAAGTGAAGAAGTTCCTCCTTATGTTGAGATGGAACTTCTCATGTTCAAGTTTGTGCCCGTTTCCTCTTGTCCTGTCACTGGGCACCGCAGGAAAAAGCCTGGCCCCATCCTCCTGACACCCACCCTTGAAGTATTTAGAGGTGTTGATCAGATCCCCCCTCAGCCTTCTCTTCTCCAGACTAAAAAGACCCAAGTCCCTCAGCCTTTCCTCGTAAGAGAGATGTTCTAGGCCCCTAATTTGTTGTAGATGCCTTTTTATGATGGTGTTGCATCAGGGCCCCTGATCTGTTGTGGGACGGCTGAACCACACAGGTGGATCTTCTCATTTGTCATCTCCACTGAGTTTCCATCCTGGCCTTGGATTTTTGTACCGTTGAATGTGGTTCTCAAAGTCATCGCTTCCTTCTGAATGATGCCAAAACTCATTGTTTTGGGTTGTTTTGCCTCCTCAGCAGTGAGTTTGATAAGTGTTGGTCCCCTGTCATTAAGGAAGTGTTGAACGTGAGTGGTGACAGAACAGTCTGCTCAGCAAAATCCCTCCAGACTGCTTCCTTTTTGGTATTATCTATTGTAGTCTTATTTTTATTTTTTTTTTTAGGCAAAGCTTTTCTTTGATTCATAATTCTAATTGTAATGTTCCCCTCCTACAGTTTAACTAATCATTTGCCCACGTGGCACAACATCAAATGCTTTTCTGAAGTCCAGATGGTCAAGCTCTCTCACAAAAGACAAAGATTGGCTTTTGTCTGGGGGAGGAAAAAAAAAAAAAAGCTGTTATCTCCCAGAAAAATATATTTCCCAGGCTTGCCTGGCAGAATCCTCCTACGTGAAATCCAGTTGTACCCCTTTTCTTAATTTTTTTGAATTTGGGTTGTTTCTCAAGCAGAGGTGATGCTCAGAGCAACCTGTAGCTGCCCCAATCTCCCCCTCCTGCCCAGCTCCTC
>NW_015090828.1:9371575-9420227 GCF_001431845.1 Calidris pugnax | reverse complement strand
AATATCTCCCCTTCTTTTGTTTCCCCCCCCCCCCCCCCCACCTTCTTCCCTCCCGCTCCCTCTCTCCTTAGATTAGTTTAAAATAATCTGTGGAGAAAGAAGTCTCCGGGAAGCAAGGCAGAGCTGCTGAAGTGATTATTTCCACTACAGTAAAGGTTGAAAACGGGTTACAATTATCACTCCTAGTTTTACATGCTAACGGGATTTGCCTTTGGGGGATTAGGCTAACTACTCTGTCATGCAGGTGAGTGTTTTGTTTTGCTCCTTTGAACCATCCTTTCTCAGGCTGTCAGGGAGTTTGCAGAGGAATATAAAGGATGCCATCCCTAGCCCACTTTCCGAAGCCCCAACTATGGGCACAAAAAATATGCTTCCCCTTTCAAGGTCATCTTAGGTACATCTTTCCTTCTAGCGTGCTTCCACCACTGGAGAAGTGGGGTTCCTTTTAAAATAATATCGCTGTGAACCAAGGGGCAGTGTGTGGGGGGAAATAAACCCTGACTACTACTCTGTCATGCAGGTGAGTGTTTTGTTTTGCTCCTTTGAACCATCCTTTCTCAGGCTGTCAGGGAGTTTGCAGAGGAATATAAAGGATGCCATCCCTAGCCCTCTTTCCGAAGCCCCAACTACGGGCACCAAAAAATGCTTCCCCTTTCAAGGTCATCTTAGGTACATCTTTCCTTCCAGCACACTTGCATCACTGGAGAAGTGGGGATCCTTTTACTGTGAACCCAGGGGCAGTGTGTGTGTGGGGAAATAAACCCTGACTTTTCAAGAAAACAGAAATAAGGAGGCTCGATGGGGCTTGGAGCAACCTGGTCTGGTGGGAGGTGTCCCTGCCCAGGGCAGGGGGGTTGGAACTCGATGATCTTTGATGTCCCTTCCAACCCAAACCATTCTATGATTCTATGATTTTCAAGAAAACAGAAATAAGGAGGCTTAATCCAGCTTCTCTGTGTGGTACGAGGAGGGTGAAGCTTTCAGGCTGGATTCCAGGGTGAAGAGTTGCTCTAGCCAGGAATTTTCCACCTAGTTTTTTCTTTTTGACAGAAAATATCAGTGCAGTTGACTTTTTTTTTGGACAGGACTGGGCTCAAAGTATTTCAGCGAGCTCAGGTGACTCCTTGTGAATGGGGCCAGGGTCAGGTCCTGCGCTGCCCACCCCAAAATCCAGTCCTTCACAAGGACTGTGTAACCTTGTGCTAAAAATTTAGGGGATGGAGTTGCTGCCTCCAGTCAATGCTTCTTTATACGAAGTCGAGTCCTCCATTGGTGCCACGAGAGGGTCAGCCCTTGGAAATGAGAAGAAGACAGCTAATTACAGTAGACCACTATGGACAAGCTGCCTTTGTATCTGGACCTACTTTGCCAGTGGAGAAGACCTCAAGAGCTGGATGGGTGTGTTTAAATTTCAAGGTGGCAGCTGGGTTTCACTGGACAGAAATGGCCCAAAATGGGGCCAAAACAAGGCCAGACCAGGGTCTTGACACTGGTCATGCTTTTGGGGAGAAATAACCAGTTCTGCTATAGAAAATTGATCTAGAGGCTTTCAACAGCTATGGTTGAGACAGTGAATGTCAGAAAGAGGTTTTGGTACAGAAGGTGGTCCTGAGCTGCAACACTCATCTCCATTTCCATGTCTGAACTGTGCAAAATCAGGGGATTTAACTTGTGCATCGCTCTAGGTTTCTTTGAGCAGGTAAAGACCCTACAGCCCCTGAAGGGTTGCCTTCTGCAAATGTCCACCCTCCTAAGGACAAAACATCCTTTCTGTCATTCCTGCCTGAGTCAGGATAACCGTAACCAGCTCTGTTACCCCTTTACAGCTGGTGTAGGAGAAAGGCAGGACCAGAAATGGGTTTGCTGTTGGCTCTCTGGGGAGACTGTAGCTTTAGGAGATGACTGGAATGAAACAAATCCCCAGTGAATTAATTGAAAGGGTCAACGTCTGTAGTTAATCAGTTAAAATTGCCTATAGTTATCCAGCTGTGTCTTTCATGTCAGCTAGAAGGTGTCTGTGAGGCAGGAGTCATCTAATATGTAAACTGGGTTTGTTTGGTGGTGGTTTTTTCCCCTCTCCTGAGGCAAGTGGCTTTTCAGTGGACACATAGACAAGTATGTTTTTGACATTTATCTGGCTTTATCTAAGATGTAGTTTTGCCTCTATTCCTCCTTGCTGTTTTTTTTTTTTTTTTACTTTGTGCAATTTGGGGGTGGTTGGAATAACTTGACTTAATGACACATTTTCAGCACTGATTTCAGTGGTGACAGTTATTAACGGTTTCACGATAAGAAACAGGTGTTTCAGCATGGTCCATCAGGCAGAAGAAGAACAATGCCTCCCCAATGTCATTGTTCATGATGTATTCAATGACTGCTTGCTTTTTTTTTTTTTTTATGAAGATTTTATTCAACCTCATAGGTAGCATTTACTGTTTAGTATGCAGGCTTTGGGCAAGCTAGTGGAGTGGAAAACCTTTTAATTTCTTTTTAATGCAAACATGGATCTTGCAAGACCTTGTCAAGCGATTGGAATGGGCACAGGCTCTTGCTTACGTCTCTCGGCATCACTCGGTGGTCCCCTGCAAGAAAATCCTTCTCATGGGAGTTGTGGTGTAAGGGACAGGTTCAAGCCCGAAAGGATCGGGGCAATTCTCCTGGCTACCACTCCTTTTGCAATGAGGAGCCACACCTGGGATGGTTTGGGCAGAAAACATCATTAGTATAATAGGGGCATTGCAACAGCTCCTGGGTTTTGCTACCACTGCCCATGCTTTCCCATGGATGGGCAGGTAAGGAGTGACACTTTTGATATATCAAATATCCTGGGTAGTTTTTTCAGGCAAGGTGTGAACATAGGTCCCTCACCCTCATGGGTTTGTTGGGCATTTTGGTTGGCCAAGAGCTGTACTGTCCATTTTTTGCTAACCTCCTGCTCCCTCTTTGCTGCCGTTTGTGCCCTGCCATATATGCTCTGTCTCTGTCCTCTCTCTCCTTCTGCCCCAGGCTTGATGTAGGGGCTGCATTGAGCTTGGCTGCACCTGGAGAAGGTGAGGGGGCAACACTCCATCTCTACCTTTGCATGGCACGTGCTGGGAGACTGATTGGGGGGTAGCTGCCACAGCTGCAAAGGGTTGGATCCCACCAGTATGCTGCACGGGTCTCAGATTCTCTGGCTGTGCTCTTGGTGCTCAGAGAGAAAGAGGTGAATATGAGGTAGAGTAACCACACTGGCTGTTTTCCATGTCCTGTGCAAGAGGTATTCCCAGGGAGAGCTGCTTGCTCTGTGATTCAGTGGAGCTGGCTATCTGGCCAGCTGGTAAATGCCAGAGTAGATATTGTTGGGTTTATCTTGAGGGACAACTTTCTGCATCCTTCATTTTCCTGGGGGGACACTCCATAGCAGCTGGAAAGAGGCAGAGCCCTCGATGCTTGGACTGCTGCCTGAGGGACGTGGCAATGGACATCTTCTCCCTCTTCCTCTGATGGAAGAGGAAGGTCCAGCTTGGCTATGTAGGACCATGCCCACCTGGTCTTGCTGGAATGGTCCTATGAGCCTTGAAAGCAGGACTGGGACACTTGCGGCCTCTCAGATCTTTATTTTGTACCACAAAGTATAGGTTTATTCTGCAACCTATTTATTTCCCATTGCCATTTGCACTAATCCAACCTTTTGTGATATCAAAAGTTCACCAAAAGTGCCCGATAGGTCCCCCTTGGTCTACAGCAAGGCAGTGCTGCCTCCCACCCCACACCTTACTGCTCGGGCACCCTAGTGAACAAGGAGGATAAAAAAAGAGATTAATTGGTGATAAATAATAGATTTTTGTTCCCATCTAAAGGTTGTTTGATCTCCACAGTCTTCATTCCTCCGGTGACAGGGAGCTCAGTGTTAATAGCTATTTGTCACCCATTGCCGTGCTTAAACAGCCCAAGCAGAGCTCCTACATCCGTGCCACAGGCAGGGCTTCCCATTATTACTTTCTTTACAGAAATTTAAAAGGAAGAAAAAAAAAAAATATTCTTCTCTCCCGTGGTGACTTTTCGCAGCAATTTCTTGAAGTGAAACAATTAATGAACATTAAACATCCTTTTTTTTTTTTCTGGGAAAGCAGCAATCAGGAGAAAAGATTCAGTATCCCTCTAAAGTCTCCCCGTGCGTATGTTCGTGCACACAGAGCCCCTTCAAGGCTGAGTAGAATTGGAAGTGATAGTTACCAGTATAATATTTAAATGAGCGTTAATTACCATAAACCGTTTGGGTTTTAATGTCTCCTTCTGTACAGTATGTAAATCAGGGCTGGAATGGGCTTGTGAGCGCGCGTTAGGCTTCTGGTGGTGTGGGTAAAAGGGTGGATTTTTCATACTGGGATTTCTCTGCCTGGTTTCCAGTAATGTTAATGGGAGCAATGGGGCCGAACCCTGGGCACTGTGGGGACGGTTTCCCCTCTCACCTTCAGAGACAGCCCTGCCCCAAGGACAGGCTTGGGTTGGCTTTCCCATCCCAGCTCCCTACCTGGAGAGGCTTCCCAAGGAGGATGCTGGTGAGATGCTGAAACAACTTGGATTTGGGTGTAGATGGAGGGATGTCTCACCATCAGTGCAAGGTGGCAGCTTTCACACGTTTTTTTGGGGCACCAAAGGTATTTTTATGGGATTCTAGCATCCCAGTGAGTTTACTGGGCAGTGCTGTACGTGGATCTGCCCCCTTCATCTCCCATCCTCCCTCCATCCAGCCTGGCCTGCAACCCTGGAGAGAGGGGAAGGGGTTTCACGGGAAGCTGCTGGAGATCGGCAGATCTTCAGGCACCTTGAGATACCTCCCCAAGCCCCTGTCTTGTCCTTCCTCTTTGTCCCCCTCTCCCTCCGTGGGGACATAGTTTGCCTTGCAAAGTGGTCTCATTATAAATACATCAGCCTCTCCTGGTCTCACACGCACAGCCTTCATTTAGCCCTCCAAGCTCGATTACATCTGAGGATGTCTTGGGGTAATTAAGTAATATTAGAACATTTTCTTTTCTATTTTTTTTTTTCACCCCCCTTCCCTAATGCAGCTTTCAAAGCACAAGCCTCAGTTCTCACCCACTGGAGCCCACTTCTCCCAGCCTCTGAATTCTCCCTAATGTACCTCGCCATGAATGAAGGCTAATTACATTTCTGAAAGATGTCATTAGTGTCATATTCATGCTGGGTTTCAGAGAGCTGGCACGCAGCAGGGAAGGCTCCCTTAGGTGTCTTTCAGCTTCACCACGCGCGGTTGCCACGGGCAAGGAGTAGGGTTCAAACCAGCTGGGCTTTCTGGACAGCAAAGGGGGGAGCTCAGCCGGCCAAGAAGAGATGCTTTGGGCTTTGTTGGGAGCAATCTCTTTCCTTGGATGTTTTGCATCCTTCATATCTGGAGCTCATCACGGTTTACAAATATTAACTAATTAAGCCTCTCAGAGCTCCTGTGAGATAAGTAATTGCTACTCTAATGACTGGCATTATACCCGCTCTCTTCTCTAAGCGTCGGACAGTGATCTTTGCTACGGAGAAATGAGGAGGCAAATCTTAAGTAATGCAAAAAGATAAGTCATACTTTGGGATTATCTGGCCATCTAACCTGCTGGCTGGTGGCCAGAAATCTGGGGTTACCATAACAGGTACCCGTGGCATTGCTTCTGAAGCCTATGGTCCATGTTCCACCAAAATGATCTCTACTGACTTCAGTGGAGGGTCATCAGAAGCTTCCCCGGAGGGAAGAAACTGTCTGTTTGGATAGCTCATTGTCTGCACCACGGATGGGATGTTAGTTCCCAAGGAAACAAAAAATAAATGGTGCTCACACCATTTTCACAAAATTGTTATTTTTTTTTTTCTCTCTCACTAGGTGGTTACAAGGACAAAGTTCTGGTTTTACACTACCACTGCTCTCCTGCTCAGCCCAGCGTGAGGTGGTCACCAGGCTCCCACAGGTGAATACTGCTTTTGGGGGGTATTAGGTGCTCATAAAAAGAAGCAACGTATGATTTAGGGTAAAATTGTCGTGAAAATGTTTGTTCTTGTTATACTGTTTTGCATTTTGGTGTACTGGAGAGATGTATTAGCTCTGTTAACTTGGGGGGTATTAGGTGCTCATAAAAAGAAGTAATGTGTAATTTAGGGTAAAATTGTCGTGAAAATATTTGTTTGTGTTATATTGTTTTGCATTTTGGTGTACTGGAGAGATGTATTAGCTCTGTTAACTGGGGCTGGAGTTTGCTGGCTGGAGAAGAAGTCAACTCTCTCAAGGAGGCCCCTAACCCTGTGGGGAGCCTGGTGTCCTTTTGCCCACCTGGCTTTTTGGGGCACTGCCACAAGCAGGGTAGGGATGAGGGCACTGCTGCTGTGGCCCAGGCTCTCTGCAGAACACAGGGGGACAGCAAGGGATGCTGCAATCTGGCGTCGTGTGTGGGCAGCAAGTGATGTCCTTGGCACTACTTCTTCCCATCTTCCCCTTTGATGACCACTTGATCTCATTCTGCTGTACAACCCTAATATTGGATGCCTCCATGACCCTGTATGGAAAGGGTACATTGAAGTCCAGGATATCCCACAAGCTGTTTTGGTTTTGTTCGTTTTTTCTTGTCATTGTTTTCCCTTGCAAGTAGATTTTTGGCCAAAACAATAGGCAGGAACAAGAAAGAAGTAAAATCTGGCTTTGTATCACATAAGGATGGACTGCAAAGCTTTCATAAAGAATTATGTTGGGGAAAAAGGAAAAAAGCTCAAAGATTGGTCTCAAAGAGACACAACTTAGATACAGCTATTAGATGCAATTTGTTTAGGTCAAGCTGGGCTCCGTAGCACTGTCCAATTTGTGGTCACTGGTGGGTACCTGGTCTTGGAGACCTTACACCAGAGGCAAACGATGCAAAACTGTCTTTATCCTTGGGCATCTCTCCTGCAGCTGCTTGGGTTTTTGGAAAACCTGGATCTGAGAGACCTGGTGAGGTAGAGATGAGCCACCTCCTCTCCTCATCTGTCCTCTCGAAGGGATCTCCCATCTCTCTGCATCTGCTGTGGGTGTTTTCCAGCCTTGGTTAAAGGGTCCCACTTATCCCTCCTCTCTGGACAGGAGCGTGGTGCCACCAGGAGCCCTGATGATCCTGGATGGGGCTGTACGTGGCTGTGCTTTGCAAGGGTGGACGAGTTGACTGGCTTTTCGGTTTCGTGCACTGGTGTGAAATTAAAGGGATTTTGTTAAAAAAAAAGGAAAAAAAAAAAAAAGCTGCACTAGCAAAGCTAAGCTGCCCTGGGAAATGTTACACGGAGCTGCTTAATTGTCCAAGGTGTGGGAATCCCAGGCTTTCCCACAGACTCTGCCTTTCCAGTCCTGGCCAAGCTACGGGCTCTCTCCTGTCTGGAAAGGGAGGTGGGTGTTAATTGAGAGGCTGTGTTTAATTTCAGGGGCAAAGGCAGGATCTGGGCTGCCAGAGGGCTGCTGGGGACAACTGCTGCCATCCCTGCAGGGATGGATGGGAGCAGCAGCCTGGAGGTGTGGGTCCAGCCTGCACCCCAAAAATCCGGGGAGCCTGAAGGGAAACACAGCAGGGAGATGACTGCAGGTGAAAGGAGGAGAGAGTCACAGACACAGTATTTGTGTCAGGGAGAAACCTGGTTTGTACCAGCCTGGTGTAGGAGGGTCCTAAACCAGTTCATTTCTGTGTGTTGAGATAAGCCCAGGAGTCCACACTCTGGCTTCACCCATGATGAGCTGACAGGGTTTTAACGTAGATCCAAACTGACTTTAAAAACTCTGTTCTCTGCTCATGGGTGATTTTGAATCGTGGTATGATTCAAAAGCCATCCTACCAAAGGCAGAGCCCACAACCAAAGGGACAGGAGGCAGGAGCAGAAACCCTGTAGCTCATCCAGCTGCTCCTGACGTAATGGTGTCTATCAATGGGACTTTACTACGGACACTACGTGTTATTTGGCAGGATGAATGAGGGCTGAATTTCAGAAAGACTCCTCCTGTAGCCTGCAATCAGTTCCCACAAGTGTCCCATCTGTCCAAGTTCAGGGGACCACAGCCTTCGAGAGCTGGAGGAAGCTATGACTTCCCAGCATGAGAAACAAGCCCCTCGTCTCCCCGTGGTCCTCTAAGGTCGAGGCAGGAGAAGCTGAAGGTAAACAAGAAACTTCTCTGAGCGTGTTCAGACCACTTGAGGTTGCCCATACCCTAATGACACATTCTGCAGATTACAGAACCTAGTAATTACTGCTAATAAGTCCAAAATGTGTAATTACCCGGTAAGCACTTTGAGCTAGAAGGCAGAAATAAGCGCGGTCGTTATACACTCGTTAGGTGATCTACTGCTTTCCCCGTTCTGCATGCAAAATCCAGGAGCTCCACAAAGTGTAGCTGCTCTTTTCCCCAGCCTCCATCCTCGGCGGTGCTGGGGGAAGGGAGGAAGCCAGCTCATTTTCCTGCACCCATTGCCCAGGCGAAACAGCTCCAAAATCCAGTTTCCTTTCCTTAAGAGAAGCGATTCCTGATCAGATTTTCAGATCTGGAGTGGGAGGCTCTTGAGGGGAGGTCGTGCTTGTCTTTTTTTCCTTCCTGCTACATTCCTTTCCTTCCTAATTCAAGTAGCTCTTTTGTCATTTCTTTCCTGAATTTCTTCCCACCCTCTGGTTTTTTCCCAAAGAGGCTTCTTAACATTTCCCACCTCTAATCAATACATAATTTGCTCTTTTGTCATTTCTTTCCTGAATTTCTTTCCACCCTCTGTTTTTTCCCAAAGAGGCTTCTTAATATTTCCTGCCTCTAATCAATACATAATTGATATGCAATAACTTTGTCCAGAGAAGAACAGGAAAGCAGCTATGGGGGTTTCCTCTCCTGTAACTCTAGTCTGTGGTAGCTGGTGACTGAAGGTCAAGTAGCCGTTGACTGAAGGTCAACCCAAGCTTGACTGTGACTGATTTTTACTGTCTTTGGGCAACCCATCAGCAAAATGCAAGCTTTGTAAAAAAACCTCACCTCAACGCCGGGCCGTAACGGGGAGTTCTCTGCGACCTGCCAAGCCCACCGTGAAGCTGGCTTCCCCCTTTTTGGTGGTGGTGATGGGGAGGGGGGGCCCTCACGCCTCCGTGGAGAATGATAGATATCCTGACAGATGCTCTTTTCCCCGATTACACGCCTGGTGGGTGCTTTGATAGCAGGTGGAGCTGGTGCCTGGCTCAGCGAGCGAGGAGAAGAGCTCCATTAGGTCCCCCCACCCTGGGGAGGATGGCAAGGCAATTCTGCAGAGAGGACCTCGCGGTGGGGGAGCGGGCACCTCGTTTAACCTGCCTCTCAGCCAGGCTCACACTCATCTGTCTCCTGTCACTCGAGATCCTGCCGTCACCTCTTCAGCATCCCTCGTGCCGGTATGGTTCCCACCGGGAAGGGGACAAAGGGACAAGGGGCAGGAGAAGATATTAGCAAGGAGCAGAAGAAGTCTCCATCCTCGTAAATGAAACTTTGGGAGACGGATGTCACCCTCTGTGCTCGTGTGTACCCTAACCCTCCCTGGGAGGAGTGTGTGTGTGTGTCTCTACAACTCCCTGAAAGGAGGTTGTAGAGAGGTGGGGGTCGGTCTCTTTTCTCAAGTCACAGGCGACAGGACAAGAGGAAATGGCCTCAAGTTACACCAGGGGAGGTTCAGGCTGGATATTAGGAAAAATTTTTTCACTGAAAGGGTTCTCAGCCATTGGAATGGGCTGCCCAGGGAGGGGGTTGAGGCCCCATCCCTGGAGGTGTTCAAAAGACGGGTTGATGTAGTGCTGGGAGGTCTGGTTTAGTGATGATGCTCCTTGTTTGTTGTGTGGGTGTCTATTTTTGTCAGTTAGGTTGACGGTTGGACAAGATGATCTTTAAGGTCCCTTCCAACCTAGAAGATTCTGTGATTCTGTGTCCAACGGGAATGATGGAGGCCACTCTGCACCCTTTTTGGGTGTCCCACGATGTCTCACAGCAGTGGGATCAGGTTGGGTACGCTCCAGCTGACACGCTTAACAAGCAGGGAGGCACAGCCTCGTGGCCGTTTGGCATCTTATTAATCACATTTAATGCGAAGGTTGCTTTAGTGTTGATCATTTTAAAATTCCCCGTCGGAAAGGTTACCTGGGTAATTATAGGTATAAATCTCGGGGACGTTCTTGCCAAAACAAATGGAGCGTCTCGTGCTCAGGCCAGGGATGAACCCAAAGAAGCCATAAAAAGGGTTCGTAGTGATGGACCAGGAGATCTGCACCCAAACTTAAAATAGGGGTGGCATTTGTGTACTTGGGAAGAGTTCCTGCAGTTGGACAAAAAGAAGGAGCTATCAACCTTCAGGCTTTGGGCATTGAGCACTGCCCGATGGGCAGAGGTGATGAAGAAGTTTGTTCCTAGCTACATCCCTCCCAGCACGAGAGATGTGGGCCACCTCACCACCTTCTGGCACCAACCAGCTGTGCCACCCGCTGCTACTGGTTTCTGGGTATTGATGGTAAAATGGGGAAAGGCTCCAAATCTGCCTGGCCTGCTGCTGGTTGCAGCAACACCCAGGTTTACATTACAAGCTGGTGTTGGCAGTGTTTCTCAACAGCATCTTGAGGGCCATCAGGAAGGCATGAGAGTGGCCCAAAAGGTCCCAGCTCTAGGGGCTGGATTGGTTTGGGCTCAGGTGGTGAGGGGTCACGAGGTTCCTTTTCCTTGGTGGGTCTGAGGTGTGGGTGGTGAAACCCAAGGATAACCTGTTCCCAGATCTGGGGACCCCAAATGGGGACTGGGGATCCCAAATGCTGACAAATACCCTTGGTTGGCAGCAGAAAGCTTCAGCCCTTTTAGTCAATGGCTGACAAATGCATCTTATTGGGTTCTACTAGTGAAGAATATGGAGTGGGGTCTATGTGCTTGGGTTTTTTTGACCTTTGAGATGCACAGGCTGGGTAAAAAGTCCATCACAGCATCTTTAAATTCACTTGTGCCCATAGAAACCCGGCTGTTGGGAACTGCCTCTGCTGCAATACCATGTAAAACCAACCCCACACCCTTCTTCCTCCTCTTCAAATGGCAGGTGCCTCCTGATCAGAGCAGGTCTTGGATGGATGGAGATGATAGTCACACACCTTGTCTCCTGAAGGCCATGCTTGTCCACCTCTGCCCTTTCTGGAGAGGGTGCTAGGTGAGCAGTTGGAAGGAGAGATGCTGGTTTGGGTTTTTGGTCTGTGCCTGTGCTCAGCACTCAGCAGGATTAGTCATGGTTCACGCTGTCATAATACATTAAGACACAAGGCCAACAGGATATTAAGAGTAAAATATTCTGTATTAGCAGTAAGAAGAAATATTAAAGACTTCAGTGTTTTGGATTGCTAATTGCAGGATGTGTTCATTGCAAAGCAAGTGCTACAGACTCTTACATAAACGCCGGTGCCCAGAGCTTACATTATGAATTGCAAGAAGAGTACATGGGACATCGTCTTGATGAAACCGAGACAAACATCTAAAAACACTTAAAATACTCGTCTGAAACCATCCTTATGTCTCTGTGGTATCCCAGTTAATCACAGCCCGCTCTAAAAGCACTGCCTGGGTTTTGTCTTTTACGCTTATGTTAGTTGCTCCCAACTTTCTCATCAGCCTCATCTATAAATTCAGACTGTTCTTAAATAAGACTGGTGCCACACAAAACCACTTCTCCCATCCCCGTGCGCTGTCTAACGATTATTCCCTTATCCCTTTATATAACTGAATCAAGCCTGACACTTAAAGCACTCCCTTAGGGAAGTTATTGAATTTAACAGGGCTGAAACCAACAGGGTTCTAGAGAAATGCTCTAAAAACCTGTGCAAGATAATGGAAAACAATATCCCTTTTATAAGTTTCTGAGCTACCCTATAAAATTCTATAGCAAGAATGAAATTCCTGTGGATTTTTTTTTTTTTTTGCCCGTACGGGCTAATTATGAGTAAATTGACCCTAGTGCTTTTATTGCTGAGCCCCCACAAACTTTTGGCTCTACTCCTTAGCAATTCCTTCTCATTTCGATCCCGGATGGGACCTTGTCTAATCCAGACCTGTGATACAAATTCTGCCTTGACTTACTCCTTGACCAGCTTTTCCCTGTGAGCCCCCCACCTTCCCGCAGCTCCTGTGGTGTTGGCTTCTTGGCCATCTCTTTGTTTTTACTCTTTGCTTTATTTCTTTTTCTTTTTTATTTTTTTTAATGACTCCTGAGCTTGTGCTCTCCATTTCAGCTCAAGGGAGAGGAGAAACAGAGGAAATACGAGGCACTGCGAAACAGAAACAGGGCAAAGATAACGATTCTCCAAGCTTTTCCAATCCTTCCCCAGGTTCTCCAAGCCAGGAAAAAATATCCCACCAGCTTAGGCCCTCAGCTCTCAGGAAAAGGTGTTTTTCATTGGACAAGGAGGATTACAGAGCGTCCAAAGCTTTGAGGCTACACGGGATTTTGTATTACCTTGCCTGATAACTCTCCCAGGAGTCTGTGCAAATATTCTCCTGAATGAAAACTACCGAGCTACTTCATTGGGATTTGCAATTCCTTTTATTCACAGCCACTTTTTCTTGCTGAGATTGCTCACACAAAGGGGCGAATAAATATTCAAAGGGCTCGTGCCTGAAAGGCTCCCGCCAATGTTATGGAATGTTCTTTTTTATTATTTTTCTCGGCGCATTCAAACAATTTCAATTGATGAACCTTAAAAGAAACTCCTGCCTGTAAGGGGAAGGTGACTCAAAATAAGGGAAGAGAAGGCAGATCACGTGGGGGTATTAATGTCATTACCTACTCACTAAAGTGAAGAAAGCCTGGCAGTGAGCAGGGGACACCCGGATATTAATTGAGAAGCTGAAATACATTCATTTAACACTCCTGGAGCAGATAGTAAGTGTTTCATCTCACTGACTTGTTTGTAGGCGTCTTTTATTCGGTGCTCTGTAACAAGAGGAGGGGAAAAAAACTATAAAAAAGAAGATACAGCCAAAATAGTGGCTGAAAATAATTCAGCTGGCTCTATTCTCTTCTTCAGGGCTGTAGATACGGCGCCCGCATTTGTAGATGTGGTTCAGGCTGTGGCCCCTTCTCTCCAGGACATACCTTAAAGTTAGCCTTAGTGTGTGATGTGATCAGAGATGGCATCACGTTGTCCTTGGGACAGGTTAAAAAAGAGCTGAAAAGGAACTGTGAAATTCATGGCTCGAAACAGCTGAAAGACCCCAGTGGGAGGGACAGGGGCTTTCTCAGCAGAGCAAGGCAGATGTACCGCTGATGTAAAGAGCCACTGAGGCATCTCCAGTTTAGTCCCAAGCTTTCTCTCCCAGTCCCTTGAACTGGGAAGAGCAGAACTGGGTAAGGAGACCCAGGGGGTTGTCCCCATCTATCACTTTGCATCCTTTTCTGTTGGTGGACCAAAGTCTTGGGCTTCTCAAAGCCTTCCACTGAACTGGTGTCAACTGCTTCTCATCGTCCACCCTGTGGAAACGACACCAGTGGGGACAGCTGCCTAAAGCCATCTCATATAGCCATGAACATATTCACTGCGTGGAACACATTAAGGCTTTTTTTTTCTTTAAGTAGTAGATAGAAAGTCAGGGATTGTTACTGCACTAACTCTTGGTCAAAGTATTCTTACTTGAAGGATCCAGGACTATAAGAGGGGACAGACGTGTCTTGTTTTGTCCAGCAAGAGTGAGGTTCCTGATCTTTGCAAGCAAACCCCTTGGTCCGGGACAGCCAAAATCAAACTTCCCTCCCCTGGGCCACACCTTCCCTTCAGGATGCTGAAGGCATGATCTCCTGCACCTGATCAGGAGACACCTGTATGTGTCCTAGACCATTTCTTGAGTCCCTCAATTTGGAAAGGAGGTTCTAACACCTTGGCTACCACTGGATCCTGGCTCTGGTCACCAGAGACACCCCGAGTCTGCAGTAAATCTCTATCCTGGGCTGCACCAAGAGGATGGCAGAGGCACCTTTTTGGGGTGAAGTGTAGAAGCGAGCTAGCTGGTAGTAAGTAACACATAGCCTTTAGCTGGAGTGTCCTTCCCACTGGGATGAGCAGGTACCCTCCATGCCTTGTCATTTTTGCTTGCCTGTTAACTGAGTTCTCCTCTCCTGGCTCTGTAAAAGTAATAGATTATGGCAGGTGGTGGGAGGAATAGGGAAATTGGTAGCCTGATCAGCGCTAAAGAGACCAACTGAGTAACTTGGGATGATCTTCCCAGTGTGACCAGTCAGGCCAGCTCTGGCAGGGCCACGCCGTTTCCTCGTAACTGTGCCTACAGAGAACTCGGATGTCCAACCTCAACTATCAGTATTTTGCGTTTCCAAGGCAACCCCAGCTTTAACAGCCTTCGTAATGACATCATTTGGTTGAAATGAGCATGCATGATCTTTTGATTACCACTGGAAGTATAAATTAGGTTACTCTCCCCACCCCCAGCCGCTTGAAAAATAAATGCATTGGAGGGACAGGGAGGAAAAAAAAAAACTCCTGAGAAGAGGGTAAATGGAAAAATCAATTTTTACATTAATGGAGTCCTCGTTCAGCATTTCTTCTCTTTATAGATTTAGATAACAGTGATATCTTAGTTTCACAGAGCAAAGAAATTAATTACTTACTAATGGTGCAATTCAGAAATTAATTTATGTTATCCATTTAAATGTGTCATTATTAATCAATTTAAAGGAAGGGGCTTGTAAGCCAGCACCGTCTGAACCGACTTAACGTTGCCAGAGGACTCCCTCTGCCCCATTCCTTGCTGGCAAGTGCACCTTTCATGCTACCTTCAAGTTGTTGCACCTCAAAAAGCTCTGGTGTGCCTGATGCAAGGGGAAAAAAAAAGGGAATTCCTCCAGTCCTGATGTATGGATCCACCCTTGATGGGTTTCCCTTGGTAGAAACCAGCGCCAGGATGCTGCAAAGATTTTAAGGCTCTTTTTGTATCTAAGTTACTTCAATTCTTGGTCTGAGGTTCGATCGTGGTGGGTTTTTTTTTCCCCCATTTAGAAATGTGACGTAGGGAAAGAGGATGCGGTCTCCCAAACAGCTGGAGATGTTTGGTCACTGGCTTCCCAGCAGGTCTTGGCCAAGTCGTGGTGCTTTAGCACACCGTGGGCTCCCTCCCAGGGTTGGGATGTGGCAGCTGCCTTAAGAGGGTGATAATAAATTGTCGCAGATCTGATTGTCTTATTTTACTGCTGCATTTAGATGGGAAGGGGTAACACGTTGCCCGGGACTGTTTCTGAGTCAGACTTGTCCCGGGCTGAAAAGGGGAACCCCAGACCTGCAGTAAATCATGAATAAACTAAAAAAGGCCGCTCAAATTCTCTTTGAAACACCTGGATTTTCACTATATTGCTGCTTTCCGTACTCGGATGCCTGAGCCTTTCTCTGGCAGGAGTCTGATCTATTGGTTTATGCTGTTTGTGTTATTAATGCCCCCAAAAATGTTGGATCTGTCACATATTTCTCCGTGTGCTCCTTGCAATAAATGGCCACACCGACGACTTGGGAAGAATATCTGCTGGAGGGTCCTGTGTTCAAATTCTGTTTAGGCTGCTGGTGTAAGGATGTGATAGCCCTTCCTATCTTGGAATGAGAGATCGTCATGTTAATTTTGATGACACCCAACTGTAAAATAGAGGGGATGTGAAAGGCTGCATTTTGAGAGCCTACTGTGGTACCTATCTATCTGTAGCTCTATTTATACACAGGTTATTTTTTTTTTCTTCTCCCTCCCCCTTTTAAAGTAATGCCTGCATTTAACATCTGCTGTGGTGATGATGCTTCTTTACTAGGGCTGGAGAAGTTTAGACGTGTGCTGACGGTAAACCAAAGCCTTTCTCTAGCTAAAAGGGTTTCAGATTAGTTTCATATTCTTTTTCGGTGTTTTGTTTTTCAAACCAATGACTGCCCTGCTGCCCACATCAGGCAAATTTCAGCCTGAAAGTTCCCTTTGTTGAGCTGAAAACACTTTCTCTATGAAACGCTGAGCAGCAAAGGCTAGAGGCAAGTAAGCAGCAGGTTGCAGAATTAATCAAGAAATCATTTCACACCTGCAAATAAATACTTGTATCCCAAGTCTATTTTTGTTTTCCTCCTCTCCCACTTTGTTCTGGATAAATCTCTGTCTTCGGAGCAGAAAGACTGGGGAGAAGGGGCTGAGATTTCACAATTTGGTTTGAGGATGGAGCATTCTTACCTCCCTCTTTTTCCAGCTCTGGCTGGAAGTCACCAGCTTCTGATGGCAAGGAGATAACCCAGAGCTGGGAGATGGTGACAATATCCCTCTTACTACCCTTTCCAAAGTGCTCACGTGCACGACAGTAAGATTTCAGCTCATCCTGGCTTGTGCCTTTTTGGAGCTAGAGAAAGCCAAAAGATACCACACTCTCTAGCCCATTCCTTGAACCTCCTGCACCCATGAGTATGAAGTTTGGGTTTTTTGGGTGATTTCTGCCATGCAACAATCCATTTCTCCCATAGTCCATGAGTCATGAGATGATAACCTCGGTGGTGGGTTTACAGACTGGGCTCTGGAGGGTTTGATGTAGGAATCCAGCCTTTATTCATTGCTGAGCAAAAGAAAAAAAAAAAAGGGTAAAAAAATGTTAGAATATATAGCATTCAAAAGCTTTTTGCTTTCTCTGATGTAGAAATTGAGAAGGAAAGATAAACCCAAGTTAAAAACCTTGACTTTCAGATGTTTACTGCTGATTATTTCCACCCAGTTTTCAGAATCCTTGTCCCTTTTTAGGGTGAGAGAAGAGCAGTCTGGGGTATTGGCAGTCTGATTTTTAATAATTTTCCTCCTCTTTCCTTCCCTCCTTGTCCAAAAGCTGCAGAATTTTTTTTTTTTTCTGGTGCCCTGGACTTGCATGGATGCAAGCCCCATCCTCCTGACACCCATCCTTTAAGTATTTATAAGGATTGATCAGATCCCCCCTCAGTCCTCTCCTCAGAAGAGAGGAGAAAGGCTTTGCAGCATTTTTTTTTCTTTTTTTTTTAAAAAAAACACTTTTTAATCTCAAAAATAGTTTAACCTGTGTTAAGTGCCTGCCTGCCCCTTTTCTGGCCCCCACTTAAAGGACCGGCAGGTGACTTCAATCTGCTCATCAGTCCTCACCCAGCTGCTGTGGCAAACTGCGGAGGGGAAAGGCTCTTGCTTGCCACAGTCATCTTTTTTGAACCACAACGGGTCAGCGTGGCTAATGAAGTTAAGGGAGACCTTTCCTCTCCCCCTAGCCTCCAACAGAGAAGCCAGAACATTTTACAGAATCACACGGGCTTGTGAGGGACCTCTGGAGATCATCCAGTCCAACCCCCTGCCAAAGCAGGTCCACCCAGAGCAGGTTACACAGGAACACGTCCAGGTGGAGTTTGAATGTCCACGTCCCTGGGTGGACTCCACCACCTCCCTGGGCAGCCTCTTCCAGGGCTCTGCCACCCTCAAAGTGAAGAAGTTCCTCCTCATGTTGAGATGGAACTTCTTATGTTCAAGTTTGGGCCCATTTCCTCTTGTCCTGTCCCTGGGCACCACTGAAAAAAGACTGGCCCCATCCTCCTGACACCCACCCTTGAAGTATTTATAGGTGTTGATCAGATCCCCCCTCAGCCTTCTCTTCTCCAGACTAAAAAGACCCAAGTCCCTCAACCTTTCCTCAGCAGAGCGATGCTCCAGTCCCCTCATCATCTTTGTGGTCCTCTGCTGTCCCCTCTCCAGCAGTTCCCTGTCCTTCTGGAACTGGGGAGCCCAGAACTGGACCCAGTGCTCCAGATGGGGCCTCACCAGGGCAGGAGGACGGCATGGAGGAGGACAGCATGGGTGTTTCTGCACCATCATCGGTCACCTGGAGAAGAGGGGGTATGGGGAAGGGCTGCCCAGTGAGCCCAGTGCTGGTGTTTATTCAACCTTCTACCCGAAAGGCTCTCGAGAGGCAGGGGAAGATATATGAAGAGGTGAGAGGGGAAGCAGAAAATAAACCAGCAAATCGAGCCTGGGTCAGCAAGAGCGCAGCTCTTGACTCAACAACTTTTCTGCTGGCGACCGCAGGAGTAGGAGGAGGTTTTACGGTCCTTGTTGCCTGCCTCTCTCTGCCGTTCTGTTAAATCAAGTCCCACTGCAGGGATATAATCTTGCCTGGCCAGGAGGCTTTGGAAACGCCGCTCATCCCCTCCTGCAATGGGTGTCATCGTTGCGGTGAGGAACAGATCTCGACAGGCTTCGTCTCTCTGATCTCGTACCGTGTCCCTGGTGGCAGCCACGCTGGTGGAGAGCAGAGCCCTGTGGCAGGAGGACTTAGGGCAATTTGCTCTCTCGCTGAAGCTAATCCCTAAAGATGGTAACTGGCTGAAGACCCCAAAATACAGTCTTTTAATGACTTCCTAGCCATTCCTTTCCCTCCTCCTAGCCTTAACAGTGCAATCCACAGGGTCTTCATGCCACAAACCAGTCTTCCCCTCTCCCCAGGTGCAATATTTAACCTAGCAGATGTTATCCAGTGTGACTACCTGGGGGTATATCTTGAAAATAAGAACCAAGGCCCACAGTTCAGGCTATTAAAATGTGGGAACAGAATTCCCAGTAAGACAGTAAAACATTGCAGCCTGAAAATAGGCTGACACATGGCAAAAAAAGGAGTCTGTCATGAATACCCCTCAGGGCAGGTCTGTCCCTCGCCCTGTTGTGAGAAGTCACAGATTCACAGAATGACTCGCTGAAGCTAATCCCTAAAGATGGTAACCAGCTGAAGGCCCGAAAATACAGTCTTTTTATGACTTCCTAGCCATTCCTTTCCCTCCTCCTAGCCTTAACAGTGCAATCCACAGGGTCTTCATGCCACAAACCAGTCTTCCCCTCTCCCCAGGTGCAATATTTAACCTAGCAGATGTTATCCAGTGTGACTACCTGGGGGTATATCTTGAAAATAAGAACCAAGGCCCACAGTTCAGGCTATTAAAATGTGGGAACAGAATTCCCAGTAAGACAGTAAAACATTGCAGCCTGAAAATAGGCTGACACATGGCAAAAAAAGGAGTCTGTCATGAATACCCCTCAGGGCAGGTCTGTCCCTCGCCCTGTTGTGAGAAGTCACAGATTCACAGAATGATAGGGGTTGGAAGGGGCCTCTGGAGATCACCCCCTGCCAAAGCAGGTCCACCCAGAGCAGGTTGCACAGGAACGTGTCCAGGTGGGGTTTGAATGTCTCCAGAGTAGAAGACTCCACCATCTCCCTGGGCAGCCTCTGCCAGGGCTCTGCCACCCTCAAAGTGAAGAAGTTCCTTCTCATGTTTAGGTGGAACTTCCTACATTCAAGTTTGTGTCCATTTCCTCTTGTCCTGTCCCTGGGCACCACTGAAAAAAACTGGCCCCATCCTCTTGACACCCTCCCTTTAAGTATTTATAGGTGTTGATCAGATCCCCCCTCAGTCCTCTCCTCTCCAAGAGGCCCAAGTCCCTCAGCCTCTCCTCCTAAGAGAGATGCTCCAGTTCCCTGTCCTTCTGGAACTGGGGAGCCCAGAACTGGACCCGGGTGGGGCCTCACCAGGGCAGAGCAGAGGGGTAGGATGACCTTCCTCGACCTGCTGGCCACATTCTTCTTGATGCAGCCAGTGATGCCATTGGCCTTCTTGGCCACAAAGGCACATTGCTGGCTCATGGGCATCCTATTGTCCACCAGGACCCCCAGGTCTTTCTCCTCAGAGCTGCTCTCCAGCAGGTCAGCCCCAGCCTGTCCTGGTGCAGGGGGTTATTCCTCCCCAGGAGCAGGACCGTACACTTGACCTTGTTGAAGTTCATCAGGTTCCTCTCTGCCCAACTCTCCAGCCTGTCCAGGTCTGGCTGGATGGTAGCACAGCCTTCTGGTGTGTCAACCACTCCTCCCAGTTTTGTGTCATCAGCAAACTTGCTGAGGGTACATTCCATCCCTTCATCCAGGTCATTGATGAAAATATTGAACAGGACTGGACCCAGTGCTGACCCCTGGGGGAACACCACTGGTTATGGACCTCCAACAAGATATTCTGTGCCACTGATCACAACCCTCTGAGTTCTGTCTTTCAGCCACTTTTGAATCCACCCCACTCTCCATTCATCTAACCCACACTTCCTTACTTAGCTGATCTCTAACTTGATCTTCCTCAACCAAGGGGAAGTCTTCCTTCATCCTCTCATTCATCTTCAGGACAGGTGAGCGTAAGACACAACGAGTCACACCAATGAGTAATGTGCTGTAGTAAGAAATGTTGTAGGAAGCAGGTGGAGGAGGCTGGAGATAATATCCTGGAACACATCACTTTTTCCCCCTCTATAACTTAAACAACTCAGGTCCTTGTAGGCTCTTCTGTTCCAGTGCTGCTTTGGGGTTCCCATGGTCTGCTCCTGCTCCCAAGCAAGTCTTTCAGCAGAGCTCAGGCTCCTGAGTGACCAGCAATCAGCCTGGCTAATCAAGCCATCTTCACTCACGGCTGATAATTGCTCTGAGAAGAGGAGTTTTGCCAAGCCAGTCACCTTATCTTTGCCTGGCTGCTCCTAGGGGCAAGGTCCCACCACATTGGGACAGCAGCACATTATCTATGAAGAAGCAGTAGGCATCTCTAACACCATTTTGGTCCACGCTGCTAATTATCATCCATGAAATGAGAGAGTCTGTTTGGTGCAAGTAGCTGAAGCACGGAGGGTGGCCCAGCACCAAATAAATGATGGGTTGGTACGGTGGCTGCCAAAAGCATCCGTCTGATTTGCAGGTTCACAGGTCTGTGAATGCAACTCATCTTCTGTGAGTGAACAGGGAGGGGAGAGGGGAGAGGATGGCTGAAGGAGGAAGAAACTTGGGAGATGGTTCAGCTGGAACCCGGCCCCTTCAAGTGACAGTGATTAATGTTGCATACTTTGCCACTAAGCAGGCTGAACATGTGGTAGGTGTCTACCAACGCTTCCTCTGAAGGCACTTATCTCATAAAAATGAGTTTTTCAGTGTATTTGACAAATCTTGATTGATTTTCATCCTGCCTACCTTTCTGGTCCCTGCCTCTCACAAAATCACAGTGTACGTGAGAGCTTTCTCCAAGACAGAATCGCCTCTGGATTTTGTAGCATCGGCAAGAGGAAGGGCTGGGACCAGCTCCTTCTGACATGGACCGTTTTGCCCCACTCTGCATCCAATGCTAAAGTCCTCCTGGGACCTTCAGCACTCTCTAGCTCTCCCTGTCAGCCAGTTGAGTTACATCCTTGGAAAAATTTTAGTATAAACTCATTTTAGTGCAGCTATTCACCCCTCTAGGACACCAAAGAGGAGACCTGGGGAGGGATGGAGTTACAGAGGGACAAAACTGCCCCTTCAGGGGCAGTGCTAAATGCCGACAAAAGATGAAATAATTTATTAAGCACAAATAGTTTTAGTTCAGAGGCCGAGCGAGCTGGGATGGGAAGGGAAAAGTCAGAGAAATGGGATCATCTCCCTCGGGGAAGGTGTGACTGTGGAGACTTGTTCCCATCTCAGAAGAGATTAGGACCCAGAGCACCCATCAGCAGCCCATAGCTAGGAGAAAAATGCTTATATTGATAGCAGGTGCTATATTTTCTTAGATAACTTTACAATTTATACGCAAGGAAGAGGCCTGTGTTGAATTATTACCAGAGATTATCAACACGTAGAGGCGATATGAGGAAAAGCTTCTCTCTAGCGCATCCATCTCCTTTCATCTTACCCAAAGCTCATCTACCTCTGAGGTATTAGGTAGCACCAATGAAGACAGGGCTCCTTTTTAAACACTGGCAATTTAAAATCAGTTATATATTCTTAAAGTTATGAGATAGGTGCAGGAAAATACAGCATTTGCAAAGCGTTCTTCAATTGATAAGCAATTTAGCAGTAGAGTACCCTCTCTGGGAAGATGCAGCAAAGGAAGCACCTTAAGAAGTTGAAAGGTACACCTGGATCCACTTCAATGAAAGGATCTTGTTAGGGAGGTCTAATTGGGCTGCCTTAGATAGCCCACCTGTGAGCAGTTTTGTAACTGCAAGAACTTATAAAAGCAGGAGTGAGGGCCCCCCCTTCAAGTTTTCTGCTTTGTTCTGGAAGCTGAAGTTAGAGAAAACTCGAAAACTTGGGATGGCAGGTAAGACACGTTTGGAAGATTGTGTGGATGTGGGAGGGGGTTTGAGTTAATTGGTTTCTCAGAGGGCTGCTGCTCTGTTAAGGAATTCTTCTGTTTTAACTTGAGATGTGCACGTAAGTAAAGAGACTGGGTTGGAGTGTTTGTGGAGTCCTCTAGGGCTTGGAGCAGGCTGTCTTTTCTCTCGTCAAACAAATACATTTGGGAATGAGCTTGGATGTAGGGTGCTCTGTTGCAGGATGCAGATGAAACGGTGTTTATGGCTGTATTTCTAGAAGAGCATTAAATGAAAGGTGGAGTAAGAGATGATGCTTACCTGAAGAGCTAAGGCTCTGAAAGTGGTGCAACTCTTGAAAAGCTTCTTTAAAAAAGGGCTTTGCGGTTGGAGTGGGGCTTTTTCTGGTTTATGGGGGTGATTTCGGGGGGGCTGCAGCTCTCCTGCTGTGTCTGCGGTGGCGACAGAAAACTTTACATATACTGCAGAGGCTAAAAAAAGAACAATTAATTCTTCAGAGGTCGTTTACTCTCTTACAGTCTCTGGTGTTTGGTTCAGCAAGTGAAGCGTGTGAATAAAACCTGCATTTTATTTTATTTTATTTTTTTTAAACTGCTGTAAACTACCAGAGAAGGAGTAATCTGGGACTGGATTCTCTGGAGGATCCAGAAATATGTATTTTGCTGATAGGGGCAGTCTCCTCGGGGAGCAGAGAGCATGGTTGCATGGGTGAAGAATGGCCTTGGGTGGTTGTGCGTTCTCCTAGATCAGGTAGTGACCCTGGTTCAGCTCCAGCTCCAGCATGCAAGGTTAGAGCCAAGCTTTGGCTGTAGGTGGCTTCTAGCTAATTTTACTGATTTTTTACTAATTTTTGGTGTGCGACTGGTAATGGCTCAGTCTCACGGTCTATCATTTTCCCTTCTGTCTACCTTTCATTGCAGAACTGCAGCTAAAAATGCTAGATGTGCTGCAGAAATGCTACTCAGATCAGCCTTCTAGGCAAATGGCTTTAAGGACAGGAGTTGACTATCTGTTTTATTATTTTTTTTTAACTTAACTTCTTCTGATTTATAGCCCAAAGTGCATTAGTTTAGTTAAATTTCTTCAGTGCCATGGCACACGAGCTGGCTGGCAAACCTCTCGTGCTGTGTATCACGGTACTCTGCTTTCCTCTTGAATTGCAAGCCTGTCTGAGAAATTCATGGTGGCTTCTGCTGGTCCAAGCCCCCGTGGGCATCCTGCTCTCACCTCTGGATCCAAGACCTTCCTCTCTGTGTGTGTAGATTATTCTTCCCTGTAGTTGTGCACAGGAGTGCTTTGTCTGGGTGGCAGAAACTGTGCCTGGGCAGTGGCAACCAACAAGCTGAAAATAGATGGCCACCACTGGAAGATGGATTTTGGGCAACTGAATATGGATGCTGAGCAGGTAGCTGGATTTTACTCGTTCAGATCTGGTAGCCAGTGCAATATTTGAGAAACTTATGCGTTTTTACATCTCTGGGGTTCAAGGCAGACTCCTGTATCTTTTAGTTGTGGCATTCTGGACTGCTGCTCGAGGTCTTTGTTACACTAATTTTATAGAGGCTCCCATCCCTGCTCCACACTCCACTGCTGATAATGGGGTTGCCTGGATTTTTGAGGCAGGCCAGACCGTTTGCAGCTGCATGTTGGTCTTTTAAAAAAAGAAAAAACAACTCTTTTATTTTATTTATTTATTTTTTTGGTGCGGCATTGCGCTACCAATGCAAAGCCCGTCTTGTTTTGCCAGTGATGGACTAATAAATTGAGCTTTCCTGCTGGAGCAGGGGTACCCTCTCAGCCATGAATATCCGTGTGATCCCAGCCATGAAAAGTGGTGTTCAAAATCAAATATGATGAAGTTTTTTCATTTAAAAAAATAAAATTGGACTGACTATTGCTATCTCTTCTCTGTTCCCCCCCCTCCTCCTCCTCCTCTGAGAGTGCTCTGTGAATTCCCCTCTGAGCAGATCTGTCAGTTTGCGGTACTTGGGGCAGCACTTGTGATAATTTATCTTCAGTTATTTTATTTCTGCTGGTTTCTAAGCTAATAACAAGTGATGTGGGCTCGTCTCCTGCTCTGGGCACCTTCCCATTACTTAACTAACAATTAATAACCCAGATAATGGAGTGTTTCTCCCACACAGGAATAAATACTCACTCTATTAAACTGCGGCAATGCAGCATCTCCAATCTGTTCAGAAACTGCTGGTGGTGCACAATTCAGTGGCTCTTTTATATAAAGAGGTATTTCTCCCAGTTTGTGATACTAAAATTGTGCTCGGTTTAGTGGTGTACAGCCTGGGAAGTTTTTTGCTTGTTGAGCCCACTTGGGTTAAGGGATCCTGGGGATTGCGTTGCCTTGGGAAAACTGCTGCCCATGAGTATTTTCTTGGCCATCCCATCTCCAAGGGGATGCTCTGTGGGTCAGCTCTGGATGTGGGGAGAGGGAGATGGGGCAGGTTTGCAGGCTGGCTCCTTGCAGTCCCCGCGGTTGAGCCCGTCTGTGGGAGGCAGTGGGTCTGTTTGTTTGCAGTACACTTCTTTAATTGCTGGAACGTAGGGAGGGTGCTCTTTTATTACAGTGTGTATACATCAAAGTAAATACATTAACTCCATATAAACATTTAGTTGTTGGAAAACATCTAATTAAGTGTTCTCACCAGCAGGCATCCAATTACTTATGTTGGCAGCCTCTCCTGTCCCCTCTTCTTCACCCACTCTCCGCGTGTCCTGGGGAAGGGCTGGTACTTCCAGCACGCTCTGGAAAGTGAGGAGGAGGAGGATGGTTTCCTCATGCTGCTGGGATGACACAGAGAAGACCAGTTCTCCCATGACTGGCCTTGAGTGCTCTCCCTGATCCCGTGAACAGGAGGTTCCACACACCTCTTTGCATGAGCCACAGGTGGTTGTATGAGACTAGGAGTCCTTGGAGGTCAAGGCACCATACTGGCATGACCATCACACCTGGGAACTTCTGCCATCCCACCGTGCTCTCAACCCTGTGCTCCAGCATCGCATAAGCTGGACCACAAAATCACTCTGCATGCAATTGTCCTTTTAAATATCCTTTTTCCAACCCCTCCTCTTCTCCCCCCTGCCGCTGAATCTTTTGATTGTTTCACCTCAATCTGTCCTTTCAAAGACTAACCCCTGCAGAATATTGCTGGTGGCAATGCATGCTTTTTTGACATCCAGAAGTGTGCTAGACCACTGAGCTGCCATTTGGAGAGATCAAATGATTCCCGTGGCTTGAAAATTATGACACTAGCCTTGAGGGCTGGAAGAAGTGGATAGTCATGAGCTGAAAGCTGCCCCTTTGAAGTTTGGGATTTCTGGAGATGTCATCTTTTATATATATCACCAGCCAGGTTGCTTTTCATTTTGTTTGAGTGTTATTCTTGTCTAGATTCTTAGAGAGCAAGACCTTACTTCAAGGCAGAAGGGATGATGAGAAAGATATATGAGCCCAGACGCTTATGCATTACATATCCCTTTGAAATATAATAGTTCAAATTTTTCAGAAATAACAATATGCTAACGCCTTGTGCATTTGTACGCAGTGCTCCTCTCCTGGGTGAATGTTAATCAGAAGATCCCTGATCTGTGGCCGGGGAAAAATACCTGTGCATGGTCTGGTTTGACTTGTGCCAAGCCAGAGGTACTTTCCCAAAGTCATGGAGTGGATCAGCATCAAAATCTGTGCTCTTTGTCATGGGGCTGCCTTGCTGTCCCTGTTTAACGGGGACAATGGCTGATGGCAGGCTCTGATGTGGAACAAGTGAACCTCTCTGTGGCCTTTCTGGTGCACACCCAGCCCCTCTGAGCATCACTTCTTCGTAGGGTTATTGGAAAGACCAGCAAAAGCAAAATCCTTAAGCAAACTGAATGACAGTGTTTTGAAGGACTGCGTGTTTTCTCAGCTGGGGGTTGTCTCATCCTCCCTAGGCATTGCTCACATTAAAAATTGGGGAACCAACCGAGGAGTGACGTGCCATCAGGTTGGGCCTATGACTTGACAGGTACAGGTTAGGAAGGAAAAGCCTTTCCCCTCCTTAGAAGAAAATTTTTTAAAAAAATCAAAAAAATCTACCTTTCACTTCTGTGCTTTTATCGCTTTGTTTATTGTCTACACCCAGCCCCTCTGAGCATCACTTCTTCATAGGGTTGTTGGGAAGACCAGCAAAAGCAGAATCACTTAAGCAAACTGAATGACAGTCTTTCAAAGGACTGTGTGTTTTCTCAACTGGGGATCGTCTCATCCCCCCTAGGTGTTCCTCATGTTAAAAATTGGGGAACCAACCGAGGAGTGACGTGCCATCAGGTTGGGCCTATGACTTGACAGGTACAGGTTAGGAAGGAAAAGCCTTTCCCCTCCTTAGAAGAAAATTTTTTAAAAAAATCAAAAAAATCTACCTTTCACTTCTGTGCTTTTATCGCTTTGTTTATTGTCTATCCTAAAAAGATGCAGAAATAGTGTAAAATTGTCCAAAGCAATTAGTGAAAACCCACCACTGTTTTGCTGCATCTTGGCCGTGGTGCCAATATCCCTATATCTTGTTCTGGCATCAAGCTGTCGAGGGGCCTGCTCCCTGCATTGCTATTTTTTTCCCCCCCATCTTTCACCTTTTCTTATCTTAGTTCACTTTTACCAATCTTGTTCTGGCATCAAGCTGTCGAGGGGCTTGCTCCCTGCATTGCTATTTTTTTTCCCCCCGTCTTTCACCTTTTCTTATCCTAGTTCACTTTTACTGGAGTAATTATTTGTGTTCTCGTGGTTAATATTTCATTGAGGGAGAGAGAAGCTGCTCTGCTTCCTGCAGCATCCATCCTTCCCATCACTGGGTCATCAGCCATGGGCTTGCAGGGTGTTGTTGTGGGCATGGAGCCTCGTGTCAATCTAGTGCAAGTACTTCTTGGCCGAAAAGACTCACTTGAAGGTGGTGTGGCTCCATAATGAGCCACCTTCTGCTTCTCAAAATCTTTGCCTGATCAATAAGTGCTCCTGAACAGGACGCTGCAACAAAGCAATAGGCTCTGCCTGCATGGATCCGGGCTTAAAAATGTACTTTAGCCAAACAGGACTGACGAAACTTAATTTTTCCTTGCTGGCTGTGACCTAGATACTGTGTCTGAAGAGACCTCTGTGGCCACGGGCCTCGCTAGCAGAGGCAGCAGCTCTGGCAAGTGAGAAGGCAGAACGAGCTGCGGCAGCCAAAGCTGCGCAGGGACTCTCTTGTTAGGCTCCCACATACATCACTGTCTTGTGCTTGTGAGGAGCTCTTGGACAAAAAAAAAAAAAAAAATTAAAAAAAAATAAATCTCCTCACACACAGAGCAGTGACAGATCTGGATTGTCTGGAGAAGATGAAATAATTTATAAGCTTCGGTTTAATGTTCCTGTTTCTCTCTCCTTTTTTTTTTTCCTACAGCTGCCACCTCCCCACCTTCTGTCACTGTCGTCTAAATGAATTTACAAGGAAAAGAAAATAGTTCTCGCTAATGTTCTCACACAAATGAAACATTAGCCAGAGAGACAAAAAGAAAATAATTGATTGTGAAAGCAAACCCCCTCTGAGACAGTCTGAGCATTATCGGGAGCAGCCTGGGAGAGGAACTGGGGGGAAAGGGAGAGGGGAGGAGAACGGAGCAGGCTGGAACAACAAATGTAGCGTTTATGATAATTATCCACATTTTAATCCCCGTTTCCAACCAAGCATTCACTTCCTTTAATTAGTTCTCGATTAGAAGGAGATTATCTAATAAATTGTACAAATAAAGAGCGGGTTATCTGTGCGGTGTTCCTGCACGCAAAGCTCTGAATGGATGGGGACGTGGGGACAGGGTTGGAGATGGGGAGAGCATGGGGACGCCTTGCTTTGCTTTCCCCTCCTTCCCTTGGCTGCAAATATTGGCCATCACCGGCGTCAGCGATGCAGCCAGTGAAGTAAATCCATAATTAAACTGAATTAGCATGTACTTGGAAGTTTTACATGCACGGACACAAAGAAGGTTCCTGCTTGGAGCGTTTCCAGCATGATCTGCGGGGATGGGGGGGAACCAAACAAAACCTTACACTTTATATATTAAAAAAAAAAATACTTTGCTGAAGTTCTGGGGTTTTATCATGCTGCGTGCTTAGGGAATGTAATTTGGAGTTTCTGGATGGCTGGTTGGACAGGACATCCTTAGTTTATCAGGTCACCTTTGGAAATGGCATGTTGAAAGTCACCTCTCAATTGGCACGTGTGTGTCATCTCCATGTTGCTGTGCTGAGGTGTCTGGGTGTTGTACACATAAATTAGACAGGTGAAGTCACCATAGGCAGCTTAAACTGTGCTCAACCGTCATCAGAATCCCTTGCCCTGCCTGGAGAGGGCTTTCATCTTGTGTACCTTCAGAAGTCCTCGCTGTTGTCCTGAGCTGGCCAGCTGAGATCTCTCCACAAGCAGAGATCAGAAGTGAGTGCACCTGGGGTGAGATTTTTCTTGTCTCTTATTGATCTTAAGAGAAACTCAGCTAATCCTCAGACCTGCATGGTTCTTCTCCATTATTTATGGGGTGGAGAGTTGGAAATATACAGCAGCTTTCATGGATGTGGTGACATCCTGAACGTCTACAGTGGGACAAATGCATCTCAGCCATAGTTTCTGGAGAAGGTGGTTTCCACTCCTCATCTCTCTAGTTTGCTTGAAACTTGGATGCTAGAGGTTTTGCTGGCCTCTGCAAAACACTGAGCCAGCTCTCAAACTTAGCACCCCAGCATTTGTAATTGTGCTGGGTGGCTGTTAAAAGATAGTCAGGACTTCTGCTCTTAGGAGGACAATCTCTTAATCGATACAACTTTAATTTTGCACTTGGGCAAGGTGTGTAGTAGATTAGTCTATGGACCCTCATTAGCTTCTCTTGTCAACTCTGATAATGACTTACCTGTGCTGTTTTGTGAGGTTTTTGGAGTTCAGTGGGAGACATGTTATGGTGGGGACACACATTGTGTTATGCTTGCCCCCTGTGTGATTTTTGGTTGCCCCCTCTAAGGTGCATAGGAGTGCAGTGGCTGTTCAGATGGGACTTGTGGCAGACCGAGTCAGGTCTAGTGCCTTCTCCCATCTCAGTCCAGCTGCTTTGAGTTGCTTTTCAAAGGCTCTATGTGACCCCTTCTTGCTGAGGTAGCAGAAAGCTGGATTTTGACCATAGTCTCCACTACAAAGTAGAACCAGATACTGAGCTCTTAAGCTTCTTGGAAATTTTCTTGATTTCTTTGGGCAGCAAGTGCTGTCCAGAATCATGTCTGAGTTATGACTGGTGTCAGCATTCGGGAGGAGGCAGAGTGTCTTGATGCACTTACTATTAAATACAGCTGGGTGGGTTTGAAGGTGAAATCCAGCACATTTGTGATGAGGAGGCTCTGGGATGCCTTTGCTGGCAAGGGATGCAGGTTGTGCAGTCACGCCGTGGTCTGGCTCCACCCATCCTAATGATTTCCTAGGCCCGTAGTTGAGCAGTCGATAGTTCCGTTGTCTGGTTTCAATCCAACTTGACAGGGGAGTAGAGATCTGGAAGATACTGAGTTTGTGCCTGCTCCTGCCAGCCCAGATAAATCAGTCTGTAGCACCCTCTGACATTCATTGCTCTTGCCTCTTGAACGTTGATGGTGGTTGGGTGGTGTCCTCCAACACAGCGTTGCAGGACTGAAGGATTTTGTCAGCATCTTGCCATGTTCTCCCCCATATACTATATGATGACCAGGTTTGTCCAAACTGTGGTGTAATAAGAAATAAAGATGGGGTGGGTCTTGGCAGAAGGAGGAGTGAGAAGTTGGGCAGCATCTCGCTGGGTTTGTCAGGGTGTGTGGTTTCAGTCAAGGACGCGTCCTGCCTGCGCCTCTGCCCAAAGTGACCTCCCTATCGATCGAGGCAGTCAATAGGGAGCTACTTAAGAATAAAGTTCCATTTTCTTTTCTTATTTCTTCTTCTTCTTAGCTTTAATTATCTAAGATAGATAAGCAGCTGCAGGCCAATTAGAAAACAATTAGCTGCTGTAATCAATGCTGGCGCGGAAAAAGGGGGAGGGCAAGCATAAAAGCTGAAGAAACGTCTTAAAACAGCACTGAGGTAACACTAGATGCAACTCCATCCTTGAAAGCCTTTTTGTCTTAACTTTTCCAAAGTAAAGAGCCGGAATTGCCTGTGCATCGAGGAGTTTGAGGCAGAAACGAGACAAACAGTTGAAAAAACAGTATGGAAACCCATTGCATCACTCCCCACGCCCTCACCCCCCCCTTCAAAAGGGCAGAGTTAAGGATGTCAGGAGAGCTTAAGGAGAGAGGACAATAGTGGTCTGATTTTTTTTGAGCAAGTCCCCCTGTTTTCCTGCACTGCCTTCACCTGGGAGAAAAACAATCCTAATTTTATGTAGGTGGGAATGGGCTCTGCGCTGGCTGTTACTGCTCACCAATGAGATCTCGTGGCTCTAATGGAGAGCCGGATGAAAATACCAACTCAGTTCTCAGTAGCAGGCAAAAGAAGGAAATGAAATGATAGGAATTATTAGAAAAGCAGAGAGCAAAACAGCAAGCGGTGTTGTGCTGTGACAGCGGGTGTCTCCACGTCATGAAAGCTGCGGTGTCCTGCCACCCACTCTGGCAGGAGAGGTTCAAGGAGAGCAAGATAGATGGTTGAAGGTGGAAATGCTTCTTGCACAGAGCAGCTAAATAGGATGGGATTCATGAGTTCATGAGTAAAACTCAGAGTTCATGAGTAAAAATGATTGCTGACTGATTTTTTTCCCAATGGAAAAGTTTGTGGGTATCGAGTAAAACTAGAAGGCCAACAGCATCCTGGCCTGTGTCAGGAACAGCATGGTGAGGAGGACTTGGGAGGTGACCGTCCCTCTGTCCTGGGCACTGGTGAGGCCCCACTTTGAGTGCTGGGTCCAGTTTTGGGCTCCTTCACACAAAAAAGACATTGAGAGGCTGGAGCGGGTCCAGAGAAGGGCAACGGAGCTGGTGAGGGGTCTGGAGAACAAGTCTCCTGAGGAGAGGCTGAGGGAGCTGGGGGTGTTGAGCCTGGAGAAAAGGAGGCTGAGGGGAGACCTTCTGGCTCTCTCCAACTCCCTGAAAGGAGGGTGTAGCCAGGGGGGGTCGGTCTCTTCTCCCAAGTCCCAGGTGATGGGACAAGAGGAAATGGCCCCAAGTTGCACCAGGGGAGGTTCAGATTGGAGAGTAGGAAACATGTTGACCTGGAAAGGGTTCTGGAGCCTTGGAATGGGCTGCCCAGGGAAGGGGTTGAGGCCCCATCCCTGGAGGGATTGAAAAGCCGGGTTGCCATAGTGCTTAGAGACATGGTTTAGTGATGGGTTTTTTTATCAGAGTGAGGTTGATGGTTGGACTGGATGATCTGGAAGGTCCCTTCCAACCTAGACAATTCTGTGATTCTAGGCATAGCTCATCTGAGGTGGACTAAAGAAGAATTGGGTTTGTTTTTTGACATGTTTAGAGCTCAGCCACTCACCCTTTCTGGATGTTAAACTTCGTATCTGCTCATCATGCTATAGAAGGACCTTATGGAGCCCTTCATGCTGCATCCTGGTGTCCCTGTCCTCCACCTTATCTGCCCACATCACAAGGACATGGCCATCCCCAGCCCTGGTGTACTGCCACCAGCGTGACAGAGCCCTCCCTGCTTTTGGGTAGAAGCTTTACCTGCTACTAAAGCAAGCTAGATTTTAGGGCACAAGGAAGGGTTTTTCCTCCTTTACAGCCCCATTCCAGCAAGGCTGTGCTGCTGTTTTGCTGACATCGCTCTCTGCTGCCATGGAGATGGCTGGACTGCCACCACCTTGGCATTATGACCTCACTGCTGGTGCCCAAAAAGGAAAATCACATCAAATGAGAGAGGGCAAAACTTGGTTTAAATGGCAATTAACAGAATTTTATTCCATTGGCCTTCAACTACGGTCTCCTCATGGCAGGGAAGTCTGCATGCCAGCACTCTCCAGAAGTGTGGGGTGTTTAACCCTCTAAACTGCAATTAGAAAGGGGAAAAAGCTAATTTTTTGCCAGCCCAGCTCCCAGGTTTCATGTGCTTAGATGTTTTCTACCCTCAACCCTACCACCTTCTCATAACAGATGGCCGACTAGAAAGGTTTTGGCATTAAATCCATTGCTGATGTCCCTGAAACGCAGTGACTGAAACAGAGGATGAGGCAACCAGTTTTTAGCAATAAAACAACCCTTACAGTCCTGCAGCCCCTACCCTGTGTGATAAAAATCCTGCAAAGACATGGGAATGACCCCGGCATCTTCCTGTTCATACCAGTTCTTCTCTGTCCTGCCAACTTGCATCATGGAAAGTAAGATATCAGATGGATCTCCCTGCTCTTTTTCCCTTTTCCCATGGCTAGCAGTGCTTGAAATGTGTTATTTTCATAGGGATGGCACCAGAAAAATGCACCCTAAGAACAGGTGTCACCTCAGACGTGGGGAGTACTAAGGGAACTGGGTGACCCGTGGAGTTCTCATCTGATGTCCAACAAGCCCTGCCCAGAAAAAGATGGTGATTACTTAGCTGTGTTTATGTGTTCTGTGTGATAAGAAATGGCATAGCTGGAAAGAAATGGGATGTTTCCAAGATAGAAGGCTGGTGTGTGATGGCTACCCTTCTCCTCCTGCCTGCTGGCAAGCGCTTGTGTCGTTGCAGAGCCCACAAAATGAAGAGCTTATAGTCACAGTGTTGGGTGCTGGGGTTTATTTGGGCATTGGGAGCCTTTTAGAGGAGTCTGAAACATCTAAGCTGTGGGGGAATGTCTTGAAGAACCTGTTGGATGCACCAGAAGTTGGTATGGGTCTGGGGTGTGCTCTTGGAGCTGTGCCTGAGGACCCCATCCTTGCCAGCAGTGTGCTCTGTGGGGCTGGCCTGGAGAGAAAGCATCTGGGCTATTTCTGCATCCCAACGCCACTGGTGAGCCCCTAGGCTTCCTGCAGGCTGCTGGAAAATCACAGAATCATGGAATCACTTTGATGAGGACCCCATCCTTGCCAGCAGTGTGCTCCGTGGGGCTGGCCTGGAGAGAAAGCACCTGGGCTATTTCTGCATCCCAACACCACTGGTGAGCCCCCAGGCTTCCTGCAGGCTGCTGGAATCATAGAATCACTTTGGTTGGGAGTTGTGCCTGAGGACCCCATCCTTGCCAGCAGTGTGCTCTGTGGGGCTGGCCTGGAGAGAAAGCATCTGGGCTATTTCTGCATCCCAACGCCACTGGTGAGCCCCTAGGCTTCCTGCAGGCTGCTGGAAAATCACAGAATCATGGAATCACTTTGATTGGAAGAGACCTTTAATATCATCAAGTCCAACTGTTAACCTGGCACTGCCAATTTACCACTAACCCATGTCCCTCAGCACTACATCTACAGGTCTTTTAAGTACCTCCAGGGATGGCCACTCCACCACTTCCCTGGACAGCCTGTTCCAATGCTTGACAACCCTTTCCATGAAGTAATTTTTCCTAATATTCATCCTAAACTTTCCCTGGTGTAATTTGACGCCGTTTCCTCTTGTCCTATTGCCTGTTCCCTGGGAGAAGAGACTGACCACCTTCTTACAACTGAATTGGAGCCCTTCCCTGCTCTGTTCTGCATCTGTCTGAGGTCAAAGCTAGTGTGGGGACAAAGAAAGGGAGCAACTGGGTGGGTTGGGAGCACAAAATGCCCTGGGATGTTTAACTTTAAGGGCAGTGATGGTTATTCTGCTGAAGGACAGTGTCAGCTCGGCTGGGTTGAAGTGGCTTCTTGCTACAAACCCCAGAAGCCCCACTTGTGAATGTGGGGGATATGAACCTCTCCCCCCAACTTCCCTGGTGGGTGAGAAGCTCTTGGGACAGCTTTTCTCCTCTCTGCCTGCTTTTTGTGCCACCCCTGCCACTGCCAGTGTGGGTAAATAGCCACTTGGTTGCCAAATAGCTCCACGTGAGCAGCAGGAGGACAAGCAAGACCAAACTGTCTGCAGTCCTTGAGAGCTTTGAAATCAAAAGCAGGGCTTCACCATCCAGCAAGAGGTGAGTTTTCTGCTGAGGTTCTCCAAGGAACCCATCTCAGCTGGCTCTGAAAGCAGAGGAAGCGATGCTAGAGAAAGGCTGGTTGAGAATTAGTGAGAAAAAGCAGCATTTAACCTCCACACTTAACGTGGCTCTGATTGCCTCTGAACGGTTGCCAATATTTCTTCTTCATTATATATGATGTGCAATAACAAAAGTTGGGGGGTGGGTTTTCTTTTTTTTTGGTGAAATATTAACTGCCTGTAAGTGGTTTGGTCGTAATGAACCGTCTACGCAGCGATCGCTAACTACGACGTAATTATCAGACCTCAGTGAATAATTCATAGGGAATAATTTAATCATTTCAGTCCTTTCTGCCTAAATCAGACAGTGAGTCATGATTTCCGAGAATTATTCTTAGAACACTTTAATGGCACCTATTTTACTCGGTGAGGTCAATCAGAAGTATTTGAAGTTTGACTGTGGCGGGCGGATCTGTTCCTTGACCAGACAGGAACAGGCTTTTGTTACAAAAAACTTGAAAGAGGTAAGATAAAAATGATTGTCTTTTGTTCAAACTTGCTGCTCTGAGCTCGGCTCTTCCAGAATGGCTTTGCCAGTGAAATTGCAGCGCTGAAATGTTTGTGCTGATACCAACTCATGAAAGCAAACACCGTCGCTGCCCTAATGTGTTGTTTCATCATTTATCCGGTCCTAATATCCACAGACCCAGCAAACAACAGATTTTTAAGCTCATCCTCAGCGCAGGTCTGCCCGCAGAGCCTGTGGGTTCAAAGAGCTGTAGGAATAGAGGGGCAAGAAGAGGTTTCCTCCTCCCGTGGAGCAGAATGACACCGGCTCCAGGGCGAGAAGAAAAAGCAAAATGGAAATGTGTCTCCCAGGCCTTTCGCTCGGAGAACTTTCTGATCTATTCCTCAATTGGCTTTTTTTTTTTTTCCCTGAGACAGTGCGTGCTGCCTTTGCTTCCCAAAAACATATATGATTCGTCACAATTTATAACCTCCAGTTTAGCGAGGAAGGGGCAGACAAATTCATCTTTATAAAAGCTTCCTTTTTTTTTTTTTTTTTATATTACACTAATGCGTACCTTTCGCCTTGTGTAATGGAGCTTACGTTTTGGAAAAAAAAAAATCATTTTGACGTCTTCCTATTTTATATCTGATTTCTCTTTGGCTGCGTGCAGCATCCCGCTCTGTTCGCCTGAACTGGGCAGAGCGATGGGGGCAGCGTGTGATGCTCTTTCTGCGTCTCCCTTTCAGTGAGATGTGGCATCTTTTGCCCAATCTTCTTCCTCAGCACTGGCGTGTGGTGTGTTTTGGTGTTACCCAGCTGGGCAGACCTCCTCATTTCCTTCCCTTCTCTCTTATCCGAGATGTCACAGAATCACAGAATCTTAGTGGTTGGAAGGGACCTCCGAGATCATTGAGTCCAACCACATTTATAAAACAAAACAAACAACCAAACAAAACAAAAAAAACAACCAACAACAACAAACCCCAAACCACCACCCACCAACTAAACCCCACACCCACAACCCCACACACAACACCCCACCACAAACCAATAATCTCGGGCACTAGAGCATGCCCTGAAGAGCCATGTCTACACGTTTCTTAAATACCTCCAGGGATGGTGACTCCACCACCTCCCTGGGCAGCCTGTTCCAATGCCTGACCACTCTTTCAGTAAAGTTGTTCTTCCTAATATCTAATCTGAATCTCCCTTGCTGCAGCTTCAGACCATTTCCTCTGCTCCTGTCATTATTCCTTTGGGAGAAGAGGCCAACCCCCACCTCTCTACACCCTCCTTTCAGGGAGTTGTAGAGGGCAATGAGGTCTCCCCTCAGTCTCCTCTTCTCCAAACTAAACATGCCCATGTCAACGCTTTGCAAATCGCTGTAGAGTCATTTTGCTGGCAAGAAGCATCTTGTAGATGATGCGATGTATCTTCTTTAAGGGGGGGAATCATGCAATTCTTGATATCACCTCTTCTGCTGACCTGCTCCTAAACCAGGTCCCGTTGGTCCTTGGTGGATATGGTGGATATATCCTAGTGTTCTATGGGAAGGGATGTTGGGGTGTTGGTGGATATGGTAGATATATCCTAGTGTTCTACAGGAAGGGATGTTGGGGTGTGGATGCTGCTGAGATGTACCCGTGGGGATGGGTCCCCTTTTGGGCAGGAGACAGGACTAGTGCATCCCCCCCAGAGAGGTACCTTGATCTTCAGCATGGCCACATCCTTCCCCCCTGCCATCTCCCCTCCTTTCCCCATGCTTTCCTCCGTCCACCTCCGACCCTTTCATTCCTGAAGGGGCTGCAGAGCCTCCCTCCAGCCGGGCTCCTGCGGCGAAGAGACGGTCTCCTTTGACTTTGGCGTGTTGGAGTGTAAAAGAGCTGACCCCACGGGGGATCAGGCTTGACCCCAAACTGTTAAGGAAAAATGCAGACAATTCTGTAGCCCCGTCCTCCCTCCCCGCGTGCCCTTTTTTCTTCCTTCACAGGACCCGGGAATGCCGCCGCTGACTCTGTCAGCCCTTGGTCCTGCCTGCCTGTAGGGGGTTTGGAGATTTATTGTATGAAAAGAGGGGGCAAAGAGCTCAAGGGATGCACAGAATGATTTTTAGAAGAGCTTTTAGGAAAGGAGCATTGCTATCGCTAATACAGCAAGCTTCGCTTTCCGAGAGTTTTTGTTATTTTGCTCCTAAAAAAAAACAACCAACCCAAAACATAAGGGAAAAAAAGGAAAAATCAGGGGGGCCATCTGCTTTGGTTTTCTTCTCCTCTTGTGCTGTTTCTCACAGCTGTGGGGGAAAGCACAGCACATCATCCCTACCTGTCTTCTCTGGCAGATGTCTGTGTCTCTGAGTGATGCTGAGGGGAACGGGCAGTCACCACTGGGGTTTTAAATGGGTCTTGGAGAGCTTCACCCAGCTTCCATGTCACCAGTTAGAGGCATATTGTCCAGCAAGTCCTGGCTTAGGAGTTGTGGCTTTTGAGCTGTGAATAAGGTTGTCTGCAGGGGAGAGGAGTGCTGAAACCGGAGGGAATTGGGTTTCTGTTTTCCAAGTAGCTTTGGGAATCTCTGGTTTAAATAAAAGCAGCAAATGAGCTACTACGTAGGTTTGCTGCAGTGCTTTTAATCCGAGAATGTGACTTGCACGGTGCCTGTTTGGGAGCTCAGCTGGAGCTTCAACAAGCCCAGTTGAGAGAAATAGAGGGTGGGGGGAAAAAAAAAACCCGCCGAAACATGAGTTTTAGCTTTTTTGTATTGCTTGATGTGGAAAGAACGTGGTGTGTCAGCACCTCCTGAGGTCCCCACGGCGCTGCTGAAACATGAATTTGGCTTTGAGCTCCCTGCCCTATAGACAGGAAGGGGTTAAAGTAATGTTTTTTTCTTTGCTGTGTACAAGAAATCACTGAAAATCATGCTCTTTTTTTAAAAATAGGCATCTTTGTCCCCTTCTTCTGTCCCTCGCCAGTGCAGCAATCTCTGGGGAGGGTAGACCTGAGGTATCAGGTACCCTGAAAAACAGAGGGGTGCAATGCCTGTGTGAGCAAGGAATATGCAGCTGCCCTCCCTGGAAGCTCTTCTCCAGGGAAAAAGCTGAGTTTCTAGAGAAAAAACAAGGGCAAGAGTCACTGGGGAGGTGGGTTAGGACAGTGGCCCAGCAGGTCTGTGCCTGTGCACAAAAAAGACCAAACTCCTGTAACTTGGGCATTTTTAACTTCTGTGTGAAAAACAGCAACCTGAGAGTCACTGCCCAAAGGGAAAAAGCTGAGTTTCTAGAGAAAAAACAAGGGCAAGAGTCACTGGGGAGGTGGGTTAGGACAGTGGCCCAGCAGGTCTGTGCCTGTGCACAAAAAAGACCAAACTCCTGTAACTTGGGCATTTTTTTCTGCTGTGTGTGAAAAAAAGCAACCTGAGAGTCACTGCCCATGTTATGGGGCAAAATGCATGAGTCTGGTTTTGGTTTGGTTTTGTTTTTTTGAGAAATAGATGTGAAATTTCATCAAAAAGTGAGAAAATTGATGTCAGCTCTATATGATCAGGGAGCCTTGGGTAAGATCAACTTAAATCCATGTAGAGAAGCTGGTTTGTGTCGTTAAGTCACAGGTTCTTTTCTCTTTCCCCTAGCATGTTTTCCTGCTAGACAATCCCCTCAAAAGTGGTACATCCGAGCTCTTCTTTCTAGTTTTGATTGAATGTATCCTAATATTCATGCTTGCAAGAAGCAAGCTATATCTCCTGGACGTTTCTGTAATATTAGAGGGATTTTTTTTTTTCTCCAAATCATGTCAAATAGGGCTCCCATCTCACTGAATAAGAAGTGCAGATTCTCTGGACACTGCATTAGATGCTAAATTTACCACCTGGGTATTATATAGAGCATGTTGACGTGGGGAAAACAAAAAATAGGCTATTTTCTTTTCTGAGTAGAAGGAAATTGGATGGGTGCATTCATAGGCACTCCAGATTTGGATCATTGTGAAAGGGATACGAAGCAGAGGGTGTCTGGGGTATTGGTGTGTAAATGGACACTTTAATTACTGCAGTCTGGTTGCTGATTTCCAGTGTCCTATATGGACAGATCCTATATGGATGCGGAGTTTATTCAGGTGAGGTGAGCACCTGGGGGCTCGTAGCTGCTGCTGGAGGTCAACACATGGGAAATACCTGGCCTGAGGTGGGAGAGGGGAAAAAAGGGGGGCAATGACTGTGATGCTGTAACATAGTCATGGAATTGTCTAGGCTGGAAGGAACCTTTAAGATCATTGAGTCCAACCCATTAACCTGACACTGCCAAACCCCACTGACACTCAACCACGTGTCCCTCAGGACGCCATCAACACATCTTTTATATACCTCCAGGGATGGGGATTCAACCACTTCCCTGGGCAGCCTGTTCCATTGCTGACAACCCTTTCAGGGAAGAAATTTTTCCTAATACCCATCCTAAACCTTCCCTGGTGCAACTTGAGGTTGTTTCCTCTTGTTCTATCACTTGTTATTTAGGAGAAGACCCCCACCTCACTGCAGCCTCCTGTTGGGTAGTTGTAGAGAGCCATAAGGTCTCCCCTCAGCATCCCTTTCTCCAAGCTGAATAAACCCCAGTTCCCTCAGCTGCTCCTCGTAAGACTTGTCCTCTAGGCCCCTCATCTTCTTCGTTGCCCTTCTCTGGACCCGCTCCAGAATCCAAAATATCAGCTTCTTCAACATGAAGTTTTGAAGGCTGCTGTTAAGAACTGGAACTGTGGAGCACCGGGCTGACCTTCTCTGGGCTGTTGCTGCAGGCAGAGCGTTTCCACGCCAGATATTGAGTCCAGCCTGGTGCAGATGTCCCACACATCTTCCTAGTCCCCTGCGTGCCCTGGTCCCTGCCACCTTGGCAGGAGGTGGGAAGCCCCCAGCCGTGCCGAGGGCTTTGCCTCCTCATTATCTCATGGCTCTCCTCCGTCTGCACCCTGGGCTTTTCACAGGCTCCCATTATTTCCAATCCCCTTCACTTGTCAAAAGTAATTTGGCGACTTATTATGGGTCAGACAAAACAGCTCAGGGCTCCGGCGGCCCTGCTGAGGGGCCCAGGCCTCCTTTCAAACTTTCATCCCCACTCCTCCACGCGGGCTCCGCTCTCTCTGGGCAAAGCTGCTGAGCGAGCAGGCGGATCCCAGCCCCAATTAGCAGCCTTTGCAAAAGGACAGGAATTTTAATTAGTCGAACAGCCAATTATATCAATGGATACCCTTTGCCCTCTCCCCTTGCCTCCCCTCTCTTCCGCCCCACAGCCATCTCCCTGTCGCCTTGCTCTCCATCAGCAAAGCTGCCCACCCCTGCTCTGAGCCCTGGCAGCTGCTGGTGGGACCTGGTTGTCCCCAAGCCCTGGCAGTGGCTGGTAGGTTTGTCCCATCCAAGGCATGGCCGCATCCTTGACCTCTGCTTGAACCAGGCCCTCCCAGACCTGCCCCAATCTGAAAAAAAGAGGGAAATGGAGTGGGAAAGTGTTTCAGATCAGTGTGGCTGGAGGCTCAGGCTCAGTTTTCTTCATCAGATATCAGGGAGAAGAATGGGATGGGGAGGTTTTGAGAGATGAGCCTCTCCTCCTCTGTGTCCGTGGTGCTTGGTACTGATCTGACTGTCAGGTCTCTCCTGAGACAGCCTTAGAAGTTGGGGCACCAGGGAAACTTCCAGGCTGTTAACACTGTCAGGAATAATCCCTCCAGATCGGATCTGCTATTTCTACTTTATTTGCTTCCTAGAGTTGTCTCCTCTCTCACACCTGCACCGTGCAGCCAGCAGCACTTGGGGCTCTTCTGCATCTCCAACATGGCTGAAGGGCCCTTCTACCCACCACTGCCTCCCCATTTAGTTGGGGCATCAAATAGCTGTCCTAAACATGCTGGCCTTTGTCATTGATTAAACTCTTCTTCTGTTTGGTGTTCCTTATAATTTCACTCTAAATATTACTCTTTTCCTGTAAGATCAGGCTACGACAAGTCCTCAGATCTGTGTGTAACAAAACCCTAAAGTCCCTGGATGTGAGTTCCAGCACTTCTGAGGAGAAGGATCTGGGGGTCCTGGTGGACAGTAAACTCTCCATGAGCCAGCAATGGGCCCTTGTGGCCAAGGGGACCAGTGGGATCCTGGGCTGCGTAGGGAAGAGTGTGGCCACCAGCTGGAGGGAGGTCATTCTCCCCCTCTGCTCTGCACTGGTGAGGCCACAACTGGAATCCTGCCTCCAGTTCTGGGCTCCCCAGTTCAAGAGGGACAGGGAACTGCTGGAGAGAGTCCAGCGTAGGGCAACAAAGATGATTCAAGGATTGGAGCATCTCCCTGATGAGGAAAGGCTGAGAGAGCTGGGGCTCTTTAGTCTGGAGAAGAGAAGGCTGAGGGGAGACCTTATCTATGTTTATAAGTATCTAAAGGGTGGGTTGAGGGAGGATGGAGCCGGACTCTTCTCAGTGGTTCCCAGTGAGAGGACGAGGGGCAACGGGCACAAGCTGGACCATGGGAAGTTCCACTCCAATCTGAGGAAGAACTTCTTTGGGGTGAGGGTGACAGAGCCCTGGCAGAGGCTGCCCAGGGAGGGTGTGGAGTCCCCTTCTCTGGAGATCTTCAAGCCCCACCTGGATGCTCCTGAGTGATGTGCTCTGGGCAACCCTGCTTTGGCAGGGGGGTTGGACTGGATGATCTCTAGAAGGTCCCTTCCAACTCCAACAATTCCATGATCCTGTGCTTTACAAGGTAAAGCAGCTGACAGCAGGACTTGAGAGGCTCAGTAAATAGTTGAGATCCCAAATTCTGATTGTAGAAGCTGTCCTAGTTGTCTTCTGTAGAGCAAGTGCCTCTTTCTGGGTTGTGAAGGAGCTTGGTTGTCTGTCCTTCTGTCCTGCCTTTGCTTTGCCATGGGATCTAATTGCCTCTTAAGAAGCACGTTAAAGACTCAGCCTTGGGTAAAGCTGAACCCCTGACCTTTTGGTGCCGAGGTGTGAGTGGTAGGTAGTTGAGTCATAGTGACACGTGCTGGTTACCTACCATAGCAATTACCAGGTGTTGAGCAGCGGCTCAGCCGTCGGAGGGGGAAATCCTCTCCCACAAGTTGCCAGTTGTGGGTTTTGCGAGAGGAAACGTGTGCGGTGCCGCCGGGGGACGTGTGCGCAGATGTTTTGGTACAGGCAGGCAATTACCATGGGCACCTTGTTCCCCCTCTACGGGGGCTATTATATATCAGCGGTGGCAGCCGGATGATGGGGAGCTGATGATACACGATGGGGAAGAGATGCTGAAGCCATCTGTCTGTACCGAGCGCGATACGGGTAACATCTGGTGGGCACGTGTAAAAATAGGATTACGATCAAAAAAGGGACTGTGGGAACAACATCTTGCCATCCTGCCTTAATCTCCTTCCTCCCCTTATTCGCTGTGATATCAGATGTTCTCAAGTTGCGAGTCGAAAGCATTTTTCTCTGTGCATCAATATATACAGTTTAATAACTGGGTATTTTAATACGCTCCAAGCCCAGGAAAAATAACTAACAGAGTCTGTTTCCACTTAAAATGGGGAAAATGTTGGAGGAGAAGCCAAAGGCCAATGAAGGAGATGCTGAGTGACCAACAGCAAATCACTGAGTTAGTGGGAAAGGCAGAACTGCCATGCCATGACGGTGCTCTCCTGGAAGATACGATCTACACTTGGCCAAGGGACTGGTAGAGCCTCCCAGTTTCAAACCAGCATGATGTTAAGTGGATAAAATGCAGTGCAGATACTTGGGTGACATTTCCTACCGTGGAAAAAAAACAAACATAAAATAAAGTGAACGAGGTGAAGAGGAGAAGACCATAGCTAGACTAGGCAAGAACAGCTGATGCCATGCTTCCCTGTCAAGTGTCTCTCTTGCTTTGATTGATCTCCGTGAGGAACAAAGGCTTCCCAGGCTGCCAAATGTCTTGTGTTCCTTGTCACTCTGGTTTGAGTTCCTCCATCCATTGTGAGTACAAGATCTGAGATGAATGTGTCTTGCTTGAGATTTAGCTGTGTTCCTTCTGTTTCCATCCTCTCCAGCTGTAAATATCCCAGGATTAGATCAAAACTGCAATTCTGTTACTCATGGATGATGCAGAGCGGGACAGGCTTTGACTCTGAGGGGCTGGTAACAGTGAATTGTCAGTTTTCTCATGAAATCAAATAGATGTGATTCACGGGGATGAGAGATGGGCAGTGCATTAACCACCCCCGTAAAAGGATGGACACTGTTCAAAACACAAGAAAACCACCCTCCTCCACCTGCTGCCCTGCCTTTTTATCCCACGCTGTTGGGAAAAGACCTTCAGATGTTGTTAAATACTTTGATTTCCCCTTTGAAAAACTGAAATGGAGGACAGACGCGTTCAGCCGCTGCATGAGCCATCGTGCCTGGTGCTTGCTGCCTTCTGAAGCACCTGGCAAAGGCAGGCAGAGATACTGCTCCTCGTGGGGGGGAAATAAAAGCCCAGGAGGTAATAAAAGTGTGCAAAGTGGCTTATTTTGTGGCTGTAGAAGAGGAGCGAATGGTATGCATCTTTTCTACCCTCCCCGTTTCCTTCTTCAGGGCAGAAATTCCTATAAACGCCCGTGATGTGAGATTAGGATCTGCTTTTTCACAACAGTTCAGCCTTCACTTAGGACCCTAAATAACAGCCAAATTCTTTCGTCAGGACGCCGCATCCAGCAGCTCTTAATATTGCCGGGCTCACTTGAAAATACCGGCTGTAATGGCTGCAATTATGAATTGATGGCCTTAAATTCACCATCAGACCTAATGCCTGGTTTTTCTGTCTGGTTCTTGTTTCCATTCCGCCCTTCCATTGGTGTTCCACAGCCACAATTATTTGTCATTAGTCATTAATCTTGAAAGCATCAGCTTTTTTTTTTTTTTTTTTCCCCCCTCTCTTTTTCCCCAGGAGCTGCGTCCTGCTCCCTGGTTTTATTGCTCACCATTTTCCATCACTCTTTCCCTTGCCTCAGTCTAATCAGTTTTGTACTGCTCTAAAAAGCTCTTGCCTCAGTCTAATCAGTTTTGTACTGCTTAGTTGTTTTTTTGGTTTTTTTTTTTGGTTGCTTTTTTTTCCGATTTTTTGGTTTTTTTTTTGGTTGTTTTTTTTTCCGACGGGGGAATAAAGCAACACAGAGGATGTCCCCAAGAGATGTGTGCGCAGCTGATGCTGCCTACACCGACGGGATGTTTATGCCCTAATACAGCCCAGCCTGCTGGGGAGGGGGGCAACATGGAAGCATTTTTCATCAGAGCTGTGATGATCCTGTTTTTTTTTCTGGCTTGGAACAGCACCTGATTCCAAGGATGCAGAATTCCCTGCAAGCAGCAGGTTTTGGCAGGGGATGGGCACGACCCCTGCTCCTGCCCCAGTCCTCCTACTCCAGTGGGAGAACCTCTGTGGGGTCTTTCACTGAGGTCCCTGGCTGCTGATGGTGTGGTTTTCCCCCCAGAGCCCAAATCTCATTAAAAAGGCTGGCGCAGGTGGTTCTTGGCCAGGATGCTGCTAGAAAATGATGAAATAATACGAGGAGGGCAAATCCGTTGGACCTTTGGCTGGCCTCAGAGAGGAGAGCAAAGGTGGAAAAGAACAAGGCGATGTCTGAAAAGGGTGTAAAAGACCTCAAAAACACGGGAGGGTGTTTAATTCAACACCACTCTCTTTTTCCAGGGACAGCTGAAAGAGCTGTCTTGCCAGAGACAGGTTGGGATGGGTCCTCCCTGGCAATGCAAGCCCCTATTAAGGCAACACAGGCATATCAATTGACCACAGATCTGCACCTCTCACAGCATAAATTCATACATTTCCAATTGTTTGAATACTTTGGACAAAAAAAAAAAAAGAAGTCATCCTGGTGGGTTTTTTTTTCATTTCTGTTTTAAACCTGCTCTGGCAGTGGACAGGAGGAGGTGTGAGGAAAGCTGTTGTATTTCATGTGTAAAGGGTTTTGTCTTACTGGGTGCATCCATTTGTGAGCTGAATGAACCTTCTGCTGCCAGAGCAGCAAAACATCTCCCAGCTCTTATTGTCTTCATCCCCCGGGGGCAGTTCTGTGCAGGAGAGGAGTGCTGTTAACAGCAGGTGAGGATGGGGACCACCACTGTGGTGGTTCACCTTTCCTTTGCCTTCAGTCATCCAGAGTGTGTCTTGGGTCCCTCAGTAGAAAGAGGTGCTCCTAAAGATTGCTTCCTACTCTAAGATCTCCATCTTCTTCCTTCGCACTCTCTGAGACTCTTACAATGGATATTAGGAAAAGTTTTTTCACTGAAAGGGTTCTCAGCCATTGGAATGGGCTGCCCAGGGAGGTGGTTGAGGCACCATCCCTGGAGGTGTTCAAAAGACGGGTTGATGTAGTGCTGGGAGGTATGGTTTAGTGATGGTGATGCTTCTTGTTTGTTGTGGGGGTGTCTATTTTTGTCAAAGTTGGGTTGATGGTTGGACAAGATGATCTTTAAGGTCCCTTCCAACCTAGAAGATTCTGTGATTCTGTGATCATTTCTGAAGTTCTTATCTTCCTTACTGTTGCCAGGTCTTTTGTGCCTTTTTTTTTTTTTAACCCCTCCCTTCCCAATCCTGAGTATTTCCAGAGAAATGGCAGGGGGGCATTTATGCTTCAGCTGCTGCCAGCCCCTCTGGTGCCTCTCCAGATGGAGAGAGTAGATGTTGGTCCCAGTTTTCCTTCCTCCATGCCCACACAGACTGGTAGGGGAGGATGAGGAGAGAGAGAGCCTGCAGAGGATGCTTTGGGGGGAGAAGCAAGGAATTGTGCATCCATCCCATCAGTGTGAAGAAAGTGGAAACAAAGCAGGGGCACCAAGGAGCTGTTTAAACTGGGCGCGTGTCCGACACTCATGCGTGAGATGTTCTGGCAAATGTGATGAAGAGTGGCAAAGCGAATAACCTCTGATAGCTGAGCAATCTGTGGCTTTAATTATAGAACTCACCAGGGCTCTGGCAGTAGATCCCTTGGCAATAGGAGACAGGGAGGGAGGCAGAAGAAGAGAGACTCTGGGCAGCAGGAAAGTTGATTTATATATATATATTTTTTTAATCTCCCTTTTTCCCCGGGGTGCTTGTTCCACTGCTTGTCCGCCCCAGGTGAGACCAAAGGCCCTTGTCATATGTAAACAGCCAGGGCTGCCTGGTTCCATGTGGCCTTGATGGGAGCAGACAGCATGAGATCATTGCTAGATGGAGGGCAATGCTTCTCGTCAGGTGCCGCATCACTTCAGCGGCGTGTTCAGTGTTTGGCCGTGTCACATCGCATCCGTCCGGGCGTGCAGTGTGCTGTCAGATGGTCGCCTCTGAAGTCAGTAAGGCAGAACGGACCTGCTGGTGGAGAGGAGAGCGTGCCACCCCTTGGGGGTGAACCACAGGGGAAGAAGAACCTCGTGGTTGCATCCCCTTGGGGGTGAACCACAAGGGAAGAAGAACCTCGTGGTTGCCACTCATTGGGAGGGAACCACAAGGGAAGAAGAACCTCATGGTTGCCACTCATTGGGGGAGAACCACGAGGGAAGAACCACCTTGTGGTTGCCACCCCTTGGGGGGGGAACCATGAGGGAAGAAGAACCTTGTGGTTGCCACCCCTTGGGGGGGAACCACGAGGGAAGAAGAACCTCATGGTTGTGCTCATGGGGAGTGGATGGCACCAAAGTGGAGAGGGAGAGCCAACTGGACATTTTGGGGAGAAGCGGGACAACAAAATATCTTTCAGGAAGACAATATCCAATAGATATTGGATATTTGAGTTGCAGGAGGGAGAGAACTTGTGAGATTTAGGGACTAGGCTAGATGCATGACCAACAGTGAACACAATAGTGTTGAGATATTTGGGGGCCAACTCCATTAAAAATACCGTTGCTGGAATGCACTGAATTGGCGCACACATATGGCATCTCCTCTACTGTTAAATGTAGGAAAATGGTGGCTGGGAGGAAGAGGGAAGAAAAGGGTTATTTTTGTTAAATTATTGCGGGACTAGAAAGGATCAAAAGCTGTGCTGAGTCTTCCCTGAAGCACTAAACATTTCTTATGCCAGCCAAGTGCCCAGGACTTGGCAAGCCTTCATCAACTTGATCACTATCCAGTAGTCAAATGCAGCTATGGAAATCCTCCAAGTAGCTGATGACTGATCATTAGTATTGTTCAAATGCATGTTCAGCTTTTAATGCTGGCTTAAAACACATAAGGCACGCAGAGGTACCTTACCTGCTTCCCAATGCTGCAGCAATGACATCCAGCAATTTGGCTTTGCCTCTTTTGGGGGGAATAAGTAGCTCAAGAGCAAGAATGGACAGACGTCGGAGGGGGACATCTCCAGCTAGCTGGTCTAGGAGACCGCTGTGCGTGGTCTGTGCACGTCCAAGGGAATGAAGCTCTGCAGATACACACCTTTTGCTTGGCAGCTTGCCACCCAGTTGTTGCTGAAGAGAGAAGGGAGGGTGTAACACCTTTTTGACTCAGCTTCCCATCTGGAGATGCCCACCAAGGTTTTTCTTGCCCCTGTAGGTGAGGAGTGTTGGAGGTGTCAGTCTGTTTCCTTCCTGATCGTCTTCTCTAGCTACTGGCAGAAGAGAGTCATGGGCTGACTGTGGCAGAAACAGATGGAGAACTTTCAATCCAAAAAAACTTCTCTTGTTTTTCCTCTGCTTGGTGTAGATGTGTTGCCTACCTTTGGCAGCAAAGGCTCTCAGCCCTCAGGCCCTGCGCCATCTCCTGCTGCTGCTGTGGGTGCTCCTGACCAGAGGACCCCAGTGCATTTTGCAGGGGGTCAGATAGCAGGAGTGGGGTGATTTTGGGGAAGGAGAGCTCACCTGATCCTTGGAGAGGTGGGGAAGTGTAGGTTGCCCCTCGGTGCTGTGTTGAGAAGGGAAGGAGAATCATAGAATCATGGAATGGTTTGGGTTGGAAGGGACCTTCAAGATCATCCAATTCCAACCCCCCTGCCCTGGGCAGGGACACCTCCCACCAGACCAGGTTGCTCCAAGCCCCATCCAGCCTGGCCTTGAACCTCTCCAGGGATGGGGCAGCCACAGCTTCTCTGGGCAACCTGTTCCAGTGTCTCACCACCCTCACAGCAAAGAATTTCTTTCTGATATATAACCTAAATCTCCCCTCTTTCAATTTAAAACCATTACCCCTTGTCCCTCTTTCATCAGAAGACCTGGATGTCTCTGAAAACCCTCCTTCCTTTTCTTACCCCAGCTGCATTAGATCATCCTGCGAGGCCAGTGGGTTTTATAGCTCATGGAAGGGAGGGAGAGAGTTGTATTTGACACAGGTTGTCCAATATGGCTTAAAAAAATCCCCTGTGTTCATAGCCCTAGAATTAGCCAAATATGGTAGCAGGGCTAAGAGGAAAGAAATTAGCCAAACACTCTATTTTTCCATCTAAAACTAGCTAAGATAGATTTGGGAGAGACTGAGAGGGAGAAACACAGGCAAAGTGGAACCTATTAAGACAAGGTAGCAAAGGCAAGTCCCGAATTTCAGAACACAGTGCCTGCTCTTTCTTGTTGCCTAGCAGAAATCAAAACAAAAATAAGCCGAAACACCTCTTTCAGCCTCATTTCCAAAGCCATCTCTGGACTGGAAATAGCCCTGAAATGAGTCTGAGGAGTTAAGAGCCGCCCAGGGAGGCTTAGGGAGGGCCCTGCTGGTGTGCTGGGAAGGTTTGTTTGTGTGCAAAATGTATTATTACATATCTCGGAAAACAGATGACATTATATTGCTTTACATTTGCGCTATTTTTGCTTCAAGGCTCCAGCGTGATTTGTGGTGGTGGGGCCAGGGGAAGATAACAAATGGGTGTCGGGAGCCTATGAAGAATGGAATTTTCCCCCCTTCTGTTATAGTATTAAATAGCTATTTGTATTATAGCTCTTTTTTTTTTTTTTTTTTGGGGCGGTTGGATAAAAA
>NW_015090828.1:9325503-9355557 GCF_001431845.1 Calidris pugnax | reverse complement strand
AAAAAAAAAAAAAGAAGTCATCCTGGTGGGTTTTTTTTTCATTTCTGTTTTAAACCTGCTCTGGCAGTGGACAGGAGGAGGTGTGAGGAAAGCTGTTGTATTTCATGTGTAAAGGGTTTTGTCTTACTGGGTGCATCCATTTGTGAGCTGAATGAATCTTCTGCTGCCAGAGCAGCAAAACATCTCCCAGCTCTTATTGTCTTCATCCCCCGGGGGCAGTTCTGTGCAGGAGAGGAGTGCTGTTAACAGCAGGTGAGGATGGGGACCACCACTGTGGTGGTTCACCTTTCCTTTGCCTTCAGTCATCCAGAGTGTGTCTTGGGTCCCTCAGTAGAAAGAGGTGCTCCTAAAGATTGCTTCCTACTCTAAGATCTCCATCTTCTTCCTTCGCACTCTCTGAGACTCTTACAATGGATATTAGGAAAAGTTTTTTCACTGAAAGGGTTCTCAGCCATTGGAATGGGCTGCCCAGGGAGGTGGTTGAGGCACCATCCCTGGAGGTGTTCAAAAGACGGGTTGATGTAGTGCTGGGAGGCATGGTTTAGTGATGGTGATGCTTCTTGTTTGTTGTGGGGGTGTCTATTTTTGTCAAAGTTGGGTTGATGGTTGGACAAGATGATCTTTAAGGTCCCTTCCAACCTAGAAGATTCTGTGATTCTGTGATCATTTCTGAAGTTCTTATCTTCCTTACTGTTGCCAGGTCTTTTGTGCCTTTTTTTTTTTTTAACCCCTCCCTTCCCAATCCTGAGTATTTCCAGAGAAATGGCAGGGGGGCATTTATGCTTCAGCTGCTGCCAGCCCCTCTGGTGCCTCTCCAGATGGAGAGAGTAGATGTTGGTCCCAGTTTTCCTTCCTCCATGCCCACACAGACTGGTAGGGGAGGATGAGGAGAGAGAGAGCCTGCAGAGGATGCTTTGGGGGGAGAAGCAAGGAATTGTGCATCCAGCACATCAGTGTGAAGAAAGTGGAAACAAAGCAGGGGCACCAAGGAGCTGTTTAAACTGGGCGCGTGTCCGACACTCATGCGTGAGATGTTCTGGCAAATGTGATGAAGAGTGGCAAAGCGAATAACCTCTGATAGCTGAGCAATCTGTGGCTTTAATTATAGAACTCACCAGGGCTCTGGCAGTAGATCCCTTGGCAATAGGAGACAGGGAGGGAGGCAGAAGAAGAGAGACTCTGGGCAGCAGGAAAGTTGATTTATATATATATTTTTTTTTAATCTCCCTTTTTCCCCGGGGTGCTTGTTCCACTGCTTGTCCGCCCCAGGTGAGACCAAAGGCCCTTGTCATATGTAAACAGCCAGGGCTGCCTGGTTCCATGTGGCCTTGATGGGAGCAGACAGCATGAGATCATTGCTAGATGGAGGGCAATGCTTCTCGTCAGGTGCCGCATCACTTCAGCGGCGTGTTCAGTGTTTGGCCGTGTCACATCGCATCCGTCCGGGCGTGCAGTGTGCTGTCAGATGGTCGCCTCTGAAGTCAGTAAGGCAGAACGGACCTGCTGGTGGAGAGGAGAGCGTGCCACCCCTTGGGGGTGAACCACAGGGGAAGAAGAACCTCGTGGTTGCATCCCCTTGGGGGTGAACCACAAGGGAAGAAGAACCTCGTGGTTGCCACTCATTGGGAGGGAACCACAAGGGAAGAAGAACCTCATGGTTGCCACTCATTGGGGGAGAACCACGAGGGAAGAACCACCTTGTGGTTGCCACCCCTTGGGGGGGGAACCATGAGGGAAGAAGAACCTTGTGGTTGCCACCCCTTGGGGGGGAACCACGAGGGAAGAAGAACCTCATGGTTGTGCTCATGGGGAGTGGATGGCACCAAAGTGGAGAGGGAGAGCCAACTGGACATTTTGGGGAGAAGCAGGACAACAAAATATCTTTCAGGAAGACAATATCCAATAGATATTGGATATTTGAGTTGCTGGAGGGAGAGAACTTGTGAGATTTGCAGAGAGTTGCAGGAGGGGAGAGAACTTGTGAGATTTAGGGACTAGCCTAGATGCATGACCAACAGGGAACACAGTAGTGTTGAGATATTTGGGGGCCAACTCCATTAAAAATACCGTTGCTGGAATGCACTGAATTGGCACACACATATGGCTGTCTCCTCTACTGTTAAATGTAGGAAAATGGTGGCTGGGAGGAAGAGGGAAGAAAAGGGTTATTTTTGTTAAATTATTGCGGGACTAGAAAGGATCAAAAGCTGTGCTGAGTCTTCCCTGAAGCACTAAACATTTCTTATGCCAGCCAAGTGCCCAGGACTTGGCAAGCCTTCATCAACTTGATCACTATCCAGTAGTCAAATGCAGCTATGGAAATCCTCCAAGTAGCTGATGACTGATCATTAGTATTGTTCAAATGCATGTTCAGCTTTTAATGCTGGCTTAAAACACATAAGGCACGCAGAGGTACCTTACCTGCTTCCCAATGCTGCAGCAATGACATCCAGCAATTTGGCTTTGCCTCTTTTGGGGGGAATAAGTAGCTCAAGAGCAAGAATGGACAGACGTCGGAGGGGGACATCTCCAGCTAGCTGGTCTAGGAGACCGCTGTGCGTGGTCTGTGCACGTCCAAGGGAATGAAGCTCTGCAGATACACACCTTTTGCTTGGCAGCTTGCCACCCAGTTGTTGCTGAAGAGAGAAGGGAGGGTGTAACACCTTTTTGACTCAGCTTCCCATCTGGAGATGCCCACCAAGGGTTTTCTTGCCCCTGTAGGTGAGGAGTGTTGGAGGTGTCAGTCTGTTTCCTTCCTGATCGTCTTCTCTAGCTACTGGCAGAAGAGAGTCATGGGCTGACTGTGGCAGAAACAGATGGAGAACTTTCAATCCAAAAAAACTTCTCTTGTTTTTCCTCTGCTTGGTGTAGATGTGTTGCCTACCTTTGGCAGCAAAGGCTCTCAGCCCTCAGGCCCTGCGCCATCTCCTGCTGCTGCTGTGGGTGCTCCTGACCAGAGGACCCCAGTGCATTTTGCAGGGGGTCAGATAGCAGGAGTGGGGTGATTTTGGGGAAGGAGAGCTCACCTGATCCTTGGAGAGGTGGGGAAGTGTAGGTTGCCCCTCGGTGCTGTGTTGAGAAGGGAAGTGGAGAGGTGGGGAAGTGTAGGTTGCCCCTCTGTGCTGTGTTGAGAAGGGGAGGAGAATCACAGAATCATGGAATGGTTAGAGTTGGAAGGGACCTTCAAGATCATCCAATTCCAACCCCCCTGCCCTGGGCAGGGACACCTCCCACCAGACCAGGTTGCTCCAAGCCCCATCCAGCCTGGCCTTGAACCTCTCCAGGGATGGGGCAGCCACAGCTTCTCTGGGCAACCTGTTCCAGTGTCTCACCACCCTCACAGCAAAGAATTTCTTTCTGGTATCTAATCTAAATCTCCCCTCTTTCAGTTTAAAACCATTACCCCTTGTCCCTCTTTCATCAGAAGACCTGGATGTCTCTGAAAACCCTCCTTCCTTTTCTTACCCCAGCTGCATTAGATCATCCTGCGAGGCCAGTGGGTTTTATAGCTCATGGAAGGGAGGGAGAGAGTTGTATTTGACACAGGTTGTCCAATATGGCTTAAAAAAATCCCCTGTGTTCATAGCCCTAGAATTAGCCAAATATGGTAGCAGGGCTAAGAGGAAAGAAATTAGCCAAACACTCTATTTTTCCATCTAAAACTAGCTAAGATAGATTTGGGAGAGACTGAGAGGGAGAAACACAGGCAAAGTGGAACCTATTAAGACAAGGTAGCAAAGGCAAGTCCCGAATTTCAGAACACAGTGCCTGCTCTTTCTTGTTGCCTAGCAGAAATCAAAACAAAAATAAGCCGAAAAACCTCTTTCAGCCTCATTTTCAAAGCCATCTCTGGCCTGGAAATAGCCCTGAAATGAGTCTGAGGAGTTAAGAGCCGCCCAGGGAGGCTTAGGGAGGGCCCTGCTGGTGTGCTGGGAAGGTTTGTTTGTGTGCAAAATGTATTATTACATATCTCGGAAAACAGATGACATTATATTGCTTTACATTTGCGCTATTTTTGCTTCAAGGCTCCAGCGTGATTTGTGGTGGTGGGGCCAGGGGAAGATAACAAATGGGTGTCGGGAGCCTATGAAGAATGGAATTTTCCCCCCTTCTGTTATAGTATTAAATAGCTATTTGTATTATAGCTCTTTTTTTTTTTTTTTTGTGGTGCGCTTAGATAAAAAAAAAAACCCCAAACTTTATTTGCTAATGCCACATTATTTAATTTAATCAGGCTGAGGTACACCTTTAATAAATTTGCCTCCAAAATGAAAAATTACAAAGATGTGGCAGAAGAATATTTTAATGAAAACTGATGATGTAGCAAGTTAGAGCAGAATTATGTCCTCTCTCTGCCCTTTCCTACCACCCAACGGCACAGGAGAGCAGCTGATCTCTCTCAGAAAATCACAGGCTGTGGTGCGTAGGTCTTTTTAGTCTTCCTGTGAAGAAGATCCTGTGAAGAAGATCCTGTGAGATCTGCTCTCTCGTGGAGTTGTGTTCTGGTTTCTAGATGACCTGCCAACAAACCAGGCCCTTGAGTAACGGCGCTGGAATCGGGCAGGCAGCAGTAGCTATCGGTCCGCGGGGTGCGTAATGCAAGGCTGGGCTGTCCAGGTGTTGAGGTATGGCATGAAGGGGAGGTGTTCAAGGGCAGGAGATGCATGACAAGGAGGACTATTCTTAGACTAGTCCTCAGCTAGTCCCGAATCCACCCTGCCGTCCTTCCAGATGATGGCACTTGATGGTGCCAGCAAATATTTATCCAGCCTCAAAGCAACCTTCCTGCTTCTTGTGCTGGAAGAGCAGTGATTGATGGATGGATGGATGCAAAACAAAAAAAAAAAACCCCAACATTTGCAAGTACATACAAGAAGGATCTACATGCGCTCGGGGGATGCTCTTGGGAGAGCAGAATTTAATGAGCATGACACCTCCTTCAAATAACAGGGTCATTGCCTTCTTCCCCCCTTCGCCAATGCTGAAATTTAGTCTTTGAGCATTTCCCTTCTACTCTGTGCAGATATATTAAAGAAGAATAACCACAGCTTCATCAGTGGGCTCAGTTGCAGCACCACATCAATATCAAACGAGGTCTCGCCGAGACACAGCCCTGCTTGCCTCCAAAATCTCTCTTTGCTCATCAAAATAAGCTGTCACATGGAGGAACAGCAGTTCCTGGAAACAGAGCAAAATAAACCCCCCAAAGTAGAGCAAATTTCCACAATTAGGAGACACGGACCTGCTCTTGGAAGCAATGTGTCCAAACCCACCACACTGACTGGTTCTCACTGTGACAATAAATACAAAAGATAAATCTGGGCTGAAAAGCATGAATCCTTATTTGCTTCTGGGTGTTCCCTGGGGGTGTTTGGGTGTGAAGAGCCCTGTCGGCCAAATCACTGCTGCTTGTTAGATGGAAGGTCTTTTGCTTAGCCCAGGATGCCTTTCTCCTTCTGCTTGGTCTGTAGGTGATGTCGTCATAATCACAAATTTATGACATCAAAGAGTGCATGGGAGCAATCATGACAGATGAAGTAGAATCATAGAATGGTTTGGGTTGGAAGGGGCCTCAAAGATCATTGAGTTCCAACCCCCCTACCATGGGCAGGGACACCTCCCACCAGACCAGGTTGCTCCAAGCCTCATCCAGCCTGGCCTTGAACCCCTCCAGGGATGGGGCGTCCACAACTTCCCTGGGGAAGTATTACTGGTCCCCTGTAACAAAGTGAAAACTCAGCAGAAAAAAAAAAAAAAACAAAAAACCCAACAAACTTGGATGAAATTTATGAGCCTTCTCTTAGGAACTGATGTCACTCCTGGCCTGGGGCCACCATAGCCAACAGGGTTTATGCTCCCTGTGCCATGGGCCTTGCTCTCATGGGATCAAGGTTAGGATTAATCTAGCCAAAACTGACACCCTGCCACAAGGCACAGAGCAGTTGTTGGAGAGACCTGGGGAGAAAGATCAGCCGGAGGTGGAAGTGTCTCAGGCGAAGTCCAGTGCATGAGAAGCTCTACCTGCTGGTCCATTTTTACTTGCTCCTTGATGAAAAATGCAAAGAATGAAGCCAGTAAGATGCACAGCTGATGTATAATATTTTCCTTGTTGTCTCGCTTACTGGATGGACCTCAGTTGTTCTTCAGGCTTATCCACCAGGCATGATGAACAAGCCCATGATTTAATTCTCTGCATAATGAAGGTTCAGTAATGAACTGCCTCTGCTAGTGAGCTGGCACGTCATGTGAGGTATCTCTCTTCCACTTCTCGCTAGTCTAGGCTGAATTTCAGCTGATGGCCTCTGGATCCCACAGTTGCTCTCTTGGGTTGGGCAGACCTTTAGGGTGGTCTCGTGTGCCATCTCTCAAACACGCTCCATCAGCGGCGGCGACAAAAGCTGTCCATAAAATATACTCTTCCCAAAGGGTGAGCCGTGTTTTTCCAGGTTTGCTCGCTCCCCTTTTACTGGTTTCCATGAAAACAAATTGCAGTTTTCATAAACATAAACTACCATCTGTCCCTGCAACGGTGGTGGGTGTTTATAGCTCCCGTCCATGGGATTTGCAAACTGTCAGGAAAATCCTAGCAAGGTGGGGTAACTTTGGCATGGCTCCACCAAGCTACAGCTCCAACCCAGCTCACTCGCTCGCTCTAAGGCTTGATTGGGTTGAGTGCTGCTCAACATCAACCCAAGAAGGCTTCTTCTCTGGAGGGTTTGTTAGGGCTGCCCTATCCTTTCACCTGAAAAGAAGCACACCAAAAAAAAAACCAACCAAAAATCAAAAACCAACCCATAAATCATCCTTTGAAGCTGTTCTGCTTCAATCTTTTGTTCGATGGTGACTCAGTATCAGGCATGAGCCTGGCACCGTCTTCCTGTAGCCCTGGTAGTCGTGCCCCAGGAGGACAAAACCAGCCCAGGACTGGGATGTATAGGCTGCCTGTTAGTGCAAACCCAGTTCCGTCATCCTAAACGCTCCCCCCCGCCCCCAACTTCACTTAACAAAGCCATTAGCACTCCTATTAAATATTTAGCTTGGCGCGCCGTGTTATCCTACCTGGGAGCAGGGAAGGGCAAAGACCGGAGCAGATGGGACGGGGATGATTCAGAGCGTGGTGTTATGTCCCAGAGCGCTAGCCAGGGAGCTGCTTAAATCAAATCAGGCTTAGTAATGGGAAAGTACATAATTAGATGCTTTAACGATCATGCCTGCCCTGTGTGAGATTTTGCAGGCCGTTTTTTTTTTTTAGAGTGAGTCAAGGCTTGGATGAATCCTCTGGAAAGGTTTCTGGGATCGATCTGGCTTGGGGGGAACAGAGGGGGGACGTTTCCAGGATGGTTGGGATTAAAAGAATGGGTTTGTGCATGGGGCAGAGGAGAAACAAAACAAGGTGGGGAGACCTTATGGAAGATGAGAATTTAGGTGAGGGGGGACGTTTCCAGGATGGTTGGGATTAAAAGAATGGGTTTGTGCATGGGGCAGAGGAGAAACAAAAAAAAGGTGGGGAGACCTTACTGAAGATGAGAATTTAGGCAGAGGGACACCAGCTTTTTGGGTGCTGGAGAACAGAGGTGGAAAGAGATCAGCAGAGTTCTGGTTGCCTTCAGTTTCTGTGTGTGTTCACCCAAGTTAATCAAAGGCTGGGAGTCTGACAGTGTAGCTGGCAAGAAGAATGTGTGTCCCTAAGGCTGCCTGGCAGTCACCGTGCACCGAAGAGTCTTTTATGTCCTCCCTGTCTTCAGCAAATAATATCACAGCGTTGCTGTGGGTTTCCTGGATGCTGAGTAGGGAGCTGGCACAGGGGTGGGGGCTTGACTGCTGGAGGGCTTGCCCCCTTTCATACCCGCCAGGACAAAGGGCTGCGAGATTGGCCTTTGGTTGGGTTTTGTCAGGAGGTGGAATTTAAGAGGATGCGTTTGATACACAGGCTTTTGGCAGGCCTGTTGACAAAGGTCACATCACAAATACAACTCCAAACCAATGTCATTTCTAAAACGCTTTCTTCCTGTGTTTGTACCAGTAAACAGACTCAACCTCTCCATGAGACATTTTCCAATGTGAAGTGTCCAGGAATATGACATTGCTTGATGACATCTCCAGGCTTGATATTGCCAGGTGGGCTTAGGAATGGTTTGGGAAAGCCTTTGAATGCCTAAATGGCTCTAGCAAGAGGTACATGGTGTAGGGGATGACTTTGTAGAGTAGGGTAGATGGTTGGACTCGATGATCCCAAGGGTCTCTTCCAACCTAGACGATTCTATGATTCTATGACTTTGATAGATCTTTCATCTGTGCTGAAGGCTTTAGTCCATCACTGGTGTTAAAAGATAACTTATAGCTAAGAAAGGAAGCAAGCTGGCCGGACACGTTTTATGCAGCTTTTTGCAGGTAAAAAATGCTTATTCATAGGGCATCCATCCAGGATATGGGAGATCACGTTCGAAACCTCTGCCTGATAGAGAGCTGAGATTAATTAAATATGCACGGGGCCAGAGAGAGAATCAGGCAGAGCAAACATGCAAAATCCTTCATCTTCTAGGGGAATGCTTGCAACCCGCATATTGTGTTTCTTAGGCTGGCGTGCACTTCCTTTCCCCTCTCAAAAGAATCAAACATTAAATTAAAAGGTCTTGGAAGACAAATCCCTGGATCTCACAATTCACACAGTTCTTGTTTTCTGGCTAGTTCTCATTCCCAGCACAGGAAGCTGACGTATTCAGATGAGGGTGATTCTGGGGATCTTCAGGTCTGTCTTGGATGCTGGACTCAAAGACTACATTTAGACATGGCTCGGGGTCCACTTGCATTTCAAAATTGATCAGAAATAATTGATGTATTCCTTTGTGTTGATATTTTTTTCCCTTCACTCCCACATCCCTTAACGTGCTCTCTCCCCATCAAGCTCGGGGTCCACTTGCATTTCAAAATTGATAAGAAATAATTGATGTATACCTTTGTGTTCATATTTTTTTCCCTTCACTCCCGCATCCCTTAACGTGTGCTCTCCTCATCAATAACTGCCCTCCTGCCACAAATACAGAAAACCTGGATGTGCCTCCTCTCCACCACCCCCAGCCTTGGCTGATCTCTGTGCCCCACTTCCCACCCCTGCAAGGGATGAGGAGCTAGCAGATCTCATCACCTGCGTGCTTGGCATCCCATAGGTAGCATCTTCAGTGTGCAACCATCAGCTCAAGGAAAAGAGCCTTCCACCAGTCACTGGGGTCCCCTCTGTTTTAAAGAGCACGCAGGGTATTGCCCAAATAGCAGGAGAGGATAAAGACCTTAAATGGGGTCTGGTTTGGCGCTCACCAAAAAAGGACTTTTCATGCAAACACCGTCTCAGATTGTTGCAGATGAGAGACAGAAAGAGAAAATGTACTGGTATGAGTCCTGCCTTGAATACTTCCACTCCGGGCTGCTGCTTCCTTTGCAGCTCTTTCCCACATCTCTGAGACAAGCCGGGAGCACTCTTATATTTAATAATAGGGGAAATTCAAGTGATTTCAATCAATCAGCCTTACTCAGGGTCTCTGGAGGACCGCAGCTCCAGCTCTCTTTCCCTTCCCCATTAAGCTCAAAAAAATACCCAGGAACATCACATTTGTAGGTTGGCAATTAATAAAGAAATCCCATCATTCAGAAAAATAGGTAAATTGTGTTAGAATCAGACGATGGGCTTGGCTGCTTAGCAATGAGGAGAGCTGTCTGGGGCTGTATTTTATCCTGCGTGGCTTTTTTTTTTTTTAAACAAAACATTGTCCATCTCTTTTGACTCCTCTTGGCTGGAAAGAGAGAAATAAACCTTTTCCAGGGGCCAGGCTAGAAGAGCTCTTCATCTCAGCTCTGAAAGGGAAGAGGCTGCAGTTACCCACGGGAGGATCTGGTTGTACCTGAATGGGTTGAAACCTTCCCTTCTCACCACCCCCCCTTACAAAGTCCATCAAACTTCTGTCTTTTGAAATCTATTTAAGTAGCCATCCTCATCTCTGGAGGCCAGTTCTTGGTGGGACCCCCAGGAAGAGTAAGAAATAAGTTCTGGTGCTGGGGGTTGAAGACCAGAGAAGATGAGAAAGCAGAATCTCTTCCTTGCTCTGCTCAACGTGCAAGGAAAAAAACCAAAAACACTCTCTTCCCTTTAGTGAAAGCCGTTAAAGAGAAAGAGGGAAGGAGAAAAGAAAGGAAGAGGAAAGTCATTGCAAGGCTTTGAATCTGGAGGTCTTTTAAATCCCTTAAGCTTGAATGTAGGTTGTCAGCAAAGGAGAAAAGCAGACACTTTGCTGATAGGGCGGGTACCAGGAAAACCTGCCACACTTCTAATGAATACTGACAGAGTATTCTGACTTTTGGAGAGGAGGGAAAGAAAAACCCACCGGTGTTTGGAGTTTGCCCTGTGAGGTGGCCTCCTTCCCAACCAAGATGCACTTTGCTTGGTAAGGAGGACCCGGCGGTTTCTCATCGGCTTGTGGGACTGTCCCCGGGGTTTTGGGAGGGAGGAGCAGTAAAACTGCTGGGTGGGGTCTGGGAGCACTGGCAGGGAATGACTGAAGGAGATGGTTCTCTTCTTCTTGTGTCTGATTTAATAGCGACAAAGGGGCTTAGGAGGAGGAGGAAGCCCTGCTCACGTATGGATTTAGGACTTCCAGAGCAAGTCTTTCAAGATTTTGGTGTTTCCTGGGGGATTTCCTTAGAGCATTTCTGAACTCAGCCTCAACAGGGCCATGGGTTGCTAGTTTAGCTGTGTTGCTCCAGCCAGTGCTGGGTGGAAATGCTGTCGTGGGATTATACCTATAGCTGTAGGCTCATGATCTTGGGTCAGGAGACCCACTTTTGTGGCGTTCCTTTTGGTGCCCAAGCAACGAGTTGTTGCTTCATCGTGACCAAAGGGGCTTTGGACTCGGGGGTGAGCTCTTTTGCCACCCAACTCGGGCGATGGAGTGAGGTGAGAGCGTGCATCCACACCTGGTGCCCTACATCCCAGCTGTGAGCAGATGTGTTTCCTTTCTTGATGGTCCCACAGAGCCCACCTCTCTGCTGCTGCCTGGGAAAGCAAATATTCTTGCTCACTTTGTGACTGTTGCTTCCCCAGTTACGTTCGGCACCTGCAGGGGCAACTTTTCCTTTAATGATAATGGGAAGAAAGAGTAAAGATGGCCAAGAAAGGATGACAACAGTGTGAATTAGCAGTCCACACAGCCAAGAGATGTATGTAGTAACCTCTTTTATGTCTTATTCTCGCCCAGGGATACCTTTGTCTTCTGCAGCACGGAAGGATTTTTAATCTTCTTCACAAAGACAATCTTTGCAGGAGGGGGAAACAATCAGCTTTTATGGGGCTGTTCGCTCCTTTATTTATTTGCAAATTCTCGGCAACAGTCAAACTTGAGTAAGGGATAAAAAAAGAAAAAGAAACAAAACAAAAAAAAGAAACAATCCAGAAAAGGTGAACAGGAAGATGGGTATTTTTCTTCTTACTGTATCCCACAGAATAAGAAATGGATGTCTTACACATATATAAATAATAGCCCTCTATAACCTACCAGTATTGAGATGTAAATGAAGTAACAGTGGGAATTTTATCTCATTCAGCATGAAAAATGAATCTCCTGTTACAGGGAGTTTAAAGGCATGCCTTTGAAGGTGAAGACAGGAAACTTTTGCTGAAGCATGGAGCAGTAAGGGAGGAATGCAGGTGAGCTCTGGTGCAGACCCCTCCTGCCAAGCCGGTGTGTTCCCCCCCCCCCATGTAGGGTCTCCAGCACATGATGGCAGAGCAGCCAAAAAACTGGAAGGGATAGAGGAACGGTTCATGCGCTGCTGCCGAAGAAGAAAGGATATGTATTATTCTTCTTGAAGCATGGGAAGAGGTCAACCTTGATCTCCTTCCCTCTAAATTGTACCTGTGAAGCAGCTTATAAAGACCTTAAGGAGAGAGACAAGGGGACCGTGGGCTCTCCTGGAGCACCTACGCTCTCCAAGCACCGAGACATTTCTGCTCTCAATGCCGAGAGTGTTAGACAGGGCTTTGTACCCATCCTTTTCTCCAATTTTCCATCAAAAAGTTAGTATACAAAGGCTCTCGACACGTACGAGTGTCTTCCCTCGCCATGAGTGTCTTCAGTCCTGGCATACCAATCACTCAAGCGAGCTCCAGACATCTTATTAACGATTCCAAGTGAGATCCTATTAAAATGGCACTGTCAAGTTGGTTAGGACGGGATTCTCTTCATCTGCCAAGGAGTGTCCTCTTGATTCTGTTTTGGTTTTTTTTTTAAAAAAAAAAAGCAGAAATACAAACAACACCTCCAATTTACAGCATTTGCTGGTAATACGCAGATTTTTTTGGTTGTTATTTAGTTTTGAAGAAACCACTGTTCATGCAAGGGTAAGCCCTCGTAGTTAAGAATTAGGAAATCAGGGTCACGAAGATGAAGATCGATTGTAGTTTTGCTCCCCCTGAGAGCACTTGTCAGACCGAAGGAAAAGAAGCCACAACAAAACAAGATTCCCTTAAATGCTGTCACATCCTTGTTTTTTACAAGAGTTTTGTTCTCCACGGTGTGACTGAAAGTCGTGTCGTGCTGTTGGAAAGATGCTGTTCATGAAGATCTCTGTGGTCTCCACTGCTCCCCCTGAGAGCACTTGTCAGACCGAAGGAAAAGAAGCCACAACAAAACAAGATTCCCTTAAATGCTGTCACATCCTTGTTTTTTACAAGAGTTTTGTTCTCCACGGTGTGACTGAAAGTCGTGTCGTGCTGTTGGAAAGATGCTGTTCATGAAGATCTCTGTGGTCTCCACTCCTGAATGTGTACATATATATATATATATGGTCTTTCACTCATTCAAACACAGAAAAAACAATTAGTTCTCACATCTCAGATTGTGATCAATTATCCTGCAGATAGCATATGGGCAGAGAGAAAAGAAATAGTTCCTGAAGCACATTTTTTTATTTTTTATTTTTTTTTTTAATCCAAGTGTTTATCAAGCAGTGAATGAACGGGGAAATCTGTGCAAACATCTGTTTGGTTCTGGAAGCACCCCAGAAGTCAGGGCAGAACTCAGCCCTTGCATTCTTAGCCCTAAAAACCTGTCCTTGCCTGTAAAACAAAGGTTTGGAACTGGATAGATAAAGGCTCTAATCTCAGTGCATCATAAACTTGGGGCGTGCAGATTCATCGCTCTTCTCCTCAGCTGCAGGAAAGGGAATAACAGCATTTCTTTCTCCTTGCTGCCTCTCCCTGCTTTACCTTACCCAAACTGCTGGCCTTTCTTTGGAGAAGTCTTTCTCTGGGGTTTGTTCACCACCTAGGCTACTGAACCTTTTTTTTTTTTTTTTTTTTTTTTGTTTTAATATCTAAGTGCTACCCTAGTAAATGGTCATTAGAAAGCTATAAATAGTTCACAGCACTCCAATTAGGAAGCTGGGCTTAATTGCATGAAGAACCAGAGAGAAAAAGTTAGCTGCTGCTGCTGCAGTCCTTGATGAGGAGACCCTTGAACTTAGCAAAAGGCATTCTCAGGTCATTCAAGTCTCTGGATAGCAGTCAAATTAGATGTTTTTTTTTCCCCCCTGGGTCAAGGGCTTGAGTAGAGAGGCTGGGTTCACTTCTCTGGGCAGTCAGAGCAATAGGTGGTGATGTTAAGAAAGGGAGAGACTGAGGTTTGAGCAATTTCTGAGGTCTGATAGCCAAGTCCAACGTCTGACGTGCCATTTTGGCTGCGGATGAGCAACGTGCCCTCAGCTTCACCTGGCTTTTTCTTACTGATCTGCAGATTTCCTGGCATCACTCCCAGTGAAGCAAGACTCTGCTGCCCGTGGCTTACCCTTCATGCTAACTGTTCCGTGCTTTGGTCGCACTCCTAAGTGCCCCACAGCATCGAGAGAAGCCAGTGGGTGCATCAAAAGCAGGGTGTCCAGGAGGTCGAGGGAGGTGATTTTGCCCCTCTGCTCTTGTGAGACCCCACCTGGAGTCCTGCATCCAGCTCTGGAGTCCTTAGCTCAGGAAAGACATGGTCCTGTTGGAACGGGTCCAGAGGAGGGCCACAAAGATGCTCAGAGGGCTGGAGCACCTCTGCTGTGAGGACAGGCTGAGAGAGTTGGGGTTGTTCAACCTGGAGAAGAGAAGGGTCTGAGGAGACCTTATAGCAGCCTTGTAGTACCTAAAGGGGCTACAGGAGAGATGGAGAAAGGACTCTTGATCAGGGAGTGCAGCAATGGCATGAGAGGTAATGGTTTTAAATTGGAAGAGAGGAGATTTACATTAGATACCAGGATGAAATTCTTTGCTGTGAGGGTGGTGAGACACTGGCCAAGGTTGCCCAGAGAAGCTGTGGCTGCCCCATCCCTGGAGGTGTTCAAGACCAGGTTGGATGGAGTGTTGAGCAACCTGGTCTAGTGGAAGGTGTCCCTGCCCAGGGCAGGGTTGTTGGAACTAGATGGTCTTTAAGGTGCCTTCCAACCCAAATTATTCTATGATTCTATGAATTTGGAGAAGTGATGACAGAGCAGCTTGTCCCACGCTGTCCCCAGAGCTTTGCTGAAGTCACCGATGCTGTTGGTACCTACTAAAGGATGGAAGAACTTGTATGAGACTAGAGCCCATGGTGGATCAGTGGACTAAGGCACTTTACCTCCTAACTTCTGCCATAGTTTTACAAAAAGCAGGGTACAAGAATTACATTGAAAGAGTACTTGATGGTGTCCTTTTCACATTGCTCAGACAACGGCCTTACTTTCCAATGCCTTTGTAGCAATTTGCATGCTATTACCCACAATGCCTTCAGCTTTAATGCTATTACATCTTGGCAGTCTCCCTAACCTAATGATGATAAACACTGCAGTATTCCTTATCTGCTCTTTGCCAAAAAACCCCAACAATTATTTGGGGGGGGTGGGAGGGGGGAGTGATTTGTCTGCCTTCTTTTCTCTCCCTCCTTTCCCCTTCCCTTCTTTTTTTCTTACCTTAAAAAGGCTCTGGGGGAAGGAATTGGGAGAGTGATAACTTTAGGACAGGACTGGCCATAATGCCAACTACAACATGAAGACCACCACTCCTACTGCTCACCCATCAGCCCCAGCAGCTCTCACCATCCACTGCCCATTCCCTGTCCCCTTTGCAGTGCTTCTCCTACCATCTACTTCTCTTGCTATTTTCCCTGATCCATAGTATTTCCTTTCCTCCAATTCTTGTCTTGGCTGAGATGGTAAAGTCTTTGGGGAAGGGGCTTGTGTTTGGGTGTAATGCTGTGTGCTTCCAGGTGATGGTTTTGGTGCTGTCTTCTTGTAGGTTTGTGTTGCTCTTCAGGCATCTTTTGATAGGAAATACACATCTGAGAGATGCAATGAGATATTCTCAGCTTTGAATGTCATTTCTGCTTGGGCTGGTGATGCTGGGCTGGTGTTTGAACCTCAGACCGTGCCAGCCAGCCGCTTGCCACCCGGCAAGATGCCCGTGAGGTGGTTGTTGCAGACCTGGGCATTGTAATCTCATGTTTGGTAGGTGCCTGTCTCCACCAGCCACCGCAGGGTTCAGTCCTGGGGGAGGGCAGTGCTGTGCTAAAAGGACACCCTCTGGAAAGTCAGAGAGACGAGTGTTTTGGCAGGGTGGTGATGTGGCTTTTTTTTTCCTTTGTTTCCTGGCACAAACCCAGCTTTTCATTATCTTATGAAAGCAAACAGATTTGGGACAATCAGCTCTGGCTTTGCCCCTCTGGGAGAATTAACTCCCTGCAATGCTGAGGACAGTAGATCCAGCCCAGGTGATGGGTGACCCCAGGTGATGGGGGCGTCCCAGGGATGGGTTCAGGCATCCAAAGGACAATGATGCTGCTGGGGCTGGAACGTGGCTTCCTCCAGCTTGGCCAACAGGGATGGGAGAAGCTTTGTCCCAGGGAGGGAGAGAGAGAAGGTAGCGCAGGGCAGCGTGCCGAGCTGGCCCGTCAGCTGTGTTTCTCCAGACAGAAAATTGTAAGAATAAGGCTCGTAAAACACCCACAATTGCTCTGGTTTTTGGCTCCTGCAGAAAAAACCCCGCTGCTTTCCCCAGCTTTAGCTGGCTTCCCATTCAAACATCCCGTGGACCTCCCGGGGGACGGCGGGGAGCACGCGCCTGGGATGGGGTTTTCGGCAGCTGAGATCCCCCCCCCCCCACCCCAAGCCCTTTATTTTTGGGCTCTGTGAGGAAACTGGGCTGAGAGCCAGGGGCAGAGCCGGGGTTGTTTAGAAACCAGCCCGAAAATAGAGTCTTGGGAGCGCATCGGGCGCTCGCCGAAGTGTGGGAGAGGTAACCAGGTTTCTCTTGCAAAGCTGCCCCTCCCTCCTCCTCCTCCTCCTCCTTCCACTCCCTGGCTTATTAATTAACCTCTATTAATTAAGCCGCAGCTCTCATTGCTAGAAGGTATCGGCGTGTTGAGGAGCGTAGAGGATTAAACATTATTAGATGTTCTTGGGTAATAGGAATGCCTCTGTGCTCCAGCTCAGGTTCGGTGGATGCCCTGTGAACAGGAGCTAGGAAATCTGGGGAGAAAGTCTTGTTTTATTCCCAGAGTCATGCCCAAACTGGACAGTCTGGCCCTGTGGAAAAAAAAATAAAAGAAAAAAAAAAAAAAGGGTTGTTTTCAGTGGCAGAGCTCTCCATAAACCTCACCTGGCGAGCACAGCAGCTCTGAGCAGCCTCTGAAAAATAGGATGGAACAGAAGCTGGTGGCACTAGGGATGTTATAAACCAAACACGGGTACTTTGTTGGGTGGAGATTAGCTAAAACTAGTATATTTTGTGCAACATCTTTTCCCAGCTCTGCTCATCCCAGAGCCTTGTGATGATGCCACCCTACGAGAGGTCCTGCCACCCACCGCCCCGGGAAAGCATCCCACCAGGGGCAGGAGGTGGACGTTGTCATCCCTCTCCCCCTCTTGTGTGATGATCCTACAGAGAGGCAAAGGCAGCCCCGGAGCGTGCGGGCTTATAAAGTGAGCAAACATAATATTTACATCAATAAGTCTCTCTGTGTTTGACTAGAAGCTAAACAATTTAAGGGAAGATTGATTTGTTACGTTAAAGGGTAAACCGGGTCAGGGTTATGAAAAGAAGCTTTAAATACCATTCACAAAAAGCAACATACCAAATCCCCCCGCTGCTCTTTAAGCGCTGGAAATGTCACAAAGAGATAATTCAAGCGGCGGAGGAGCTGCCACATGAAAGCTCTGCTAGGAAAATGTCCACTTTGGAGGGCTTCATCCAGTTCAATACATGCAGCTGGATTGGGAGGTGGAATCTGTGTTGTGTCAAATATTCAGATTGTTTCCAGGTTGTAAGTAGAGATATATATATATTTTATTTTTTTTTTTTACTTAGGAGCAGAAAGCTGAAAATTTCCCATCGAATAATCAGAGAGGGAGCTTGTTGAGCTAACAATGTATCACCCTAAAAACGTTAAAAAGAACTTCTAAAAAGTAAACAAAGCGAGCGTGAGAGAAATTCAAATGGTTCCCTTCCCCCCCTCCGGTCAAACTTTTAATTGCCGGGAATTCAAAGCAGCTGCATTTTTCTGCTGGAAAAGTACTCCCTTGCAATTTTTATAGCAGTTTCCTTTACCGTCGGAGCCTGGGGAGCAGGATGGGGCCTTGCTCCTCTGGGTCAGATGGGCTGTACGTGAGGCAGGGGATTTCAGGGTGGGGATCAAAAAGGCTCTGGATGCCTATTAGGCATCTAATAATCTTTCATTGCAGGAAAAAAAAAAAAAAAGAAAAAAGAGGGTTATTTAGCCCTGAGTCATACAACAAATGGCTTTTAGCATGTTTCGCCCTTTTTCCCATGAGCAGGCTGTGACTTTTTCCTCCCCAAATGAACCATGACAAGCCCCTATCCAAACAGTAATAATAGTAGTAATAACAGTAATTATCCCAGCAGCAATATTAATCATAAAAACCTCAATTTTTTTTTTTTTTTTTTAATTCATGGCTCTGCAGCTCTAATACACTGACATCAGCTGCCTGTGCAGGAGTCCTGCCTGTCCCAGGACCTTCCTGGCTGGGAAGATGCTGCTCCACAGTTCATCTGGGTGCTTTGATGCTCACAAATGGGGTGCACCGAGCCTTCTGGGGCAGGATTTGGCCCCTTTCAGCCTGATGGGGCAGGATTTGGCCCCTTTCAGCCTGCTGGGGAGGGATCTGCTTGGTCTCTTTTGCTCTCAGGACTGCCTGGTGGGGCTGGCTTTGCTGCGTGGGTGCCTGCTCCTGCGTATCCAAAAGCCCAGCAGCTTTAGCAAGAGGGAATTAAATCCTCCTCCCGTACCTCAGCTCTGTGCTAAAGTCATCCTTAGCCCCAGGTGCTCGGCGGCGGCGGCTGCCCTTTTCATTCCCAAAGCTCACTGGGCAGAGGGGAGACAAGGCGAGACACACGTGTGAGGGCTGGTGAGGCTCATCCAACGTGAAAGGGCAGCTGGGTGAGCAGCCCCCTGGCTTGAGGTTCTGCTGCTTGGGAGATATTTCCCTTTATTCCCTTTTCCTGGAGAAGGGAAAGCAGGAGAGGGACGCTGAGGGACACAGGAACTCCTCCTCTTCTGACTGGTCTAGTGGAGGTGTCCCTTCCCATGGCATGGGGCTGAACTAGATGATCTTTAAGGTTCCTTCCAACCCTAAACCATTCCATCATTCTCTGACTGCTGCTTTTTTTCCCCCGCTTTGGTGTCTTCGTGGTTTGGTTGCTTGAAGCTAAGGGTGGAGCAGCCTCTCTGAAAGCAGTGTCTTTAGGGGGCTGGTGGTATTTCTCCTTCCAGCCAGATTCGGGTAGCGACGTTGAAGGCTGCGTCGAGAGGGGATGCTCCTCCACAGTTCCCCAGCAAAAAGCCCAGCAGCTCAGCTGCCGAGGAAATGCAGAGTTTGGGGCAAAAAAACCATGCTTTACAAGGTCAGGATGGATATGCACAGCCGGGGGGGAAGTCTTGGCTCCACTGAAGCCAGCAGGGCTTTTTTTCTGAGGGGAGACCTTATCAACACCTACAAGTATCTCAAGGGAGGGTTGAAGGAGGATGGAGCCAGACTCTTTTCAGTGGTTCCCACTGAGAGGACGAGGGGCAACGGGCACAAGTTGGAACATAAGAGGTTCCACTCAAATATGAGGAGAAACTTCTTCATGGTGAGGGTGACAGAGCCCTGGAAGAGGCTGCCCAGGGAGGGTGTGGAGTCCCCTTTTCTGGAAATTTTCAAGCCCCGCCTGGTTGCTCCTGAATAACATGCTCTGACAAGCTCTAGGCAATCCTGCTTCAGCAGGGGAGCTGGACTAGATGATCTCTATGGTCCCTTCCAACTCTAGAAATTCAGTGAAATTCAGTGACTTCCCAGGGGCTGGGATATGTCCTGTGTCCCGATGCTGGGGTGGGAGGAGCAGGTACAGCTGCTTGGCAGCACCAGGTTGCTGCACAGCCCTGCCTGGTGTCCCTGCCCCGGGGCTGGGAGAGACATGGATTCTGGGCTGTCTTCTGGGGAGAGTGATGGGCATCCCCTGTCCCCGTCTCTGCTGCTGCTTAGCACTGCAGCAATTAATCACTTTGTAAATATCTTCTGTTTTATTACATAAGCAATAAGCGCTTTGTCGGAAATTGCGTAACTTATAATCCAATTAAACAATAATTACATTGTAATGGGTTTGTAACTACGGCATTAATTAACTTTTATTGCCCTGTAAATTAAGCAGGGTATTGATACGGGGTTGAGAGCAGACAGCTGGCTCCGGCGGTGGCAGGAGAAGGATGGGGAGCCCCAAAAGCTGTCAGGGCCACCATCAAGGCCTCTGGTTGCATGGTTGGCCTAGGCAAGAGAGAGCTTTGTCTGAGCTGTGAGTGTGTCCACGTGCATCCTCTTCCTCCCGGGGAGGTCTTCTTCCCTGGGGAAGCGAAGGATCCTGGTGGCCAAGGGTCCTTGGGGACTGGTGTTGTGGCATTGACCTGGAGGCAGTGGCAGCACCGGTGGCTAGTGGAGGAGTGGGAAGCCAGCTGTGTGTTGGGAGAGCTTCTGCATGCCTATGCCTTGATGCTCACCCCTATCGAGCACCAGATTCACCCACGGGTTGCAGGTGCTAAAGAGATGGGAGCTCTGGCCAAGGTCCTCCGATCCCTATCACCGCTCCTGGTGGGAGGATCCGCGGCTCGCTGTTGGGAAATGGCTTTCCTGGAGGGGGTTTCTTAGCTGATGGTGGCACTTCAAAGTCCCTGCTGTTGATGGCAAGGCAAAATGCTCTTACCAGTTCACTTCCCACCAGTAAGTGGTGCTGGGATGGCGTTCCATCTTAGTTAGTAGGGAGAGAGGAGCCCTGGGAGAGACCAGCCCTGTGGCTTGTCCTCTGCCTGCAAAGCTCTCCCGTTGGGAAGAGAGATGCCCTCATCCCTGCCACCCGGACAACTTTTAAGCTGTTGCTTGGCTTGGGACCACTGGAGCGAGTAAGCAATGGGGTTGCTTGGGCAGGATCTCCTCCCCATGGCTTTCCGGGCAGGGGAAACTCTTCTAGGGATGTGGAGAGTGGGGAAAACGTTTTGCTTGAAGCTCGGGAGGCTGCTGTTTGTGTCCACAGCTTCCCCCCTCCCTCTTTCAGGAGGGATACGCTTGCACATTAAGCACTTCCAGCCCCTTTGGGCTCCCCTGGGAGTAGCTGGCCCCACACCAGTGCCACCAGTCGAGGAGCTGGAACCCTCTGCCTCTTCCCCCTCTCCATCCCAATCTTACAGTCCACTTTCAGCTCTGCTTTAGACAGAGACCACGATTCTGGGGTGAGCTGCCTCTTGCCCAGCGCTGAAAGGGCGGCAAGGGGCAGGATTTTGAAGCTCCTGGGAAGGAAGGGCAACCAGAAAACCTCTCTGGGCCAGCTACCACAGGCTTTCAGGAGGAGCAGGGAGGCAAACTCTGCCTCCACTCCTCACCCCTATTTGTGGCTGGGAATTTGGTGGGACTCATTTCTTTACCGGCCGGAGATGCTCTATATGGGATGGGTGGCCTAAGACACTTTAAGTAGGCCGGAGATGCTCTATATGGGATGGGTGGCTTTTCCTAAGACAGTCTAAGCGGGGAGCCACCAAGTCGAGTCCTGGTGGGGCTGGTGGCAACGATGCCACCCAATCGAGATGCCAAACTCTGAGCAGAGGAGCTGCTGCATTTTTGGGAGGGGGGCTCCATCCTCTGCCCATGCTCCATGACACTTTGGGAGGCAGCGAGCCCGCGAGGTGCCAGGGGAACCGTTTGCAGGCTAAATCTCCAGGTCTTGCTGGGTTTGCCTCCCCTGCTCCTGAGCACACACAGGGGTGGTGAGCAGGTCTGATGAAAGACTGGCATTTATTGCCAAGGCTTTAAAAAGCTGTTCTTGACGCCCGGCGTGCTCGGGAACTAGAAAATCAGCACAGCGGGCTGGGATTCTGGCGTAACCGGTCGAGTGGTGTAGATAGGCATATGTAACAAAAATAATTATCCTTTTGATCTGCTGTAATCTCTAAATCTCCTCCCCGCTTTCTGAACCCTGTTGAACTACCTCTCTGCTCCCTCCTGGCTTTCTACCTCTCTGGCATCCTCCTGCTTCGCCACGTGTCTGCTCCCAACTCCGCAGTCACCCAGGATGCACAAGGAGCCATTATTTGGCCGTGCCTTGTCCTAGTTTTTTTGGGGTTTTCTGTTTTTTTTTGTGTGTGTGTGCTGCTTTTTTCCCTTTGTACGGACATACTAATTTTGCGAAAATCGCAGTTTATATGCCCAAAAGACCCACCTCGTTTTTTATTTTTTTTGGGGGGTTCAACTCCCCTTTTTGGCAGAGCTGGGAAGCCGGGGGTGCTGCTGGTGGGTTTGTGCCATGGGGATTGGCAGGGTCTAAAACAATTATGGAGACCTGCCACCTTGTGGGAGCTGGGAGGTGTGGCAGGACCACCCCCCTTCCCTATCTCCCCCCCAAAACCCCTCACCCTGTGTGTAGACTGGGTTTGGGATCATCTCCGCGCTGGGTTTGGGGAGATGTGCCTCCATCACCTCGCTTTGATTTATTCGGGGTCCCTCTGACTGCCTTCTGGAGCGTACCCCAAAATAGGGAGAATAATTTTAGCTGCTGGAAGAGTAGTTAAAGGACACCCTCCCTTTAAAAAAATTAAAAAAAAAAAGGGAAGAGAGAAATAAGTGAAGAGAGACAGTTGGAGGTGAACGGCGGGGATGGGTGATGGGAGTGCCATCCATCATGTTTGCTTTCGCCCGATGGGAATTTCCACTCTCTCTCTCTCTCTCTCTCTCTCTCTCTCTCCAGCCTGTGTTCAGGTGCTGTGACTGCCTCGGCGTGCATTTCCCCCACGTCCAGTCTCCTCTTCCCTGGGTCAATAGTCCATCTTCTCTTGCTTCGCCGTGGACCCATCACGGGCTCCGTAGGGCTGTCATTAGGAAAGTGAAGAGCATCTGCGGGGGGGGAAAGAAAAAAAACCCAGTGTTTGTGGCAGCTTGCTTTTTCTCTTAAAGAGGTGCTGAACCTGCAAGAGAGGTGGATGCAGTGATGCATGGAAATCCCTCTCTGGTATTGCTCAAGAGGTTCCCTGCTTTTGCCCTCCCCTTTATTTAATTTCCATTTTCTTTTTAATTGAGGAAGGAAGTTTGCCTCCCACTTGGACTGTCTGGCCTGCCATCCCCTGCCAGCACGTGCTTCCACAGCATCCCACCTTTCTGCAGTGAGGGGTTAAGATGTTGCTACAGAGACCTCTGACTTCAGGAGCCAACGTGCTCCTCAAGCAGAGCAAACTAGTGTGTGAGCAGCTCCAGTGACTGGGGGGGGGAAAAAGGGGGGGAAAAAAGAGATGCAGAAAAAAAATTAGGATGAATTAAGTGATGCTATAAATAGCTCCGAGCTGTAAAATGAAATACTTCTCATGGCTGGTTGTGAAACATCTGCAGGGTTTATTTCATGCCCGGGTTTTTCCATCCAGCCAGCTCTGTTTGCAAACGTAACCCATGTGCTGTCGTTTTGGTGTCGTCCCCCCCCGACCCCAGAGGCAGCTCCCTGTGCTCTGACAGGTCCTGGGGGAGAGGAGAAGGTGTTTGTCATCCAGCAGGACCCTGCCCGCAGATACGCATCCCTGTCCTGCTCCTGGGGTGGGCAGGAGGGTGACAACCTGGGGGTGTCCCATGAAGTGACACCCCCCTGATGCCAGGAGCACGTAGGCAGCCTGAGAGCACCCGGCACTTGCCCGGCTCCTAATCGGAGCTGACAGGGACAAGGAAAGGGAGAGGGAGATGATGGGGAAAGCAAAGTGATGGTTCCTCCAGGCACCACTCCTTGGGTACCACCAGCATCCCTGGAGGGGCTGCCCCTCACATTGCTTTCCCCATCCAAAGGGGCACCCGGGGTTGGGTTGGGCTACCACTTGGATGGCATGGGCAAGCAAGGATAGAAGAGTGTGGTTGAGTGGGGACTTGCTGGGAAGGGTGAAACAAAGCCCCCTTCCCCCCCAAGTGGGAAGGGAGAGGGGCAAGAAAACAAACCTTCAAGGAAATGTCCTTTCCTTAAAAGAAATATGTCACTCCCAAAATCACTGCAAGGTGGCAGGAGGAAAAAAAAGCCCCATCGGGGCCAGGCAGGACCAGGCTGTGGATGCTGGCTGTGCCCTGGGCTGGGGCGTGCTGTGGTCAGGGTGAGTAAGAGGTCCCGTGTGAGCACCATCCCTCCCGAAGGACCCGGGGAGGGCGGTTATTACCCATTATTCACACTTTTGAAAGCTGGCGAGTCAGGACCTGAACCACGTCCCATCGACAACTCAAGTCCTGCAAAGCCGCTGGTTAAATGGGAAGCCATCGAGCATTAAATCCGCCGAAGCGTTTCCTTTTTATTTATTTTTTTCTTTTTATTTTTTTTTCATTTTATTTAAATTTGGTCACCGACACCTCCTGGCTTCCCCGGCACTCGCAGCAAACCTGAGCATCCCGATCCTCCCCCCCGGTGCCGGGTAAAACATTTTGGGATCTCCCTCGGTGGCGGGAGGAGAACGGGCTGCGGCGCGTGTGCTTGCACTTTTAAAAGGGAGGGGAGGGGAGGAAGGAAGGGAAGGGTAATTAATCATGAAAGATACTTTGCTCGTTTATTTTAACAACTGGAGTTTAGCTTAAATTATTTATGCCGCCGAAGCTTCATAATGCACTAGGAAATGCACTGCAACATATGTCATCAAAAGAATGAAGCCTGGGTAATGCGAAACCGCACTCCAGCCCTATTAAACTTGCGTTTAAGTGGGAAGAGGATGACTTTTTTTTTTTATTTTTTTTTTTTTTTTTCCCCGGCAAATTAATAATGTGTGCTGATTAGCACCAAACAGATTAGCAAGGTTCCTCTCCATGCGCTTTGTTTCGTCAACAGAAAGTTAATTAACAGCCTTCTGCCTTCTGATACCCAGTTATAAGAGAACACTCCAGCATCACACAGACCTTAATCTTAGATTATGAGCTTGTTCTTTTTTCTTTAATTTTAGCTACTGTTACATATGTGCTGGCCAGGATGTGTGTTTTCATAGCAGATAGGCACAGTTTGGTAATACTCTAACTTTTCCTTATTTCAAGGCAATACTGTAGGGGGTGGAGCATGGGGGCTCTCTTTCAGCATGAAATTAAGACTTAGTGTACCAAAAAAAAAGCACCGAAAAGTTATTAAAATGCTAGGCAGAACATTTGGGACACGCTACAGGTGTGATAAGGACAAAAACTACCGTATATCACGTGAGACAGAGAGGCTCAAAAGCGTTTTTAATAAGAGGGTAAACCTTTGTAAAATCAGAGCATCACCCTGTTGCAGCCCCATGGACCCAAACAGACCCCATTACGGAGGTGCAAGTATGTAGTGTGAGGTGCAGCACCTTATGGTTTGCTGAGCTCAAGGGGAGAAAATGTCCCATCGTGTAGTATTGTTATGCTAGATCAAAATTAAAACTTAATTTAAGACCAAATTTCTCCGAAGCTTTGGCATCCCTGGAATACGTTTCCCCCCAATACAAGACATGCAGCTCATTAGAGGATCCCACACGTGCTTGAAAAACATACACAAAGAAAGAAAAAAATGACATTATAGCACGGCCCTTCACTCATTTCTTCAGCTGAGGCTGCTCTTTCTGAAATCTTTGAGTGGTTTCTTTTCTCACATTTGCCTCTGTTTTCCCATAATTAACGCGCTCGCTCCATTAAAGCCCTGGCAGAGCTGCGTGCCCCGTCCCTATAGAAATGGGTCATCTCCCCCTCCCCAAGGCGAGGATCTGGACCATCAGGTTTTACACGTGGGCATTAGCAAACCTGCCTGAGATGCCCACACGTGGAGTCCAGGCGCCACCCAAATTCCTCGTCAAGTTGTGTCTTGAAAGGAGAGGAGCCCAAATCCTGCTCCCGACTTGCCCTCCCGGGCTCCAGCTCTCCCCTTCCAACTCAACGTACACCCAACCCCCCTCCATCCCTGGAAAAACCACAAAGAAAGGAGCCTTTCGCCCAAAGACGCTGCCCAAATTAAGGACGAGACGAGAGCTCCCGGCCTTTGATCTTGTGTGCGGCGATAATAATTCATCTGGCTGACAGCAGCCTCCCCCTCCCCTCTCCTGCCCCCACCCCGCTTAATTAAAGGGAACAAAGAAAAAGTTGCTAATTAAAAGGAACAAGGGAAAGGGAGGGAAGGGGGGGAGCATGTGGGAGGGAGGGATGCGGCGGCAGAGCAGCGCAGGGTGGTACCCGTGGTGGTGATGGGGACACCAGCAGCAGCCTGTGGGGCTGGGAAGGAGCTGAAAGCAAATCTTTCTTGCCTGGGTGTTGGGTATGGGGTGTCGGGTTGGGCAAGGGGGTGCTGATATAGCACCCCAAACCTCCTGCTCAGCCGAACCCCCGGGGATGAGAGCTGGCGAAACCGGCTGCGTGCGGTGCAGGTCTTCCCCCCCCCGTCTTGGGGTTCATCTTGCAGCTTCTGCTGGGATTTAATCGCAAAGCCACCTTCTCCCCACCCTCCAGCTGCTCTTTTTAGGATGCTGGGAAGGGCAGCCCATCGTTTTTGGCTGGGCCACCACTGGCCCTGGCTCCGGTGCCTGCCTGCCTCCCGCTTTGTGGCTTACGGCAGTCCCGTGTGTGCCATCAAGGAGGGGTGGTTGTGAAAGAGGGGCTGGAGCTCAGTTATAAAATCATAGAATCGTCTAGGTTGGAAGTGACCCTTGGGATCATCGAGTCCAACCATCTACCCTACCCTACAAAGTTCTCCCCTACACCATATCCCCCAACATCACATCTAAACAACTCTTTAACTCATCCAAGGATGGTGACTCAACCACCTCCCTGGGCAGCCTATTCCAGTCTCTGACCACTCTTTCTGTGAAGAATTCCTTCCTAATGTTCAGTCTAAACCTACCCTGTCGGAGCTTGAAGCTGTCATTCTGTCATTAATTCCCTGTGAGAAAAGACCAGCACCAACCTCTCTACAGTGTCCTTTCAAGTAGTTGTAGAGAGTGATGAGGTCTCCCCTCAGCCTCCTCTTCCTCAAACTAAACAGTCCCAGCTCCTTCAACCGCTCCTCATATGATTTGTTTTCCAAATTTTATGGAGTAAATTGCCAGGAAAATGACTGCTGGTGCCGACATACAAAACGTTTAGATCTGGAAAGGTCTTCTGGTGACTTCCAGAGGGGGAAAAAACAAAGCCTGTGGGTCCAAAGACCCCTACTAGCCTTAGTAACCTCTCCTGGCTTCACCAGCTTGTTCCTAGTGAATTTGCAGTGTCTTTTCCATCTCATGGAAGAATGACACGAGCTAGCCAGAATTCCCAGCCATGGTCACATACAGGACAGCCAAATGCAGTGTGGTTCTGCTCCATGGCACTCAGTTCCTGCAAAGCTTCAGGTTATGGGCACTGTGCATGGAGAGGCTGTTCAGCCTGGAGAAGAAAGAGCTCTGGGGAAACCTTATAGCCCCTTCCAGTACCTAAAGGGGACCTACAGGAAAGCTGGAGGGGGACTTTTTTACAAGGGCATGTAGTGATAGGACAAGGGGTAATGGCTTAAAACCGGAAGAGGGGAGATTTAGGTTAGAGATCAGGAAGAAATACTGTACTGTGAGGACAGGTTGCCCAGAGAAGTTGTGCATGCCCCATCCCTGGAGATGTTCAAGGTTGGATGGGGCTTTGAGCAACCTGGTCTGGTGGGAGGTGTCCCTGCCCAGGGCAGAGGGGTTGGAACTAGATGATCTTGATCTTTTAACCCGACCCATTGTATGCTCTTCAGAGGGGCAACAGGGCACAGACCAGCCTGGCTGCTCCTCATGCCTCCACTGAAGGCTCACACCAGAGCTCATCCTTGCTCCTAAATGATCCATAAGGACTTTTAAAGGTTCAATAGAAATAGATTTTATTTGCAGCTTCACTGTGCAGCTCTCAGTTAATAGCTGTCTTGCCGCTTCACAGTGCAGCGCTTTCCAATCCCTGAACACGTGGCCAGGCAGTAGGAGACCCCAGTTCACGTGCTCTCCCTCTTTGGCAGATTCCCACTGAGAAGATCTCCTTCTCTGGCACTGCCTGGGAAAACCACAAAGAAAGGAGCCTTTCGCCCAAAGACGCTGCCCAAATTAAGGACGAGACGAGAGCTCCCGGCCTTTGATCTTGTGTGCGGCGATAATAATTCATCTGGCTGACAGCAGCCTCCCCCTCCCCTCTCCTGCCCCCACCCCGCTTAATTAAAGGGAACAAAGAAAAAGTTGCTAATTAAAAGGAACAAGGGAAAGGGAGGGAAGGGGGGGAGCATGTGGGAGGGAGGGATGCGGCGGCAGAGCAGCGCAGGGTGGTACCCGTGGTGGTGATGGGGACACCAGCAGCAGCCTGTGGGGCTGGGAAGGAGCTGAAAGCAAATCTTTCTTGCCTGGGTGTTGGGTATGGGGTGTCGGGTTGGGCAAGGGGGTGCTGATATAGCACCCCAAACCTCCTGCTCAGCCGAACCCCCGGGGATGAGAGCTGGCGAAACCGGCTGCGTGCGGTGCAGGTCTTCCCCCCCCCGTCTTGGGGTTCATCTTGCAGCTTCTGCTGGGATTTAATCGCAAAGCCACCTTCTCCCCACCCTCCAGCTGCTCTTTTTAGGATGCTGGGAAGGGCAGCCCATCGTTTTTGGCTGGGCCACCACTGGCCCTGGCTCCGGTGCCTGCCTGCCTCCCGCTTTGTGGCTTACGGCAGTCCCGTGTGTGCCATCAAGGAGGGGTGGTTGTGAAAGAGGGGCTGGAGCTCAGTTATAAAATCATAGAATCGTCTAGGTTGGAAGTGACCCTTGGGATCATCGAGTCCAACCATCTACCCTACCCTACAAAGTTCTCCCCTACACCATATCCCCCAACATCACATCTAAACAACTCTTTAACTCATCCAAGGATGGTGACTCAACCACCTCCCTGGGCAGCCTATTCCAGTCTCTGACCACTCTTTCTGTGAAGAATTCCTTCCTAATGTTCAGTCTAAACCTACCCTGTCGGAGCTTGAAGCTGTCATTCTGTCATTAATTCCCTGTGAGAAAAGACCAGCACCAACCTCTCTACAGTGTCCTTTCAAGTAGTTGTAGAGAGTGATGAGGTCTCCCCTCAGCCTCCTCTTCCTCAAACTAAACAGTCCCAGCTCCTTCAACCGCTCCTCATATGATTTGTTTTCCAAATTTTATGGAGTAAATTGCCAGGAAAATGACTGCTGGTGCCGACATACAAAACGTTTAGATCTGGAAAGGTCTTCTGGTGACTTCCAGAGGGGGAAAAAACAAAGCCTGTGGGTCCAAAGACCCCTACTAGCCTTAGTAACCTCTCCTGGCTTCACCAGCTTGTTCCTAGTGAATTTGCAGTGTCTTTTCCATCTCATGGAAGAATGACACGAGCTAGCCAGAATTCCCAGCCATGGTCACATACAGGACAGCCAAATGCAGTGTGGTTCTGCTCCATGGCACTCAGTTCCTGCAAAGCTTCAGGTTATGGGCACTGTGCATGGAGAGGCTGTTCAGCCTGGAGAAGAAAGAGCTCTGGGGAAACCTTATAGCCCCTTCCAGTACCTAAAGGGGACCTACAGGAAAGCTGGAGGGGGACTTTTTTACAAGGGCATGTAGTGATAGGACAAGGGGTAATGGCTTAAAACCGGAAGAGGGGAGATTTAGGTTAGAGATCAGGAAGAAATACTGTACTGTGAGGACAGGTTGCCCAGAGAAGTTGTGCATGCCCCATCCCTGGAGATGTTCAAGGTTGGATGGGGCTTTGAGCAACCTGGTCTGGTGGGAGGTGTCCCTGCCCAGGGCAGAGGGGTTGGAACTAGATGATCTTGATCTTTTAACCCGACCCATTGTATGCTCTTCAGAGGGGCAACAGGGCACAGACCAGCCTGGCTGCTCCTCATGCCTCCACTGAAGGCTCACACCAGAGCTCATCCTTGCTCCTAAATGATCCATAAGGACTTTTAAAGGTTCAATAGAAATAGATTTTATTTGCAGCTTCACTGTGCAGCTCTCAGTTAATAGCTGTCTTGCCGCTTCACAGTGCAGCGCTTTCCAATCCCTGAACACGTGGCCAGGCAGTAGGAGACCCGAGTTCATGTGCTCTCCCTCTTCAGCAGATTCCCACTGAGAAGACCTCCTTCCCTGGCACTGCCTGGGGTCTGTCTCCTCTAACTTTGGATTTGCAGGCAGGATGTGATTTTTCTGGGGCTGGTGGGGCTGTGGCATCTCTCCCTGGTGCCCAGGGAGGCTCAGTGCCCCATGTCTCCTCCATGAGGCCTGTGTTGATTTAGGACTGAGACGGGTCAAAAGCGTACCTCATCCAGGAATATGTCTCCAGCCAAGGTCAAGCAGGGATGCTGGTGGAAGGGGTGGAAGAAAAGGATGGGGTTTCACTTTGCCAGGAGGTGTAATGATAGGACAAGGGGAAATGGTTTTAAATTGGAAGAAAAAAGATTCAGATTAGATATCAGGAAGAAATTTTTTACTATGAGGGTGGTGAGACACTGGAACAGGTTGCCCAGGGAAGTTGTGGATGCCCCATCCCTGGAAGTGTTCAAGGCCAAGCTGGATGGGGC
>NW_015090828.1:9270743-9324686 GCF_001431845.1 Calidris pugnax | reverse complement strand
GTGTAGTGATAGGACAAGGGGAAATGGTTTTAAATTGGAAGAAAAAAGATTCAGATTAGATATCAAGAAGAAATTTTTTACTATGAGGGTGGTGAGACACTGGAACAGGTTACCCAGGGAAGTTGTGGATGCCCCATCCTTAGAGGGGTTCAAGGCCAGGCTGGATGGGACCTTGAGCAACCTGGTCTGGTGGGAGGTGTCCCTGCCCAGGGCAGGGGGGTTGGAATTCGATGATCTTTAAGGTCCCTCCCAACCCAAACCATTCTATGATTCTATGATTCACTTGTCCATGCATAACCTGCCAGCATCTTGTAGTCCCCAGCAGAGGTCTGTATGCATCCTCCATCCCACCTCTGCTCCATCTGGTTCCCATGAAGAGCATATTCCCCTTCTAGCTGATGCTGGAGGGACCTTTCGAAAGCACCAGTCAAAACTGTTTCCATCTTAACCTCCGAGCTGCCCGTGTGCCTGGTTTTGTGCATAATTCACGCGTTCAGGCAGACGTACCCTGCCCCTCTGTAGATAATGCCCTGCTCCCACTGAAGTCATTCCTATCTCTCTTGCCATGTGTCTGCATCCTACTACCTTCCAGGCTAGCAAAATTTTTGGAGGAAGACCCTTGAGGGATTCTGCATCCTCTCTGGGAAATGGTCTCAACCCTTCAAGGGGTTTTTTTGGTGGTGTTTTGTTTTTTTTTTTAATTATTGTTTTCTCCTTGATGTCTTCCCTGTGAGTTGTCCTTCATCTGCTGACAACCTGATGTTGTGCTGACGATCTGACCTGCTATCAGTGGGGTCAAAAAAATTAAAAAAAATAATCCCAAAGCTTAACAATAAAAATAAGTAGCTGGGGCTGGCAGAAGGAGAAGAGGAGATAAAGTCAGAGAGGTGGCTGGGGAAGTTGAGCAGCTGCCAGCAAGCAGAGGGGGAGCAGAGGAACTAGGGAACAAAAAGCAACGCAGGATGGAGATGGGGCAAAAATCTTGTGAAAGCCAAGGGAAAAAGGAGGACACAAAGAGTTGTAGGGGAGCAGGAAGAGTTTGTGAAGGACTTGGGGAAGATTTCACCCATGACACTCCATCTACGGCGTGGCAGCAATGCAGTGGTCCCGCCATAGCTCAGCGCTACCCAAATAACCCCGGGCTCTGGGGAAGGCACCGCTCGCACCTATTGGTTTGAAAAATGGGTCTTGTTCTACCTGTCTTGCTGTTACAAATAGAGGAGCGTCTGGAGTCAAGGGGAACATCAACTTCCATCCAGAAGCGATGGGCGAAGGAGGGAGGAGAATGGCAGCAAGGATGGGGGGACGGCCCGTCTCCCTGCCTCCTTAGCTGTAATTAACCCCAGCGCTAATGAAGTGCAACCAGACGGCTACCTCCGCGTGACAGAAAGCTCACGAGGAGCAGCACTGGCTAATGAGGACATTAGAGGCTGATCTCTCCCTTGTCATCCTCCTATTGTTTTAATATTAGGCTAATTTCACTTTAACGTAGATTAATTGGCACCTTTCTGCTTACAAATTCCTGGGACAGTCAAAAATATTGTTGTTTTGGTGTTTGGGTTTTTTTTAATTTTCTTTCTCACCTGGACCAAATAGTTTCCTTTAGATTTGGAGGGGAGGTGAAGAAGAGAAGAATCTGGCTTCTGAAAACCAGAAACGAGACCCAGATGGAGGCTGAGCAGGAGGAAAAAAACATTTTGTTACACAGTGAGCAAATTCATCTTGCCCATTCCCTCTTCACTCAGTGCGACGGGGAGGCAAAATGAATGGAGGCTAAATATGGCATAGAACGTGAGGAAAAAACCAGGAGCAGGCGTTATTAAGTGTCTAGCCTCACAGACTGAAGGAGCCAAAAAATCCACTATTTGTATAAATGTCTCTGCTCATTTTCCTCCTGGGGTGAATTTGGCAATTCCTCCATTTCCATGTGGTGAGCAGTCATAACACAAGCCTGCCCATGCTGTCCCACCGTTGCGCTGCAAGGCTGGAAAAGGAAGGGTAATTGCATGGATCCAGACGTTGGCTGCCTCCAACTAGGGCAAAAGTTGGGAGGCTTGTTAACAGCATGGAATATGGAGGATGTGATTTTTCTGGGGCTGGTGGGGCTGTGGCATCTCTCCCTGGTGCCCAGGGAGGCTCAGTGCCCCATGTCTCCTCCATGAGGCCTGTGTTGATTTAGGACTGAGACGGGTCAAAAGCGTACCGCTTTCCAATCCCTGAACACGTGGCCAGGCAGTAGGAGACCCGAGTTCATGTGCTCTCCCTCTTCAGCAGATTCCCACTGAGAAGACCTCCTTCCGTGGCACTGCCTGGGGTCTGTCTCCTCTAACTTTGGATTTGCAGGCAGGATGTGATTTTTCTGGGGCTGGTGGGGCTGTGGCATCTCTCCCTGGTGCCCAGGGAGGCTCAGTGCCCCATGTCTCCTCCATGAGGCCTGTGTTGATTTAGGACTGAGACGGGTCAAAAGCGTACCTCATCCAGGAATATGTCTCCAGCCAAGGTCAAGCAGGGATGCTGGTGGAAGGGGTGGAAGAAAAGGATGGGGTTTTAGCCATGGGACAGTAAGCCTTGCACAGTGGTGGCCCATCACCGCTATCCAGGAATATGTCTCCAGCCAAGGTCAAGTAAGGATGCTGGTGGAAGGGGTGGAAGAAAGGGATGGGGTTTCAACTATGAGGGTGGTGAGACACTGGAACAGGTTGCCCAGAGAAGCTGTGGCTGCCCCATCCCTGGAGGGGTTCAAGGCCAGGCTGGATGGGGCCTTGAGCAACCTGGTCTGGTGGGAGGTGTCCCTGCCCAGGGCAGGGGGGTTGGAACTAGATGATCTTTGAGGTCCCTTCCAACCCAAACCATTCTGTGATTCTATGATTCACTTGTCCATGCATAACCTGCCAGCATCTTGTAGTCCCCAGCAGAGGTCTGTATGCATCCTCCATCCCACCTCTGCTCCATCTGGTTCTATTCCCCTTCCAGCTGATGCTGGAGGGACCTTTCGAAAGCACCAGTCAAAACTGTTTCCATCTTAACCTCCGAGCTGCCCGTGTGCCTGGCTTTGTGCATAATTCATGCGTTCAGGCAGACGTACCCTGCCCCTCTGTAGATAATGCCCTGCTCCCACTGAAGTCATTCCTATCTCTCTTGCCATGTGTCTGCATCCTACTACCTTCCAGGCTAGCAAAACTTTTGGAGGAAGACCCTTGAGGGATTCTGCATCCTCTCTGGGAAATGGTCTCAACCCTTCAAGGGGTTTTTTTGGTGGTGTTTTGTTTTTTTTTTTAATTATTGTTTTCTCCTTGATGTCTTCCCTGTGAGTTGTCCTTCATCTGCTGACAACCTGATGTTGTGCTGACGATCTGACCTGCTATCAGTGGGGTCAAAAAAATTAAAAAAAATAATCCCAAAGCTTAACAATAAAAATAAGTAGCTGGGGCTGGCAGAAGGAGAAGAGGAGATAAAGTCAGAGAGGTGGCTGGGGAAGTTGAGCAGCTGCCAGCAAGCAGAGGGGGAGCAGAGGAACTAGGGAACAAAAAGCAACGCAGGATGGAGATGGGGCAAAAATCTTGTGAAAGCCAAGGGAAAAAGGAGGACACAAAGAGTTGTAGGGGAGCAGGAAGAGTTTGTGAAGGACTTGGGGAAGATTTCACCCATGACACTCCATCTACGGCGTGGCAGCAATGCAGTGGTCCCGCCATAGCTCAGCGCTACCCAAATAACCCCGGGCTCTGGGGAAGGCACCGCTCGCACCTATTGGTTTGAAAAATGGGTCCTGTTCTACCTGTCTTGCTGTTACAAATAGAGGAGCGTCTGGAGTCAAGGGGAACATCAACTTCCATCCAGAAGCGATGGGCGAAGGAGGGAGGAGAATGGCAGCAAGGATGGGGGGACGGCCCGTCTCCCTGCCTCCTTAGCTGTAATTAACCCCAGCGCTAATGAAGTGCAACCAGACGGCTACCTCCGCGTGACAGAAAGCTCACGAGGAGCAGCACTGGCTAATGAGGACATTAGAGGCTGATCTCTCCCTTGTCATCCTCCTATTGTTTTAATATTAGGCTAATTTCACTTTAACGTAGATTAATTGGCACCTTTCTGCTTACAAATTCCTGGGACAGTCAAAAATATTGTTGTTTTGGTGTTTGGGTTTTTTTTAATTTTCTTTCTCACCTGGACCAAATAGTTTCCTTTAGATTTGGAGGGGAGGTGAAGAAGAGAAGAATCTGGCTTCTGAAAACCAGAAACGAGACCCAGATGGAGGCTGAGCAGGAGGAAAAAAACATTTTGTTACACAGTGAGCAAATTCATCTTGCCCATTCCCTCTTCACTCAGTGCGACGGGGAGGCAAAATGAATGGAGGCTAAATATGGCATAGAACGTGAGGAAAAAACCAGGAGCAGGCGTTATTAAGTGTCTAGCCTCACAGACTGAAGGAGCCAAAAAATCCACTATTTGTATAAATGTCTCTGCTCATTTTCCTCCTGGGGTGAATTTGGCAATTCCTCCATTTCCATGTGGTGAGCAGTCATAACACAAGCCTGCCCATGCTGTCCCACCGTTGCGCTGCAAGGCTGGAAAAGGAAGGGTAATTGCATGGATCCAGACGTTGGCTGCCTCCAACTAGGGCAAAAGTTGGGAGGCTTGTTAACAGCATGGAATATGGAACACTTCCATCCCTGGAAGTGTTCAAGGCCAGGCTGGATGGGGCCTTGAGCAACCTGCTCTAGAGGGAGGTGTCCCTGCCCAGGGCAGGGGTGTTGGAACTTGATGATCTTTGAGGTCCCTTCCAACCCAAACCATTCTATGACTCTGTGATTCTATGAAAGTGGCACTGGGTCAGCAGAAGCTGTGAGGGAAACCTCCAGCTCCTTTCTAGAAGCTTGTCAGAGCAAGGCTGGGTGAAGAAGCCAACATGGGAAAGCGTTATGGTCTTCTGAAAGCTGTCTAGCCATGGGACAGTAAGCCTTGCACAGTGGGACAGGAAGGGTGATTCAGAAAAGGGAGGTGAGATGAGAGTGTTTTGCAAATATGCTTTAGGCTTTGTGGACCATGCTGCTGGAGGTATCAGCTAGGATCATGCAGAATGTGGGCTAGATAGACCAGGCAAAGCTGGTCTGTTTTGTTGGTGCGTCTAGGTTTTGGTAGAGATGTAGGTGGGAGAAGGAAAAGGGAGCGGGCTTCCTATTGATCTGACGTGGAGTGAACTGGGGGGAAAAAGATGGGTGACACATGGAGGTGGAACTGGTTGTTTCCCCGAACTGCATTGTCGATCCATCCTTGGGTTGAAATTGCTGGAATTTCCCTCACTGGGATCACTTGTTGTGGGTGGGCAGGCGTGTCTCCATCCAGCCTGACACCACATCTCAGAAGGTACATCTCCTTTAGCTGCAGCTAGGTGCTATGTTCAACCCCTGAACTCCCCAAATGTCCACATTGCCCGTGTGCTGCCTCTTCGTTTGGCTGGAGTGACCGAGGTGGCTGGGCAGACAAGGAAACCCAACCGTGAGGAGCAGGGACTGACTCGGTCATGAACCTCATTGCCATAGGCAATATGGACATGCCTGACATCTGCCAACGGGCCAGACCCAGTTTCAGCTGGTGAAGACCATAGCAGCTCAGGCAGGACTTATGGATCAATGATTTTCTGCTGCAAGGAACATTTTCCACCCCCAAGCATGCAATTTCAAGGTGACGTTTCCCTTTAATAAGGGGAAAACTAGGTATCTGCAACCTTGGAAGTTCTTCATATTTCTCATTACTGGTACCCTAATCATCTCCCCAAAAAAAAAAAAAAAGCGAGATCCTTTTACACCTGGCTAATTCTGCCGCCGTTACTCAGTGCTGCTTTCACACCACTTCCCAAGCCTGCCAAGACACCCTTGAACCTGTTTAGAAAAGGTTAGGATGCTAATTAAGAAAAGCTATTCCCTCCCACTCCCCATCCCCCTAACCTGAGGGAGAAATGTAAAAAGATGCATGAGCTGGGGTTAGATCTATTATTACTCTTTTTTTTTTCTCTATTTTTTTTTTCTATTTTTCTTTCCCTCCTCTTTTCTGAAACGTATGTCCCACTTTTCCCCAAGGGAACGCGCCGGTCCCGCAGGTCCTGTGTGCCAGTGTGAATATGGGACAAGAGGTTAATTTGTAGCCCTGCGATGCACAGGCTTTCCCTTTGCACAAATATTGATCTAAGGCTGTTCGAATATCCATCTGGCCAGAACTGCAACAGCACGATATTGCTGCAGGAGATGCGCAAGGACATCGGAGGGGAAGGGAACGGAGAGAGGAAGGAGAGATGGGTAGGAGCTGGAGGTTGGGTATCCATGCTCTCTCCTCCTCCCCTCCCTTCTCAACTTAAATATCTTTTTATTGACGTTTGTCTCGCTGGGCTGGGCGATCTTTCGAAGGAGAGGAAAGCAGCAGCTTTTTTCCACCCTGGGCATTCATTAGATGATATTGTTTCGCTGCTTGAGTTATCTGAGCTGCCTAGGTGGTGCTTAGGAGAAGGTTAAATATAAGCTGTTGAGTCCTAGGCAAATAGATCTCCCTTTTGCCAGTTCAAGCCGTAACAGAAGAGACTCTCTGCTCTCCTACCCCTTCCCCAGAAGAAGAGCAATAGGAAGGTGCTGGAGCGAGTGCGGAGGAGGGCAACGAAACTAGTGAAGGGCTAGGAAACTAGTGACCATGGCTGGGAATTCTTGCTAGCTTGTGTCATTCTTCCTTGAGATGGAAAAGACACTGCAAATTCACTAGGAACAAGCTGGTGAAGCCAGGAGAGGTTACTAAGGCTAGTAGGGGTCTTTGGACCCACAGGCTTTGTTTTTTTCCCCCTCTGGAAGTCACCAGAAGACCTTTCCAGATCTAAACGTTTTGTATGTCGGCACCAGCAGTCGTTTGTCTGGCAATTTACTCCATAAAATTTGGAAAACAAATCATATAAGGAGCGGTTGAAGGAGCTGGGACTGTTTAGTTTGAGGAAGAGGAGGCTGAGGGGAGACCTCATCACTCTCTACAACTACTTGAAAGGACACTGTAGAGAGGTTGGTGCTGGTCTCTTCTCACAGGTAATTAATGACAGAACGAGAGGGAATGGCTTCAAGCTCCAACAGGGTAGGTTTAGACTGAACATTAGGAAGGAATTTTTCACAGAAAGAGTGGTTGGGCATTGGAACAGGCTGCCCAGGGAGGTGGTTGAGTCACCATCCCTGGAAGTGTTTAAGGAACGTTTGGATGTGGTACTGAGGGATATGGTGTAGGGGAGGACTTTGTAGAGTAGGGTAGATGGTTGGACTCGATGATCCCAAGGGTCTCTTCCAACCTGAATGATTCTATGATTCTAAGGCAGTAAGGGGGTAGCTCCTTCACTGAAGCAGCATGATCAAGGCTTGTCCCATCCTTCAGCAGCACAAAACCAGCCAGCCTGAGAAGACACGGGGGTTTTCACCCACGCCGATGGGTTGGGAACACGCTCTGCTCTCGGCAAAACTCCCATTCCTTCTGCCTGGTGGGCTACACCTCACTCCAAGCCAATGCTCTCCAGAATTCTTTCTCTGTGAATAATAACAAAAAGCCTTTCTAAATGAGCTGATTAGTCAGCTCGCCTAATTAGCTAATTACTCTGCTCTGCTTTCACTTGTGCTTTCCCGTCGTTTTCCCGACCTCAGGTTGAAGGAATGAGCACGCACGTGGCTGCGCCGAGATCTTATCCCCCTTTGAAGGCTTTAAACTTGCATGATTGGAGCCGGGGAGGGCTGACACGCGGGATGACCTGACACAACTTCTCTCTTCAGACTCTTTCATGCCGAGTTGATGTACCTGCCCCCGGTGCCAGGGACCAGCGAGTCCCCTGCGCCACGTTATGCAACTGTCCCTGCTGCCAGCAGCTATACCCGTTAAACTCCAGCCCATCTTCACGCTTCATGTGACATCTCTCCCCTTGCCTAGAAATCCTACGGGTTTTCCCCAAAGCTGGAGAAGAAGGGACGCCTTGTCTCTCAAACCATGTCCTGGAATTAGTGAGGTGTGAAGGCAGCTCGCTGGCTTGTGGGTAACCAGGGTGTGATAACAGTCGTGCCAGGTCACCCCAGACATCCCCCAGACACAGGATCACAGAATCACAGAATCTTCTAGGTTGGAAGGGACCTTAAAGATCATCTTGTCCAACCGTCAACCTAACTGACAAAAATAGACACCCACACAACAAACAAGGAGCATCATCACTAAACCATGTCTCTGAGCACTACATCAACCCATCTTTTGAACACCTCCAGGGATGGGGCCTCAACCACCTCCCTGGGCAGCCCATTCCAATGGCTGATAACCCTTTCAGTGAAAAAATTTTTCCTAATATCCAGCCTGAACCTCCCCTGGCGCAACTTGAGGCCATTTCCTCTTGTCCTGTCGCCTGTGACTTGAGAAAAGAGACCGACCCCCACCTCTCTACACCCTCCTTTCAGGGAGTTGGAGAGAGCAATAAGGTCTCCCCTCAGCCTCCTCTTCTCCAGGCTGAATAACCCCAGTTCCCTCAGCCTCTCCTCATAAGACTTATTCTCCAGACCCCTCACCATCTTTGTCGCCCTTCTCTGGATCCGGATCCTGTCTCAGAAGTGGGTGCCTGGAAACCTGTGTAGCTACAGGGCGAATGGTTGTTGTAGTGCTCCACAAAGCTTTCCGGGGTTTGCAGACTGGGGACCTCCTCACCCATAGGCGATGTGTTTGTACATAATAGCCTCCCCAGACAAGCTCTCAGCAGAAAAAATCCAGGGTTTTTATGAACTCTGAAGAGCTTTTAGCAGCCACGGATCTGTTGGAGAGTCCCGTGTCATAAAGACGCGTTGGGTATAAAAATAGCTCGTTTTGTTTGTTCCGAACCGGCGAGTTTCCTCTGATGCCCCTAGTCCTTGCTCCAGGAGCGGTGGAAACAGCTTTTCTTGTGATTCTCAGATCTCTGTCACATCCTTTTCCAAGGCTGAGGTGCCCTTTCCTAGCTAACGTTCCTCTTTTCTTTGATCATCTGGTTGCCAGCCTCCGAAGCTGTTATCCTCCGAATCCACGACACTTACCCTATGACCTTCAGATGGGGAGGGGAGGGGCACAGCTTCACAGACAACTCAAGGCTGGGCCAGGCTTTCAGCTTTGTTCTTTGCTCTCCCCTCTCTGCAAGTCTTTTCCTTAGTCCTCCATGGAAATCCATGAGCATGGTAAAAAAACTGTGAGGGTCAAGGAAAAGGGTCTTTCTTGGTTGGGGGACCCAAGAAGGGAGACTGCAGGGGAAAAGTGGATGGATTGTGGGAGAGAGAGAGAGAAGCATCAATGGGAGAGAAAGTCAAAAACAAGGGAAGTGCCAGAAAAAAAATGATCATGAGTCTTCAGTTGGGCATTTTATATGTGGCTTTGCCTGTCTTACATGTTGTATGGCTACTGCCTCTTCTGCAAGGAAAGATCAGGAGATGAGCAGTTGGTATGGGTCATGCCATGGTGAAGACCTTTCTCTTACCAAGAGCTATGCTGAGGAAGAATGAGCCATGCATTTATTGTCTTGGTAGGCAGAATTTTTTAGACAACAAAACTTCAGAGACGAGGTGCTGTTTTTATTCTAGTATCGTATTGGATCCTTTTGTGAGGTATTTTGGGGTGGCTAGGAGTGTTAACAGCTGTAGGTAACATACAGAAGTTGGTTAAGCAGGGACTTTCCTCATCTCTTGGCTTTGAGAGCTGTTGACTTTACTCTTTTGCTGCAAAGGGCACAGCAAGTGACGGAGAGACAATCCCATCTGTAATCAGAGGCAGGAATCCCCCCCTTCCTCCTGCCTTTCCCATTTACGGGCAGAAATTAAGTCTGTTGTACGGACCCTTAAGCTGGTTAGACACTTGAGACTTGGAAGTCCTTAAGCACATTAGCAGCTGGAGGTCCATTATTATTCATTGAATCTCTCTGGGGCCGATTAGAATCCTCCTTTTAATTGTCTACATTCCCCTCTGTCCTTTTATCAGGGAAGAAAGAAAGAAGGAGGGTGAGAGACGTGGCAATCAGGTTATCTCATTACTCATCCCGGCCCTGGAATGGGACACGGGCTTGAATCTGCTCTTCCCCTCCAGCGAAAGTAGGGAGCGTCGTCCATTTTGCATATTAATGGCAAAATGACATCCCTCCCCCATATCTCCTTTAGCACGCTGCAGTTAATAATTCACATTTCATTAGCACGTCTGTGTGGCCTTACGGTGTTTCCCTTCTGCCGATGAAGAGATATTGGAAAGGCTTAGAGGAGCGAGAATTGGGGCAGGACAAGCCGAAACAGCTGCTAAGATCAATCAGGCTGGACTTGAAATGAATGAGCTTTCAGAGTAGGGGATTTTTCAGCACTCTTATGCATATTTACTATGCCAGCCAGTGTAGAGCAAAGGTACTAGTGCCATAGCTCCTCAACAGCTTGTAAATAAGCAGAGAAGATCCCCCTGATTGAGCAGAAACAGAAGAAAGCCTGGTAGTATCATCCCGTTGGCCAAGCAGGAGGACTGTTATGGGCCATCAGACCACAGGCAGTCCTTTGCTTGGCTGGAGCAACTTCCTACAGAGGGGAGGGAACTGGGTAGATGGGGATACCAAAGCCCATCTGAACAGCCATCACCACCAAGTTCAGCTACCCCATCGCACAGCCCTGGAGAGCATTAGTGCCCCACACTTGTAGGCCAAGCGTTGAACTACAACAGCCACAAAGCACCAAATCTTAGGGCAGGAGCAATTTTGAAAGAGGTTAAATGAAATACACGCTTGGAGAAGTTGGCTGTACGAGTCCTACTGCCAGCTCAAAGAATTTTACATCAGGAAACTTGTCTCTTGAACTTGGTTTTCCACACACTGAAACATTAATCAACTTTTGAACCATGTACTGTATGAAATATTCATCTCTTCTTCTTGTGAAAAACAAACCAGAAACCCCAGCTATCTTCAAAGCTGTCTCGTGGCGTTCCATGCTCTGATCCTCTAGGAATTGCTGTGTCATTTCTACCTAAGTTTCTTCTTTGATTGCTGGAGAGAGAGAGAGCTAAAAATCACTTATAGAGTGACTTTACTAGTGTGTCTGGGTTTGAGAGACAAATGTTTTTTGGCTTGGAATTTGCTGGCCAGACCCAGGCTGGTTATATTTCCATTAAGGAGAGAAGAGGGGTTTAATGCCATTTTCAAACCTAATTTCATGGGTAGCCAATTCATGCTGTGATCCAGTGGCAGGTGATTTCTTTATTAAAACGTTTGAAGAGAAAGCAGCTTAGATCAGCCATCCTTGAAAGGGGAAAATTCATCCTGCTGGTCCTTTAAGCACTGGTGGAAAAACCCTTGCCCAGTGGGCATTGCCACCTCTCAGGAAAGCCAGGAGCTGTGAGACTCACAGGGATGGTCTCTCCTTTCACAGAGATGGGCAAATACATCCTCAGCATGGATCCTCCTCTGAAACTTATTAAACTATGTGTGCTTGAAAAAAGAGCCCTAATAAATAACTGTAAATAAAAAGAACACGTAAAAAACAGAAAAGAAAATATCATCTATAAAATGTACCTTCCATTAGCAGACGTTAAGGCACTTTTAGAAACACTGAATGAATGAAGGCTCTTCCTTGCCCTATCTGGGGTAAACAAATCCATCCTGTCCTTCAGCTTGATCTTGCAGTAATGTCATAATCCCACCTTTATTACATCACTGTTGTCATGGAAATAACTGTGATTTCATAAAGTCTCCGTAATGACTTTACCACAAGATCCATTAGGATGGGAAGATGGATTGTGAAGGCTAGAAAAATGCTTTCTTTAAGCAAATGCACACTGGATAATTAGCAAATGCAGCAAAGGGAAAGAATGGAAGTTTGATGGGAAAAAATAAATAGATCCATCTTTAACATGGGCTATTTATGAATGTTTTCTTTGATTTGGTTTCAAATGGCACGAAGGCACTATTAAAATACTCCAAATCAAGTCTAAAAGTCTCATACTTCAGGGCGTAGTCGGCACACGTTGAACAAAAAGCCAGTCCCTGACCTAGGTACATCTCTCTGAAGTCCCTCAGACTTGGAAATAAAGGTTTTGGGATTTCCCTGGTGGCCCAAGAGCCCCCCACTTTACCGTGGGACCATTTGCCTAGCCAAATGGGGGAGCAGGCTGGGGGGGTGCTGAGGATGAGGATCCCGAGGGTCATCCTGGCCAAAAAACCTTTTCTATCTCAGCACAGACTCAGCCCATCAGCTTACCTTGGAAATCCTGCCATCGTCCCACAAAAGGTCTTTGGATCTGCCTGAAGTAGGGAGCTTTTGGCAGGGAACCCCTCCAAGGACAAAGATGCTGAGGGATTGGGCATCTACAGGAGGCAGATGGTGGAAGTGAACCTTGGGTGAGCAGGAGCTGTTGGGAGTCAGGCTATAAAATGGCAAAGAAACTGCTTTGGCTCGTGTCTCGTGACAAGGTGTCAAAGGAAGAAGATTGCATTAGGTCCCCAAAAGCGTTTGGAGATGCGATGCTGAACACAATTCCTAGCTGGAAGCCTGGCCTGCATGTGCCCCTTGCATTGCATCTCCAAAATGGAAGTGGCCTCTCTTCATTTCCCTGCAAGGAGACACAGGCAGGTGATTAAAGGCTCGATGGAATAGCAGAGCTATCTGCATGAGAGTCTTGCATCTCTCAGCACAACAGGCATCAAAGCAACCTTGTGCTAACAGCTAATGCGTGGATTAATTCTAACTGTGGTTTCTTCTCTCCAAGAGAGTCGGATGCCCACAGCTTATTGCTGTGCCTTTCTGCTTCCCTTAGGAGCAGATGTCCTGTTGACACGTATTTATTTTTAATTTCTGGAGAAAAACATGGCATTTGTGATGGTGAGCCACACATTGCTCACTGAATCTCCTGGCCAGGGCTGATGGATGGTGCTGAGAAGACTGCAAAGGGTGCTGGTGGGGGGTTTCTGCTCTGACCTGTGCCACCTCTCCTCTGCTGTCCCAGTGCCCTTACGCCGTGGCTGCCAGCACCACGTGCTCACAGAAAGGAGGACCTGGAGTTCAAAGGAGTTCCAGGAGCACTGGAGTTCAAAGAGGGGGTGTGGGAACACGATGTATGGGAAATGTGGAGGCACTGGGCAGAAACGCTGGATTGAGGTCTGCTGGTTCAATGGGGAAGGACCTTTCTGTGAGCAAGGGCAGCTTGTGCTGTGGTTCCCTTCAGAGCTCCAGCATCTCTCCAGCTTCTCTTCACCAGCTATGCTGGCCTGGGAGTAGAGATGCAGAGGAGCCCTCCTGAGCTAATTGAAGCGGTCAGGTCCTAGCCAGCAGCATTTCCCACATTAGCCAAATTTGATCTAAAACTAATCTCCTCGTCAAGACAAATCTCTCCTCTGCAATCCTCTTACTATATTTACATATCAAAATCCAGGGATGGCCACTGAGTTGGACCACGGTGAGACTTGTGGGGTTGGCTCCTGAAGCCCCTGGCGCTGCTGGCTGGAGGGGGTGCGAGGCACTGGTGACACCTGTGTTCCTCAAACCCCTGTCCCCTCTGAAGGACTCCCAGGAGCTGGGTAGCTGGAGCCCCGTTGAGATACTTAAAGTGGTCTTGAGCTGATGATCTGATTGTTTGTCCTGGTATATGAATAATTCTTGGCTAACAAAACAAAATCTGATAGGACTTGATACGGATACATGATCATCAGTGAACACTATCTCGTTAATCGGGGGGTCTTACCTAGCTTTAATTGCCAGTGTTGTTACTGAGTGCTGTCAAATCCATGAGGGAGGCACAACGTGAATTGGCTTTGAGAAATAACAACTTTTCGCGATTAATTATTGCTGCTGGTCACGTGCAGTCTCTAATGATCTCCTGGGACGTTTGGCTGGAGCAGGAGGAGAAGGTATTAGCCACTTGTTCTGGCCGGGCTCCAGCTTTGACTGTGATGATTGGCCAGACTAAATTCATACCGCGCCGTCAGCCACCCATCACGATGTTCCTCACTCCATTCTGGCAGTGACGGAGAAGGGTAATGTGTGGTCTGAAACATCTGGTGCAGTTCATAAAACCAGCACGTTCGTTACGGGGTTATTCCTATTCTGCAGAGCCAGGGAGCCCAACAGGGGATGGAAGAGCTTGGCACAGCCAAAACTGGAACCACCTTGTCCCTTCCCATGTAAATGCCCAAGCCACCTAAAAACCAGCTCTTGGACACATCCCAAGTTGCCTTGAAATGTTTTGCTGGAAAGCAGCAATATCTCGGTGCTGACTCACCCTCAGCTCCATCGTCTGTGGACCAGGGATGGTGGCCACATCCTGCCATGCAAACCCCAGCCCTGCTTCCACCCTCGTGCCTTCTGTAGGCTGCCGGGGTTGTTTTTGGGCTCACGTGGAGCATCTTGGCTTCTAAGTACATTCACCAACTACAGTGGTCAAGAGAGGAGGTTGGGTGGGATTTTTCCAGGCTTTAGGTCTGAGTTTGGAAATAGGGTGCTAGTGAAGAAAGTAACTTTGTTTTCATGTCTTCAGTCAAAAAAAAATTGTTCAGGATTTAAAAAAAAAAAAAAGTCAACTAAAACCAGAAACTGAACTATGTGTTTTGGGTAAAAGGAAAAATTTTCATACAACTTGAAATGAATTCGTTGACCTCCAAACCATTGGCTTTTGGGGTGTGATTTTTAAGTTGAACCAGGAGATCTATTAACTCACAGTGCTCTGCTAATGAGGTCCTGCGGTCTGAAGAATAGGTACGTATTGACACTTCACTCCTTTTTTGTGTTTGATCCAAGCTCTGTGAAAATCAGTGGGGGGAAAAAAAAGATGCTTTTAATAGGAGTTGGACCAAGCCTCTGATGCCATGTTTTGTTTGGGCCTGGTTGAAGGACATGGGGACCCTCTAGGATACGTTATGAATAGAGTCCTGTTTTGATAAGCAGCACTATCTGTTTCCTTCCCTGAAGTATATTCTTAGGCAGCTCTCAAATAACACCGATTTATTCAGCTAGGCTGCTCAGGGCTGCAAGTTCTGCCTATTTATTACCAGGATGTTTTCATCTTTAAACATACACTGCTTTTGATGAGCTCTGACTGCTACTTTTGCAGACGTGGGGTTGTCTCATATAAGAGCCAAGTAGCAGCAGGGCAAAACATTTCTTCTATCTTCTTGGCTGGCCGTGCCATTCAGCAGAAGAAACCTCCCCTCCATGAGAGGTGACCCTGCACCATCAAGTGCTCGTGTTGCTTGTTTGCATACTTGCTCATCTTATTAGCAGTAAGAAATGAGCCTTTTTGGCCAATCACTAGAGATTTAAGACTTGTTCTCTGCCGGGGTGGGGGTGAAAAATGTTTCAGACCAACTTCTGAGCTTGAACTTACCCCACTGGGCTCGCTTCAGAGCAGTGAGACAATCACTTGTGGGACAAATACTGTTTCTACCACCCGCAGATGAGTTGCAAACCTACCCCTGTCTCCAAAGAGGGAGCAGAACGTGCCCACACCCCTGTCCTAGGGCTATACTTCTGTGATAGCTTCACAACACTGATAGTGATCAATAACGCTCTCTCTGGTGAGAACAAACATGTCTCACTTCTTCACAGCTCCTGTGGATGCAGCTGAGCTATTGTCTGCTTTCTAGGCACGCTTAAATGGACGTGAGCCATGCAATTTGCAGAACAGCCCTTAGAAAGAAGCAAAATATTCATAGAATCATAAAATAGTTTGAGTTGGGAGAGACCTTTAAAGGCCATCTAGTCAAATCCCCCTGCAATGAGCAGGCACATCTTCAACTAGATCAGGTCCAACAAGGTCCAACCTCACCTTGACTGTTTCCAGGGATGGGGCATCTGCCACCTCTCCGGGCGACCTGTGCCAGTGTTTCACCACCCTCTTTGTAATACATTTCTTCCTTATATCTAGTCTAAATCTTCCCTCTCTTAATTTAAAGCCGTTACCCCTTGTCCTATCTCTACAGGCCCTGCTAAAAAGTTTGTCCCCATCTTTCCTGTAGGCCCCCTTTAAGCTGTCCAAGAGAGACTATCCATTTTCTTTAGGTACACAGTCATCTTCACAGTCCTCCCTGCCTCGGTAGAGGACACCCTCTGCCACACGCAGAAAAGAGAGTGGATGGAGAAGGGAGAACGTGGACAAATGTTGTTTTTTTTTTTTCTGTAGGAAGAAGTTAGGAAAGGTTCAACTTGTCTTTTTTTTCTGACTGAAAACATCCAGCTGCCACCATGGTTTTTGCTATTAAAGCCTCTGTTCTAGGTAAGGGAAAAAAACTGGTACCCCTGCAACTCCCTCCCCTCTTCCCTTCCTCACCTGAGAGGAGGAGATACCTGGCTTGGTGTCAACCCTCACCTTCCACAGACGTTGTACATCTGGCAATGCCACTCTTCCATCAGCCTTTTGGGATGATGGGGTGAAATTTGCCGGGCTGGGGTACTTCTTGTTTGCCCTGTGCTTTTGGTTTTCCAAGGAGCCTTTCTGCAAGGCTGAAGCCCTGCATCTGCTCCGAGCAGATGCAATCAACCCCCTGTCTTGCCCCGTAGGGCGACTGCAAATGGAAGGAGCGGATCGCTGACATTTCAAGTGCAGATCCCAGCTTGTGCAGCAAATACGCCGGGCAGGGGGTCGGCCTTATGGATCTCAACAAGCCACTTCTGACCTAAACCTCAGGCCGGGCTGCGAAACCAGCTGAGGCTTGTTCCTCCAGCATTGCAGGCTTGAAAAATCAAAAGCTGAGCTCCAGGGGGGGGAAATAGAGGCTGCGTTTGGAGAGTCAAGAGGAGTGAGACTGGCTGGTAGATCTGATTAGCCCAGCATGCTGCCCAGCATCCCACCCTGACATTGCCAGTGGGGAAGAGAGTGGGATCCCTCCAGCCCTTCGACTCTCCTCCCTCCTGCCGCTCCAGCCTGGGTCTAATCCCCCACCTGAGCTCAGGTGCGGATGCTCCAGAAGCACCCACCTTGATTTCCACCAGCAGAAGGGTGAGGGGGAAGCCATGGGCTTGATTTTTTTCCTCTGCCACTTCTCTGTAGAAGGTCTGCAGAGCTTTCCCTCCGGCTGGGCTTTGGAGGCATCGCGGCCCTTCAGAGTGCAATCCTTTCCTTCTTTAATTTCCTATTTTCGTTTCATGGAACGGCTAGAGTTGGAAGGGACCTTAAGGATCATCCAGTTCATCACCCTGTTCAGGACTGAGCCGTAACAAGCAGGTCCCCAAATAACCCATTCTTCAGCAACAGCATTGCTTTTCCCCTGCCATGGAGAAGGCAGTATTTCTAGCGTGAGTTGGTAGGGACCTTAAAGATCATCAAGTCCATCACCCTGTTCAGGACTGAGCGGCAACAAGCAGGTCCCCAAATAACCCATTCTTCAGCAACAGCATTGCTTTTCCCCTGCCATGGAGAAGGCAGTATTTCTAGCGTAGATTTTGGGTTTTTTGGGTTTTTTTTTTTCCTCTGCGTGCCCCAGTGGGAGCCGTGGGCTGTTCCTATGGGCCTGGGGAAGGAGACTGAGCAAAGGAAGCCCATTGCCAACAGGTCTGAGTTCACCCCATGGGGTTCCCTACCACACTGGAAAATCTGTGATTTGTGGGAAGGATTCCTCTGAGAAACAAGGCTTTCGACAAACTCGCAGGAGTGGAAGCGCGGCTTAATGGCAGGGCTGGGTTCATTTGTCAAGCCCCTTTCTGCTTCTGTACTTAGGAGAGCGAAATAATAATTGGGAGCAAAGCTTAGGTTAATCTACGCTGAGAACATGATATTCAGTAGCTTTATTAAAAGAAAGGGTGTGGGGGGACGCACGGAGATTCACTGGCTCATCTTATTTTTCCGCTTCATCTCTGACGTTCACTGGTGTTGGAAAATAACCCTCTTCTTCGCTGACTGGGGTGCTGTGCAAGGAAAAGATCTCAGCTGGAGAAGATGGAGAATCGCTCCTTTTCAGGCTGTCCTCCTAATTGTGGGAGGGCCATTAGGCAGCTTTTGAAATAAGCCTCCTAGATGTGAGAGCCGCTTTTCCCTTTTTGTGGGCTGAAAAGGCCGGCCTGGCATTTGCAAAGCCCTGGGTGAGCATCACGGGTGTGAAATTTCCCTCTCTTCCCTTTCTAAATCCAGCTCTCTGCCAAAGCTGTCCCTGAGCATCTTAGGTTTCCATCCCACTGCAAGCCAGGAGAAACCTGCCTTCCCTCTCTCACTCGCTCTCGCAGATGGCTGCTTATTCCAGCACGGAGCTCCACTGAACCTGACAGTGGTTTTTTCCACTGGTTTGTACTGGTTTGGCCCATATGACCAGCCTCACGTGATCTAGGGTGCTTTGTTTTGCCCAAGATGGGAGATAAATGCCAGCATCTTCCACATCAGGTTATTTTACTGAAAGAGAAGTTGGAGGGAATACACCAGAAGAGTGAGGAAGGCTGGGGAGAAGATCCCCTTCCTCTCCCATTCTCCCAACTCTGGCAGCTGGATCCTGTCCCCTTGTAAACCCAGATTGGGTTGAGCTGATGAAGGGCTTCTCAGGCTTTAGGTAATGACTTGGTACATCCCTGGGACCCCTCGAAGGAGTTGTGGGGCCATAACTCACAGCTCTTGCTGTATGAATCTCCGTACCTACAAGCACCTGTCAGGAATTTATTACTAATGTATTTTTATTCCAGCCTTTATAATAAGTAAAGAAAGACTCCAGCTGCCCCTAGTGACCTTTTAATCACCTGGGGGGTGCGTTCAGCTCAAAGCCCTACACCTGAGGTGACAAGCACCCAGCCCGTTGGCTGGAGCCACTTTGCTTGATGTATTTATATGAGCTGCATGGCTTGTTATATAGCATCTCACCTCCCATAGAAAGAAACAAACAGCTCTCCATCCTTTATGGCTGTAAAGAAAAGCCTTTTTGGAGTGTGACTGGTGCAGCAATGTCTTTCCTGGGTCAGCTTGGGAAGCAAGTGGTTGTGGTTCATTTAAAGCATCTCAGGTAGGTACTTGGTACTGTTTGCCAACTGATGTGAGGGTGGAGCATGAAGGAAGATGGGCTTCCTGCAGTGATGGTGTTGGGGGATGAGGTTTCCCTTCTGCATAGCTTGGGAGGATCATCTTGGTTGTAGAGTGAGCTAAGCTACAGAAGGAACAGAGAGAGGTCAGTCTGTTCCAGTAGATGGGGAGGGACTCTTGATCAGGGAGTGCAGCGACAGGACGAGAGGAAAGGGTTTTAAACTGGAAGAGGGGAGATCTAGATTAGATATATGGAAGAAATAGCCAGGCTGGATAGGGCTTTGAGCAACCTGGTCTGGTGGGAGGTGTCCCTGCCCAGGGCAGGGGGGTTGGAACCGTATGTTCTTTAAGGTCCCTTCCAACTCTAACCATTCTATGAATGCTTCTGCTCTAGCAGCACTGTTTTCCAATCTGGTTAATGATAAAGTTTAAATATCTCTGCAGGCTTTCAGAGGAGACCCTGCAGGTCTCCAGAGTTGAGGCAGACCAAGTTATGATACTTTGTGCGCTGTGCTTTTGTTCTCTTGCCCAAGAAGCCCATGTTGAGTTTCTCATTCACCAACATTTTCCAATCTGGTTAATGATAAAGTTTAAATGTCTCTGTAGGCTTTCAGAGGAGACCCTGCAGGTCTCCAGACTTGAGGCAGAGCAAGTTATGATACTTTTTTTGCTGTGTTCTTGTTCTCTTGCCCAAGAAGCCCATGTTGAGTTTCTCATTCACTAACACCCCCGAGTCCTTCTCCTCAGGGCTGCTCTCAATCCATTTTCTGCCAAACCTGTATTTGTGCTTTCAGAGGAGACCCTGCAGGTCTCCAGACTTGAGGCAGAGCAAGTTATGATACTTTTTTTGCTGTGTTCGGAAGATGGGCTTCCTGCAGTGATGGTGTTGGGGGATGAGGTTTCCCTTCTGCATAGCTTGGGAGGATCATCTTGGTTGTAGAGTGAGCTAAGCTACAGAAGGAACAGAGAGAGGTCAGTCTGTTCCAGTAGATGGGGAGGGACTCTTGATCAGGGAGTGCAGCGACAGGACGAGAGGAAAGGGTTTTAAACTGGAAGAGGGGAGATCTAGATTAGATATATGGAAGAAATAGCCAGGCTGGATAGGGCTTTGAGCAACCTGGTCTGGTGGGAGGTGTCCCTGCCCAGGGCAGGGGGGTTGGAACCGTATGTTCTTTAAGGTCCCTTCCAACTCTAACCATTCTATGAATGCTTCTGCTCTAGCAGCACTGTTTTCCAATCTGGTTAATGATAAAGTTTAAATATCTCTGCAGGCTTTCAGAGGAGACCCTGCAGGTCTCCAGAGTTGAGGCAGACCAAGTTATGATACTTTGTGCGCTGTGCTTTTGTTCTCTTGCCCAAGAAGCCCATGTTGAGTTTCTCATTCACCAACATACCCAAGTCCTTCTCCTCAGGGCTGCTCTCAATCCATTTTCTGCCAAACCTGTATTTGTTCTTGGGATTGCTGTGACCCAGGTGCAGGACCTTGCACTTGGCCTTGTTGAACTTCATGAGGTTCATATGGGCCCACCTCTTACACCTGTCCAGGACCCTCTGGATGGCATCCCTTCCCTCCATTGTGTCGACCACACCACACAGCGTAGTGTCATCGGCAAACTTGATGAGGGTGCACTCAATCCCACTGTCCATGTCTCTGACAAAGATGTTCATCAGCACCAGTCCCAATACCAGCCCTGGAGGAGCACCACTCATCACTGGTTTCTACTTAGACATTGAACCACTGACCACAATCCTTTGAGTGCAGCCATCCAGCCAGCTTCTTACCCACCGAGTGGCCCATCCACTAGATCCATGCCTTTCCAATTTGGAGACCAGGATGTCATGCTCATGTTCCTATGGCATGTGCACATGGTGACAGTATCACCACCAAGATGTGTAAATCCCTGTGACACTTTGGGTCACAAAGTTGATCTTGCTTGACCGTACCCTGTTTTTACCCTATGAAGCCAATTGTTTTAGAAGGTCACACAGAAGAGTTATGTCTGCAAGCTGACAGTGGAGAAGGGTCCTCCTCTGACCCTTTTTCCTAGCATCTCTAGGAAGTCCCTGCAGAGTTCTCATCTAAAGCCTTCCTGTGGGTTTTGTTGCTCCATCAGCCGCAGAAACAGCTCCTGGGAGCTTCCTGCTCGTCTGAGAGCCAGGTTAAATTCAGTTTTCCCAGGAAATGTCTGTTGATGTATTTTATGATTTAATATTTTTCCTCTGTGAAGCATCTTCCTTTCATGCTAAATGTGCACCTATTATATGCATGGGTTATTTTCAAACTCCTAGAGGAGGCTGGAGGCTCAGTCTGTCGACAACACAGAGGAATGCATTCCTCCAGCACATCTCAAGCAAGGAAGCTCCTGACTTCAAGTGACTTTCAACCAAGGACCTTGGGAGCTGGGTTTTCTCCATGCCTCCTGGAGGACTTGGCTAGAGGGTATGCGTGCAGGCTTCTCCAGGATTCAGGCTACAGTCATTAGCAAGTTCAAGGCCAGAAAAACATTTTGGAAGGGCGGTATGTTGGTTTTTTTTTTTCACTTGCTGGGGAAAGCATTTATCTCTGGATTTGTAGAAGTGACCTCCTGCCGTCACTCTGCGGATTTAGGAATTTTATCCCGCTGTCAGTAATTTTTACGTTGCAAGAGCTTGATTTTTCCACTCTAAAGCTTGGCTGATTATACGTGTTTGTCACCAGCTCTGGGGTCCTGCTAAAAGAAGACAAAAAACCCAAACCCTACCCAGTAGGTCCCAGATTTCCCCTTTCTCAATTATAGTTTGGGATGGCCTTGGGATCCCAGCCTCCTGCCAATAACCCCAACGCTCAACTGGGGTTTTAGTTTGATTTATTCTGGAGGCAGGATGTTTTGCAGGTACCTCACTGGGGTGTAGAGGTGGAGGTGGTCCTGCCTGGGGTCCCGTGGTTCCTGCAGCATCCGCAGGATCCCGAGGTGCTCGTGCTGCTGGAGCTCTCCGCACACAGCAGGCGAGGGAGGCAGCTTGTAGTTGTTCATCATTTTGATCAAGCCTCCTGCCGGTAGCAGTGTGAGTTTCAAAATGCTGAATTAAATGAACCAGGAATGTTGTTGTTTCAAAAACAACTGGCCACAGTGACCGGTGTTGACACACATCCCGACGGGTCCCCAAGGAATAAAGAAGAGGGAAGGGAGAGGCGGAGAAACGCCTGAAAACACACCACTCGAAAGCAAATCTGATCTTGGAAGAGCACGAACAAGAAGGACCTTTACTCCTCTAATAAAATTTGAGCGCAAGGAGCTGCCTACTGAGAGAGGATCCATTTCAAAACAAGGTCTCGCACAGAACAAGTTCTTCAGCTCACTTTGCTGGAGAATTGCCTTTTGCTGTGGTGATGTTTGCGTTGCCAGATTTGCTTCTTCAGGTACTGGCAGCATCTAAAACCAGAAGGGGGAAAAGAGAAATTAATTTGAAAACAGCAGTCCCTGTTTCCCTGCTCCCAATTTTCTCTTGACAAGGATCTGACCGTGCAGAATTGATAATCTCCTCTCCTCCTGTGAAAACTGGAAAGCCCAGAGAAAGTTCTCAGGAGGAAAAAAACCAAACAAAACAGGTACAAAATTATAGCAGGGAAGCTCTTCTCACCCTGAGATGCTGTGCAGTGAGGATCAAGGCATCAGCTTGGCATCCAGGTGGCCTAACCGACAGCATCCCCAGTACAAACCAGTCCCGACCACGATGGACTTGCAGGAGAGCACAAGGGCAGGTCGCTTTCCCTTGCCGCTCGTTTGGGGCTTGCAGGATAAGTGTTGGCTTTGAATGACTAGACTGTGGGCAGCCAGTGCAGAAAATCAATTAAAATACCGAGCAGCTTAGAAACAGGAGCTTTAATTACTCCGCAGACAGGTCTTTAAAGGGGAAAGAAGCCATCACCCCTGAGGAAGACTCTCCCATATGATTTAGATGCCCCAGGAGTTTTATCATAGAATGGTTGGGGTTGGAAGGGACCTCAAAGATCATCGAATTCCAACCCCCCTGCCATGGGCAGGGACACCTCCCACTAGAGCATCTCTTGGGGCATCTCTCCGGCACGTCAAGAGTGGTCCCACTAGAGCATCTCTTGGGGCATCTCTCTGGCACGTCAAGAGTGGGTGGGTGGATCTCCCTTGTGCTGAGCAAAGCATGGGTGCAGGGAATGCACCTTGTTTTGTGGCGTGGTGAGTTTAGTCACCTTGGGATGTGGGACGTCAGCAGTGGGAGGTTGTAGGGGTCTGGGTCACGGTGAGGGATTAAAACCCCACGGCAGCACGGCCCATCTCTGTGACTAAGGCTTTTAGGCTTCTCATCCAGAGGAAAGTCAGCTCTCCGCGGGGCTCGAGGCTCAGCAAGCACTTTGTTTATCAGCGGATTGGCTCTGCGAGCCCGGGAGACAAAAGATGCCCTTGTGCACACAGACTTGCTGACAAAGTGATGGGCATTGGCGGGGGGTGTTATGTGTGTGTGTGTGGTGTGTGTATGTGGAAATAATCCTACTTTTCTCAGGAAACACCAGGCTGGAGAGCCTGTTTATCCTGTTTATTTGCTTTCTGCTGACTTACTGTAATACATCCCAGGAACCGCAGGGATTTTGGTGGGTCTTTAGTGGCCGTGGCTGGTCCCGTGGTGGCCCAATCTCCCTCCCCTCTTCAAAGCAGCCCCGCGCCGCTCGCTCTGCTGTTGCACCACCGGAGCCAGCATGCTAATAATACCCCCAGCGTGGAAAGGAGGAGAACAAAACAAAGCATTGATGAAACTCTTGCGGGCTTTCCAGATGCCTGTCCCCATCAGCGCCCTGCTGGGAAGCACACGGGGTGAAACGGGGCTCGGTATGGGCCAGCCAGGGAAAAGTCTGGGCTCCTCCTCCCTTTTCCCAACCCAGTGGATGAGTCTCAGGACAAGGTTGCTCGGCAGGACACGCCGCTGAGTGCCAAGAGAATGAAAGAGCCTGGTTGGTTTTATTTTTACGTAACTTTGGCTGGGGGGGTTGGTGGGGGGAGGGAAAGGAGAGACAAGCTTTGCTTTATGCTTGGCATCAAAAGTTTGGATGGACAAACTTTCAGCTCTTCTTTCTGACTCCCTGCAACGAGCAACTCCAAGTCTTCCTGAGGGCTGCTGCTCCACTGCCCTGTCCCCCCACCCCAAAAAACAAGGCAGGAGGATTTGGGATATAAACTCCCCATTTAGAGGAAAATAACAATAATAATAATAAATAAAAAAAGGAAGCTGGCTGGAAAAGGGAGAAGAGACAACAAAGATGGTGAGGGGTCTGGAGCACAAGTCTTATGAGGAGAGGCTGAGGGAACTGGGGTTATTCAGCCTGGAGAAGAGGAGGCTGAGGGGAGACCTTATTGCTCTCTACAACTCCCTGAAAGGAGGGTGTAGAGAGGTTGGGGTCGGTCTCTTCTCCCAAGTCACAAGCGACAGGACTAGAGGAAATGGCCTCAAGTTACACCAGGGGAGGTTCAGGCTGGATATCAGGAAAAATTTTTTCACTGAAAGGGTTCTCAGGCATTGGAATGGGCTGCCCAGGGAGGTGGTTGAGGCCCCATCCCTGGAGGTGTTCAAAAGATGGGTTGATGTAGTGCTGGGAGGTATGGTTTAGTGATGGTGTTGCTTTTTGTTTGTTGTGTGGGTGTTTATTTTCGTCAAAATTAGGTTGACGGTTGGACAAGATGATCTTTGAGGTCCCTTCCAACCTAGAAGATTCTGTGACTTCTGCCTGCCTGCCTGCAGGGAGGAAGAGGTTTAAAAATATTCCCTGTTGACAGAGAGATGAGTTGTTGCAATCCCTGGGCAGCCTGGACGGGGCAGAGGTGTGCGATAGGGGTCTTCTGAGGGGGGGAACCCAGCAAAAGGGGGGCTCACACCATTGACCCATTGGTGGGGGCTGTGCTGCCGGCCTGGTTTGCAGTGATGCTGCTTGCAGGTAGCTTGGTGTGTTTGCACCACGGTCCATCTTGGCCTTGGCACCGAGTCCATGCCATCTTGGTAGGTGGTTTGTAGCTGATGATGGAGCCAGAACAGGGGAGCTGGGAGGGACACGGGCTCTGGTACTGCCAGCTCTTGCTGTTCTTGAGAGAGCCTTGCAGCATCTGTTGTTTCCTGCTATTAGCTGTGTGGCTATGTGATGTTCTCTGCTTTTGCTTTTTCTTTCTCCAGAAAGTTTCCAGGCTTGAGGCTGCCAAAAACATCTTGAAGGCAAAGGGCTTGAGCTCACCCAGGGGCTTAGGAGCAGGAAAGAAGAGCAGTGAGAATTCATCACTGCAAATCTCCTCTTCCTGGGGAGGGGGATCGTACAAGCATTCTGATCAATGCTTATAAATACTTCAAGGGTGGGTGTTGGGGGCATGGGGAAAGGCTTTTTTCAGTGGTGCCCAGTGACAGGACAAGAAGAAATGGGCACAAACTTGAATCTGAGAAGTTCCACCTAAACATGAGGAGGAACTTCTTCACTTTGAGGGTGGCAGAGCCCTGGAGGAGGCTGCCCAGGGAGGTGGTGGAGTCTCCTTCTCTGGAGACATTCAAACCCAACCTGGACACGTTCCTGTGCAACCTGCTCTGAGTGGACCTTCTCTGGCAGGGGGGTTGGACTAGATGATCTCCAGAGGTCCCTTCCAACCCCATATCATTCTGTGATTCTAGGGGAAGGACTAAATGCTCCTTCTGGATGGTTGGGGTAGAGCTGGCCTTCGAACCCCATAGCATTCTGTGATTCTAGGGGAAGGACCAAATGCTCCTTCTAGATGCTTGGGGTAGAGCTGATGCTGCCTTTGCATAAGGGGGACAGGAGAGCATCCCCTCCTGAGCCTCTTCCATCTCTGCCATCAGGGACCTGGGGCGTGCAGTACCCTAGGTGACCCATTCTCCTGGCTGACCTGTCCATCTCTCTTGTAGCTGAGACCCTTGGAGGGTGTTGCTTGCGTGCCAAGGAGCTGTGTGCCATAGCCTTGTCCCTTGTCCTGGGTCGAGCTGTTTTTGGGCTGCTCCCAGTGCCACGGGGACCAGCTGAGGGTCACCACTCCCCGCAGTGCCTGGGACAGGCAGCCCCATCCGAGCCGGGCTGCGTCGCGTTAAACGCCGGCTAACGAAGCTTCCCTGGCGCTGAAGCCAAGAGATGACATTGCAGAAACAGTCTAGGTCAAAATAAATTGCTTTCTGGCATTCTGAGATTATCTAAACCCCTTTCCTTTTCCCAGGATGAAAGGGAACAAAGGCTCTTGCCTGCTCAGGAAAAGAGCCTGGAACACCATTTCAGTGAGCCACCAGAGCTTATTAGGGGCGAGGGTAAACAAAGAGATTTGGGGTTAATTTACTCAGGAAGGGGGAGGAGGGAGGAACAAGATGCTGTTGTGTGTGGTTTTTTTTTTTTTTTTTTTTTTAAAGCCTGCCACTACTTCTGTCAATAACAGCAGGTTGCTGGTTTGGGCTGTGGCAGGCGGCGGTGTCTTTTCAGCGTATTGACTGGCAGCCCTCGGTGGTTTCTCTAACGGCACATTGATTTTACACGGACTCCCTTCCAGCTCAGCAGCTGCCCAGTTGATTAAAACGCGGTGGCGGTGCTACCCTGTCACTTCTGACGGGGTTGTGAGTCAGACCTGGCTGCCGAGGGGGCTTTTTTTTTTTATTTCCTGTGGCCTTTTTCCACTCAAAGGCTGTCCCCTTGCTCTATTCCCCCCACTCGCCCATCTTCATCCCACCCCATCACGTCTTCCTCCGATCCTGCTGGCTGTTGGGCAGCAGATGCCTGTGCACCTTCGGAGAGGGAGGACACCAGGTGTTTTCAGAGCTGGAAGGCTCCAAATCCACCAGAAAACCCCCTCTCCTGGGTGAATACAGCTGCTGGAAGCTGGTGGAAGCACCACCTTTGATGATGGGGCTGGTCTTGGCTCCTGGCGTGAAACCCACCCTTCTCCTGGGGTGGCAGCTGCTTGCTGAGGAACCAAACCATCCAGGAGAAGCAACTTGTAAACTTAGGTGGGGATTACACTTTTAAAGCTATTTTTTTGCTTAGTAAGTGGGTTTTTACGACCACATGTTGAAGTCCTTTTGCTACAGGAGGGTCTCCTCTGGGTTAGGTGTGCCTGGCAAAGAAAAGTCTTTGCCAGAGCAGCCTCTGAACCTCCATAGCTGGGGACTTTCTCTATTTATCTCTAAATTATCCATAAATATCCGTAATATCCATAATTTTCTAATGCCTTGGGCTGCTGGAGCCAGGTGACTGTGGAGCTTCCTAGACCTTGTTCTAGCAGGGAGAAGTTTGGCTCTAAAGTGTTCATAAATGAGAGGGACAGACAGATTTTTATTATTTATTTTTTTTTTCTAAATCTTATGGGTTTGAAATGCTTGAGAATTGGCCGTAATGGAAGCCTTTCTTTTCAGAAGGCATGTAGTTCCACCTTAATGCTGTCCACAGAGAGCCATGGCATGAAGGGAGAATTCCTTGCTCCGAGATTCCAAGCTCTGGACTGAATAAAATTCTAAAATTCCTCTTTTTTTTCCCTTTTTTTTTTTTTTTTGCCTCCCTCCCCCTGAACTCACTTTAGTGAGTGAGTGCTTTTCTCCTGCTTTAGGAAATAAAGGAGATAGGCTTTGTAGCTTCAAGATAAATCCTTAGGTCTCAGCAAAATCTGTTCCTTATGCTTTTTCTTTTTTCTTTTTTTTTTTTGTTTGCCTCCCCCCCAAACTCACTTTAGTGAGTGAGTGCTTTTCTCCTGCTTTAGGAAATAAAGGAGATAGGCTTTGTAGCTTCAAGAGAAATCCATAGGTCTCTGCAAAATCCGTTCCTGCCGGGGTCCTGGCACGAGCCACTTGGAGGGTGCTCGAATTGGCTGGAGCAGGGCAGATCTGGCTTTCCTCCTGGAAGGAAATCTTTGACCTCCAGGGGAAATGATCATTCTCATCTGATGCAAAATTGAGAGCACTCTGATTTATCCGTGGAAATATCTTGTTTTAGCATAAAAGCTTTCATTTTCTCCTTCCCATTTTCTCCCCCCCTGCGATTTGTAATAACACAGCGGATTTGCCTGTTGCTCCAGTGACTTCCAGCTGCCCATGGGACTCCTGAAGAGGAAAGACCTTCCTACCTTGTGGTGTAGAGCTGTGAATACACGTGTACCTTGGTTTGAGAGCGAGCACCTGCAGCTTCTCCCTCTTCTCTGGCACAGCTGTATCCTGCATGGCAGGAGCATCGTGGACCAGGCATCTGGATTGTCTGGTCCCCTGCCAGGTGAGTTGGCAGGAAACTGCACATCGTTCCTTTAAACCCCCTGGAGGGTTTGATGGACATCTAGTGCTCAAAATGTTTTGGTTCTGTTTAATTGTCAGTTTTTGATGAGGAGCTGCTTGGGCAGGAGGTTCCCACCTTCCAGGAATTCCCAGTGCTGGCAGAAGCTGTAGGGGATATTGGGAAATAATGTCTTGAGTTTTGTGTTCTTGAATTTTGTATTTGGAGCAAATTCTTCCATGGGGGCTGGATTTTAAGAGGAACACTACTTGCTTATCCTCCTCTGATGGTGAAACCTGTCTCTCCCCACACTCCACCTTGGGCAGACAAAGCCACGATAAAAGCAGCTCCTTCTTTTGTGTCCATCAGTGCATGAAAACAAAAACCTGCTGGGGGACTGAAGCTGAAAGTCACCTCTCTGTGCAGATTCGGAACTTCCAGAGAGAATCCCAGTTCTCATCCAAAACTAATAGAGAGAAAATTTCCCTAGGAAATATCGGCATGGGCCAGAGAGCATTAAACTGGCACTCTATGCCAATTAATAGCCATATAATTACAACCCGTCCCCTCCTACTTGCTGCTGACTTCCCCGTGTAATTTTCTTTTAATTTTTTGCTTAATAGGCACACGTGAAAGATTAGTTACTCGGCGCACTGCTTGCATTTGATATGTAGTAGGCTCAACTGTAAGGAAGACTTAGACGTGCTCCATCCGACCTGGACCAGCTCAAGCTACAGCAGAAGGACACAACCCTCCAGAGCAAGGAGTGTGCTGGGGTGGAGAAGCTTAAGGGAAGCGGAGGGGAAAAAGGTGGCAAGGATGGTCAGAAAAGGCAAAATGGTGAGTAGAGCTGGTTGCTGGCTTGCAACAGGACCATGGTTTTTCCTCCCCCTTCTTCCAGCCCTTTACTCTGCTCTGGGTTGGGTCTGTTGGAGCACCCTCCATCCGCACTCATTTTCCCATGTGAAAATGCAAAAATGTCATCTTCTCCATCACCCAAAAGAGTCCCCTTCTCCCTGGCCAAGGGGAGAGTCCTTCCACGCCAGCCCTGATATAAAAAGGAGAGGAACTTCCCTTGGCCACGCTCTGCTGTACCAATTCCAATGAGGGATGGGGAGAAAAAAAAAAAAAAGGAAAAAAAAAGTGAGAATTGGAGACTTCCACAAGCATTAAATTAAAACAGTGTGCAGGGTCTGTTTTGGTTCCCGGGCATGAATGTTATATCAACTCTCCACTCTGCCTGCTGTCTGATAACAGCAGTACCTACTGGCTAGGCTCAGCCTGTGGTACGATATGCAAAAAAGAGGGAAAGAAATCAAAAGCAGCAGCCTGGTGTAGCCTGGTAAATGTAATTTCAGGTGTTTTCAGCCTCTCTCGTTAACTCCTGTTCCCTGGCTCCCAGGTAATTAATTCTGCAGAAGGAAAACCCCAAATCTCTGATTGACTTGTGCTACCTTGGAAGTGGTGGGGGATGCTTGGCAAGCTCACCTCTACAGGGAGCAGGGTGATGTGACCAGGAGGAGGTGATGGTGCTCCCTTATGAGGAAAGGCTGAGAGAGCTGGGACTCTTTAGTCTGGAGAAGAGAAGGCTGAGGGGAGACCTTATTAATGCTGACAAGTATCTCAAGGGTGGGCTGAGGGAGGAGGGAACCAGACTCTTTTCAGTGGTTCCCAGTGAGAGGATGAGGGGCAACGGGCACAAGTTGGAACAGAAAGGGTTCCACTCAAATATGAGGAAGAACTTCTTTGGGGTGAGGGTGGCCGAGCCCTGGAACAGGCTGTCCAGGGAGGGTGTGGAGTCCCCTTCTTTGGAGATTTTTCAAGACCCACCTGGATGCTCCTGAGTAACATGCTCTGACAAGCTCTAGGCAATCCTGCTTCAGCAGGGGAGTTGGACTAGATGATCTCTATGGTCCCTTCCAACTCTAAAAATTCAGTGAAATTCAGTGCTTGGCTGGAGACCCAGAGCAAGGCTGCGGAGGCACATGGGGATACGTGGGGAAGGCAAGATCCCCCTTTGGGAAGCATCTCTTGAGTATGGGTGGAAAGGGGGGTGTGTAGGTGGTGTCCCCTCTGTTATCTCTCCCTACACAGCACAGGGAGGTTTGTGGGGTCCTTGAAAAGGCAGGTCCTAAGCCCAGCGTGAGCCATAATATAGGGGTTTGGTGTAGCCCCTTTTCCTGCCACTCAGCAAGGCTTGGTGCCTCACAGGGTTTGCACACCAATCACCTGAAAAAAAGCTTCTTCTTGGCCACGGCACCCTTTGCAGGGCCCCTCTCCCCGATGCGCTCGCGAGGTAATTAGATAACTGCCGCCAACAAATACATGCATTTAATAAGTATGCTAATTGGTATTGACCAACATGTGGCAGGCACTTTGTCAAGTGCCAATTAGGAGTGCCTAAGAACTGCTCGAGATACAAGAGGCCGGTGATTAGACCTTGGGGTGGGGATCTGAGTAGATATCAGGCATCTAACCCCACACTTCGTGCCGGGGTAGGACCCCACAGCCCTGGCAGAAGGGGAGAGCAGGGGTGGGAAGAGCACAGGGGTGTATGAGGTCTTGTTTATCAGTCCCAAAAGCTTGTGGGGGCTTGCCTGTGATGGATTAATTTGATTGGTATCAACCATGCATGGTGTTTTTATTTATGGCCCTGGGGGTGTAGGCAGCGGGATAAAACACTTGGATTAAAGGGAGCTGCTCCTGCGTAAGGCAGGGCTGGGGCAGAGCAAACCGTGTCATGTCTGCAGAGGAGAGGGTCCTTCACGTCGAGTTTAGCCCTAATGTGGTGGCAGATCTTGTGCTGAGCATGGAAGAGGGGGATGAATGATCAGCCACGGCCACCATCCTTTCCCTGGGGTGCCCTGAGCTGCCCCGTGCTCCTCCTGCAGCACAGTTTCACCCGGCGTATTCAAAAAGTTTATTCCTTCCTCAGACATGCGTTAGAAAAAGCTCTCCTTTCCCTAATTCTTTTTTTCCTATCATGTTCACAGGAAAACTTATCTCACCAGCTCTCTTCCCCCAAGTATAAATTACAGAGGGTGCACTACATCACTAGGCAGAGCAGCCAAAAAAAACCCCTTTCCCACCTGTAGCAGCAGGCACCGAGTGGATGCTGTGCAGTCAGGAACTCCAGTGGTCTCCCTCTGACCTGTGGGCACTGCCAGCTAAAATTTCAGCCCAAACCAGTAGAGTGGTTCATCCATCCACCCAAAATTCCAGGTGTGTGTCTCAGCTTCCGCGTGAGCAGCAGGGGGAGGAGGACAAGCAGGTCTTGGGATGCTCATGGGTGGTACCACCTTGATGCTTGTGTTGGCCAGCCCTCCTGTGTGGCCAGGGCTGCGTCCCAGGGTGCCTCGCTGCTCTGCTGCCACCCACGTTTGTAGGTGTTTGGCTATGGGGTGTCCATCACCCCAACATGAGTCCTGCTTCCCACCCTGCGCCTTCCCCAGCCTCCCTGGAGGGGCTCAAGATGCTCCCGTTCGCCTGGATCGCTTTATTTATTGCCACCACTAATTAATTTTGTTTGGGTAGGAAGGACAAGTCCCCTGAGACTGTCTGCATGCTGGAGACCATTACTGCATTGGTGTCTGAAAGCTTCAGTGCACAAAAACCCCCCTCACTGCTGTCAGCCTGGCACGATTAATTAAGCGGCACCATTCGAAGCTGCAGTCCAGCGTGTCTCTATCCTACAGCCAGGCTGGCCCTGGGACATCTTTAATAAAGCCCCACTTGGGGTAAAAAGGGCTTGGCTTGGAAGCACACCTACTGCTGGGTCTCCAAAGCTACACCAAATACATGGTCTTTTCCTAAGAAGGGGCTCAGATGTTGGAGGGAAAGGCCACCCATCTCTCCAGGTTGTACTCATGGGCTCCTACCTCCCTCCCAGTTGAGGGCTCCAAGGTGGAAGCTAACTGCTCCCATCTTCTGCTGCATGACAGCTCCTGGGGATGTAAGCTTATAGCTGAAATGCCAAAGCAGAAGCTTGTGATGGTCCCTCTTGACTTGGCCCAAAATCAACCTCCGCATCCTTTCTGTAAGAGCAGGAGAGAACAACCCTTGCCTTCTCCAGGCTGTGCTGCCGTCTTGGCACACGTAGCTGGTCCTGGAGCACAACAGCAAGTGAAAAGGAGCAGGAGCTGTTTGGTTTTATATGCTATCAGGAGCACATTTCTCAGTAATACAGTGACCTAATCTCACTCTTATTGATTTTGAGCTATATATATACACACACGCACCGGGAGAGACACGCACTGCTGAAAACACAAAATCCTGAACTCCTGGAAGTGCAAAAATTGTTTCCTCCAGTTTTGTTTTGTTGGTTGGTTTTGTTTTTTTTTTTTATTTCAAGCCCAAGAAAACAAAGGAGCACACGCAGGGCTTGACCCAGCTTCTAGTGAATCTGTGAAATGGGTCCAAGTTCCCAGCCCCAGCTGGGAGCATGGCCCTTGTTGTATTTAAGTAGGTGCTCCTTCCCGGTCCCAAGGGCTGGAGATACTCAGCCACCCAAGAACATCACTTTCTGTTATTACTGCTTCCCTCCCTGGAATATGCAAGCAGGAAGAGAAAAGCCCCAGCAAATTAGGCAGAGCAGTTTATCTGACAGGCCAGCGCTCTCCTGGATAAAGGAACAAACAGAGTTTGTCTCATGGTCAGGGTGACACTTCGCCACAAAAGAAGAGCAGGGAGAAGTTAATTAAACTCTAAAGAAGCCATTTATTAGAAGAGGAAAGTAAGACATGGCTTTTTTTTTTTTTTCTTCCCCGATACTGGGGAAAGGTTCATTATAGAGGGAAACCATTCTTTAGCAGTTAATAAACTATTTTCTCCCACCTGGCTTTGAGGAATGGCTAATGGAGTGTCCATGGCTCATTTTAATGTGCAGTTTTGCGAGATGTCCATGGCCCATTGGCTAAAATGGTTTAGAAAACAGCTGTCTCTGAAAACTAGGGAACTGGAGAGCGTGGCAGGTCTGTAACTGAAGGCAGAGCCTTTGGTGCATTTTTTTTTCCCATTTGCCCTGTGTACACAACTGCCACTCTGTCCCAACTGTGCTCCCTTCCTGCTGGGACATGCTGGTGGATGCTCTGTCACTTGCCAGGAGGACCTTTCTCTGTCCATACCTACTGCAAGAGCCAGGAGTCCTTATTAGGTGGGCTGGGTACCAGCTGGAGCACATGTGGAATTCTTATCCCAGATGTGCTGACAGGGACAGCCTTTTCCTGCTGAGGGTGGACACTTTCAAAAATTCATCGCCCCCGAGTTGGTGGTGGGACTCCATCTGAGAAGTGCCTTCCAACCTAGACAATTCTATAATTCTATTTTATTAAAAAAAGAAAACCAAAACCGAACAAACCCAAACAAAACATGATTTTGGATGACAAGGAAGCCAGTATACATGGAGGTAGGCATGACTGTTTCCCACCTGCACCTTGTTCCTCTGTGAAAGATGCTGCCTTGAGAAGATGCTTCTGCACTTGCTGATCGTATAGCAGACATGCATTTCATTGTGCATCACTCTGGCTCCATATCCCTGAATTTAGGGGGTCCAAGCGGGTCTGGGGGGAAAAAAAAATGAAATGAGAACGTTTGCGAGCAATGCTGAATTAATACCAAAAAGATTAAAATACAGCCAACCTCCAAGAATAGGGAAAGGACCTTATGATACTTAGTGAGCGGATAATAAAACAGCAGATGAAATTCAAGGCTGCTAAATGAAAAACAATGCACAGGGGAAAAATCATTCTAACTTTACACATACAGTGATGGGCTCTGAACTGGCTATTACTGCTCAGGAAGGAGATCTGAGAGTTATGCTAGAAATATCTATCAAAATGACAGTTCATGCTCCATAGTAGTCCAAAAAACAAATGTAATGATAGGAATTAGAGGGAGGCAAGAGAGAGTGAAATGGGGAATGTTACTATGCTGCTTAATGAATGCCTGGCATATATGCCACCTTGGATAATTTGTGAGTAGGTCGGGTTTTCCCATCCCAAAAAGTGGATGGGAAGAAGCTGAGGAAATTATCCACTGAAGGCATGGATTGATAAAGGCAGGGACAGGTATGAAATTGTGTGCATAGTAGTGCTGAATAGTTAATTGCAATGATTGTTCAATACAAGAAACACTCAGTATCAGGAAGAGGGAACATCTAGAGAAGTTCCAAGAGTGGCAAAGGCAAATCCTTTACCCAGCACCCGTTTTAAAAGTAGGACTCGCTGCCATGGGAAATTATGGCTTACATGGACTGGGAAAGCAATTAGATGTTTTCAGACAGGAGAGAGATGTTGTATGTGGTGAAATGGTCGTTTCTCCCCATCCTGGTGCAGGGCAGCTGCAGGGTTTGACAAACAAGAAGAGCACCACCAGCAGCTCCCTGGGACGTGCCTTGTGCCACCGGTAGGAACCGATGGTCCCATCCAGCTGGTGGTTTTGCCTTTTCCACCTCCATCCAGACCCACCGAGCTCATTTCAGAGGCTTCTGAGAGGACTGCTGTGCTCCCAAATGCCATCTCTGAAATAGCTTCGTTTGGCCAAGCACGGAATTCAATTCAATTCTTGTTTTTACTGTATTTAAAGAGCGTGCTGAAGGTGTTTTGGGGTGTTTTCCCTCTGCTGCAAATACGTCGGGTGCCTACCTGGCTACCTGCCCTCTCCCCACAGGATATGTGGGAAATGGGTCTCTTGCAGATATTTATATACCTCTGCTGCATTTCCTGGGCCAGGCTTTTTCAGATGCAATAGCCCTCAGACCTGGGAGGTGACGCTTCATCCCTCGGCGGAGCCCGGCTGCCGGAAATAATCTTGCCTGATGGTCCACTTTATGGCCAAGGCAGACAGGCTGAAATTCACAGCCACCACTTACCAAAAGAATAATGAAACATTTCCTGAGACGGCAATAAATATCTCCTGCCATGACAACACTTACCAGTGCCTTTTCGATCCGGGAAAATGGTTTAAAACTCAGCAAAGTGGGATTTTTTTTAATGCCTCTCTACTTGCTCATTGCAGTTGCCTTGGCAGCTCCTGCTCGGGGAAGGGGTGGGGGGGAGCAGCATGATGTGGTTCATGGCTCTCCCAAAAAGTGGGAGCTGGGGGATAAAATCCTTTTCTGGGCTGGCCCTATGGGTCAGGTAACGTGCTCCATCCTCCTCCTCCCATCTGCAGCCTTCACCAAATGCCCCCCGCCGCTGATTAAAACAACATGAGCGAGCAGCTTATCAGTTACAAGGGATCAATAACCCCTGGCTCGTGTTCTCCAGCCTGAGAAAGTCTCAATAACGTGGGGCAGGAGGGATCCGAATAGTCATCGCTGATCGATAGCGCTCTCCGTGCGAGCAAGCGATGGGTTAGTGGGTGAGGGTCATTTGTCAATGCCACCCTCTCCCTCCCTCCCTGGCATTGCCCCGCGTCGTCCTCGGCGGCTGCAATTAATCCCATCCCTGTAACTCAAAGGCAACCCCTGCTTGTTCACCTCTGCTTCCGCCAGCGCCGCCTCCGAATGGCATCGTGCCCAATTAGCGGCGCTTAATGAAAAAAAACACAAAACCCCAGCCAGCTGGATGGATGGACGCACCCACATGCCACCCGGGTGCCAAGGGAGCAAAGCCACACCACGTTGGAAAGGTGTCCTTTGGGGCAGGAGGACGGCTGGGGTGGGAGGAGAACTCCATCTCCCTGGGCTGGTGGAAAGGGGGAGGTTTGTGGCTGCTGTCCCCCACCAAGTGGCTTCATTCTGCTCCAGAGCAGCTATTTCTCACCACGAGGAGATGCTGATGGCACCGTTCATGCCCGGGTCTGGTGGAAATAGGTTGGATGCTCAACACAGCTGGCTGGGGTCCTTCTCCTCCAGGATGGTTTTCTAGCAGACACCTTGGAAAGGTGTCCTTGGGGCAGGAGGATGGCTGGGGTGGGAGGAGAACTTCTTCTCCCTGGGCTGGTGGAAAGGGGGAGGTTTGTGGCTGCTGTCCCCCTCCAAGCGGCTTCATTCTGCTCCAGAGCAGCTATTTCTCACCACGAGGAGATGCTGATGGCACCGTTCGTGCCCAGGCTTGGAAAGGTGTCCTTGGGGCAGGAGGATGGCTGGGGTGGGAGGAGAACTTCTTCTCCCTGGGCTGGTGGAAAGGGGGAGGTTTGTGGCTGCTGTCCCCCTCCAAGCGGCTTCATTCTGCTCCAGAGCAGCTATTTCTCACCACGAGGAGATGCTGATGGCACCGTTCGTGCCCAGGTCTGGTGGAAATAGGTTGGATGCTCAACGCTGGGCTCCTTACCCCCAGCCTGGCTGGGCTCCTTCCCCCCAGGATGGTTTTCCAGCAGAGGGGGTGCACAGCGTGGCTTCTCGGTGTCAGGCTGTTGCAGATTGCAAATAAAACCCACCAACTAGCAAGAATTATCTCTGAGGACCTCCAGGCAGTGATGTGAGGCTCAGGGGAGCCCAGCCAAATGTGGTTGAGTCCTCTTTAGGTAGCTATACTGGCTTTAGTATATATATACATATGCATATATATATTTATACTGGCTTTTTTAGGTCCCCAAAGGACTGGGCACCCTCCAGTCCACAAAGAGAGAATTGCCCCAGCCAGGAGGGAGCATCTGCCGTGCCAGGGACTCATCCTGCCTCTCCCCATGCTGAGGATAACCAACCCACCACGGAATGGGGGCTGCACCCGATGGCACAGGGCAAGGGCAAAACCAGGAGGAAATGGGCATGGACCAGGGTCAGCACAGGGCTGGAGGCACCCTCCAGTCCACAAAGAGAGAATTGCCACATCCAGGAGGGAGCATCTGCCATGCCAGGGTCTCATCCTGCTTCTCCCCATGCTGAGGATACCCAACCCACCACGGAATGGGGGCTGCACCCGATGGCACAGGGCAAGGGCAAAACCAGGAGGAAATGGGCATGGACCAGGGTCAGCACAGGGCTGGAGGGGTTTTGCCACCTCTGAGCTGGAGGAGACCCTAGGGACACCCATCCTGGGTAAAAAACCACGCTCTTAACAGCCCCGACTGCAGAGGGAGAAGGTGTTTGGTAGCAGAAGAAAAGCTGATGGTGGGAAAAGCAAGGGGGAAGTGATAGATTTTCAAAACCCAGCCAGTGAATCGGTCTCGTTGCTGTGGTGGTCACTTTGAAACGGACCAGCAGAAATAAAATGGGTGTAAATCCACTTTAGTGGCCCGGGGAAGGCTGAGCAGTAAATTGAAGCTGGCAGCACGATGGTGTGCTGGTGAGCAGGTTGGGATGCAGCCCGTGAGCACACCTTGGCTCTGCCCCATGGCATGTCTAGCATGCCCAGGTTGCCCAGCACAGCAGGCAACCTCCCAGGACAGCCTGGACCCTAAGATTTCAGTCCCCCCCACATCTTCCTGCCTTCCTCAGAGACCATAACCCTAGGGGCAGCACAAGAAGAGGGCTGGGAAGGCACAGCAGGGAGCGGTGGGGAAGAGGGAGCCATCAGATGGAAGCAACCAACGGAGGAGATTGACTTAATGGGATCAACCCTCATTTTGTTCTTATGATCAGCACCTTGGGAGCGTGGCTTCTCTAATTAATTCTTTTGGTCTCTAAAGCACGCAGCTGAGGCCTGTGTCCCATCAGCAATTGCTTGCACCAGTGCTTGTGGTGGGTTGGGGCAGGCAGAGAAGCATGGAGGTCCCTGGGCAGTCGCTCAGTGCCAGGTATCTCTCTGCAAACCTCTTCTCAAGCCAGTTTAGCCCTCCTTGGAGGAGAGAAAGAGCTCAGTGGGTTTTAATAACTCAAGAGTAAGTGATTTTTTTTTTTTATTACTTATTTTACAATACATTTACAATATTACTCCATTCAAGTTACAGGGGGTGGGAATGGCTATTTCTTAATCCTGCTTGGAAAGTCCCTTCTACAAGGGACTAGCATCCCCCCAAAATTGGCATGTATTGTGAATGTGGTCAATTATAACATGGAATTTTCTGGCTGTGGGTTTTAATAACTCAAGAGTAAGTGATTTTTTTTTTTTATTACTTATTTTACAATACATTTACAATATTACTCCATTCAAGTTACAGGGGGTGGGAATGGCTATTTCTTAATCCTGCTTGGAAAGTCCCTTCTACAAGGGACTAGCATCCCCCCAAAATTGGCACGTATTTTGAATGTGGTCAATTATAACGTGGAATTTTCTTGCTTTAAGTGCCCCGTGTGCTGAAATCCAGCTGAGACTGGATTTCCCTGCTGTCTTCTGGTCACCAGTTCAGTGGTTCCTATGGGGAGGAAGCATTTCCCTCTGTCTCCGTTGATGGTTCAATGGGTTTTTAATGCGAAGCGGGAAGAAAGGGAGAGCTCAATTTATGCTCTTGGTATCACTCAGCATTTTACATGCCTTTGGTAAAGTTGTGATTGTTATCAAGGCTATCGAAATCTCCAGAGTCTGAAAATCAAGGTGAAAGCTTGCTTTCATGGATTATTTCCAGTCACTTTTCTTCTGGCTCCGCTAAAAATAGCGCAGGAATACCTTTCTTCGAACTTTCCTATTCCCTCCTGGCTGGAAGGGAGAAGGTCAGGAGCGTGAAAGTGAAAAAAAAAAAAAAAAAAGTTGGGGGAAGGAGTCACTGCAAACTCCTCACATGTCCAGGTCTGGATGAGATTGCTTGCTGCTTTGTTAGGTTGGTTTTGGTTGTTTTTTTTCTCTTTGATCTAAACCCAATTAACTCTGCGTTTCTTTCCTTTAGCTGAGGCAGTGGTGAAGGCTGGGTGTTTCAGTTCTTTTGGAGCAGGAAACTTGCCATTATTAACCGTTTCCTTTTGAAAGTTAATTAGACACGTGCCCAAAGCTGGAGGTTGCTCTGACAATATTGCACTCTGTGTTGTAGGACCTTTATCCAAGGTCCTTGGGATGATGCTGTGCTGCATATTCTGTGTTAGGCTAGCTGGCCTGCTTTCCCTTGTTATGGGTTTTGTTAATTACTGGGTTGATGCCTAAATTTGCTGAGTCTTTTCTGTCTGAAGTGCTTCCATTTGATCTGGTACCACAGAAGACAGTCAAGAAGTTGTCACAAGGTGTGCATCCGGGGCACACCTAGGTTCTCTCTTTGGGTTTCTCTCTTCTGGCCTCTCAGAAAGGGCACAATAATAGTTTCTCCCCAGAAAAAAAAGGGAAAAATAAGAAGCCTGGTGCTAACCACAAGTGGGAAGGTGTTGCATCTGAAAAATCCTCATATGGCAGAGATTTCAACTTGTTCCTTAAGTCAGCTGTAAGTTCCGGAATTGTGATGACTCTTTCAAGCAAAGGAATGATGTGGTGTTGTTTTCTTTGGCTGTTTATTAGGGATGTTAATAATGATTGATCATCAGGTGTACTTTCCCATCCATAAGTTCATACTGCTTTTAATATCCTTAACAAGAGGGAGACGGACAGCCCCGTGTCACTCATGAGAGAAGACACCTTTGCCAGACAGATGTTTGGTCTTGATCCCGGCCACTGTAAAAGCTCCACTCAAACTCTCTTTATTCCTTCCTGCCCCCTTCACTTCAGGGACAGGTTAACTGTGTCACTCATGAGAGAAGACACCTTTGCCAGACAGATGTTTGGTCTTGATCCCGGCCACTGTAAAAGCTCCACTCAAACTCTCTTTATTCCTTCCTGCCCCCTTCACTTCAGGGACAGGTTAACCCTCTGGAAGGAGAGAAGGTGAAGGGTCCATCCCATTTACTACCTCCTGGGAGGGGACTTTGCCTCTGGAAGGAGAGAAGGTGAAGGGTCCATCCTGTTTGGGGAGGGGACTTTGTTTGTCACCATGGGACAGCCTCTGATGGGATGTCCTCCTGCCCCTGGGAGTGAAGGGAGAGATGTTTGGTCTTGATCCCGGCCACTGTAAAAGCTCCACTCAAACTCTCTTTATTCCTTCCTGCCCCCTTTCACTTCAGGGACAGCTCACCCCTCTGGAAGGAGAGAAGGTGAAGGGTCCATCCCATTTACTACCTCCTGGGAGGGGACTTTGCTTGTCACCATGGGACAGCCTCTGATGGGATGCCCTCCTGCCCATGGGAGTAAAGGGAGAGCTGTTTACTCAGCTGTGGCTTTTCCAAATTTTCCTTGTTTCCTCCCTTATGGTGGTTGGTCTCCCCGGAGCCTCCTCTTCTCCAGGCTGAACAACCCTCAGCTATGGCTTTTCCAAATGCTCCTTGTTTCCTCGCTTATGGTGGTCTCTCTCCCCTTATAAATTGATATTCTAATCCAAGCTTAAAAAGCTGTCTTTCCCACCCAAGCCCTGTCCCCCTTTATGCTGGGTGCCGGCCGCAGTGGGAGATGACACTGCTCTGCAGCCAACACTGGAATTTCTGCTGGGGCTCGGCTAATGAGAGCCTCGCTCTATCGCTTGGATGTACCTCGGGTTAATTAGAGGTGGAAATGGCCTTTTAGTTTCAGTTGAAACAAGCACACCCTGCGGTTCTGCTGCTCGCCCTGAGCTGGCACAGCAGTCCTCCACGCAGGAGGGAGCATTCTGCAGGAGCTTGCGTGGAGGCACAGCCTTCCTCCCCCAGCATTTCTGGTTCTGGGCTGCCCTGGGGACATCCGAAGAGCTGAGCTGGCTCTCCATATGTGGCAGATGCCCCTGCAATAATTTCATAGAATTGTCTAGGTTGGAAGGAACCTTAAAGATCATCTAGTCCAACCATCAACCTAACTCTGACAAAAAAAAAATAAATAAGAAATAAGCAATAAAAAAAATCACTAAACCATATTCCTGAGGACCATGTCAACCCGTCTTTTGAACACCTCCAGGGATGGTGCCTCAACCGCCTCCTGGGCAGCCCATTCCAATGCTGGATAACCCTTTCCATGAAGAAATGTTTCCTAATATCCAACGTAAACCTCCCCTGGTGTAACTTGAGGCCATTTTCCCTTGTCCTATCTCCTGTGACCTGGGAGATGAGACTGACCCCCACTTCTCTACATCCCCCCTTCAGGTAGTTATAGAGAGCAAGAAGGTCTCCCCTCAGCCTCCTCTTCTTCCGGCTGAACACCCCCAGCTCCTTCAGCCTCTCCTCATAAAACTTACTCTCCAGACCCCTCACCAGCTTCATTGCCCTTCTCTGGACCTGCTCCAGCCCCTCAATTTCATGATAGGTTGTCCCTTGTGAAGCCAGGAGAACCCTACTGGTCCCAAGGCCGGGGTTCACAGGGGCTTCTTTGGTTTGGTTGAGTTCCACTAAGATTCTCTGGTCATGAGTCATTGATATTACCGTGTGCCCAACCCGATGTCTAGACAAGGACAGTGTTTCTCATGTGTGTGGTCCCAACCTTTTCAAGAAGGGTTTTCAGAAATCTCTCCCAGGATTTGACTGGTGGGAGGATAACCTTGAAAAATCAGCGAGGGAGGCTTGTGTTTTCTCCACGGCTTGTGGTGCAAGCCCTAACTCCACACGGGGCTTGCTGGACTAGATGTTACATGCTGTTTCCAGCTTTCTCAGGAGGACAAAGCCAGAGTTTCCCCACTCTGCCTCCACGGATGTGAAGGGTGCAAGGGTTGGGCCCTGCTTAGGTTATGAAGCAGCACTGCGAGGTCGGACGTGTAAGACAAGAGGGTCATTGAGAATGACAAAGATGGTCCCATGGGGGAGCAGAAGAGAGTTACAGCTAAACCTTCAGGGTCCCCAGACAACAATAAATCCTTCAGCTGCAGTGACCTGGAAGCCACCAGGACGTAGTCTGGTGCAGGGCCAGCACTGCTGGAGAGCATCCCAAGGCTTCCTGGGGTATCTCATGGGATGCCCGGGGGCTAGCAACAATCTGAAGGACCAGTTGAGGTGGTGCCAGGTGCCAGGCACAGTCGCAGGAATAACAGCCAGACGGGAAAGCTTTTGAGGCTTTTTTAGCAGTCTCCTCCTATGTCACTTAAGGGATTAAATAATAATGCATTTATTGAAATTCACTGTGTCATGCTATGCACTGGAAGCAGCAAACAGACAGCAGCTCAGGTAGATGCTAAAAAAGAAAATAGCAACATGTGGAAGTGTTTGGCAGAATTCCTGCTGAAAGGAGGAAATATATATTTATATGTGTGTGTGTATATATATATAGTCCATCATTTCTGCCAAAACTGCGGTCCCCCTTGCTTCTCCACAGAGAAAAGGGGAAGAAGACCCATGGCATGGCTGGCAGGGGATGCAGCAGTGTATTTTTAGGGGGGGGGGAAGCATTGCCACTGTGAAGAGCTAAGCTGAAGCTGTGACTGTGCAGTGTCTTCCCAAAACCGAGAGCCAGACGGGCACTTACGGGAGACGCAGCCATTAGTGGAGCGGGTGGATGGACCTCTTGGTCCCTCCCGTTCCTCAGTAAGTAAGTACCACTTATTTATAGAAGGGTATTATGGGCAGAAGTTCTGATGATGTCTGCGGCTCTTCCCCATGGGGGGGGAAGAAGTGGCTGAGGAGACACGCATGAGGCTTGGAGCACAGTTGAGAGCAGCATTGATCAGATTTAGTCTAGCCGCTTCTGCCGGCAGGGCTTTGCTTTCATTTCCCAGTTGGGCTCCTCTCGCTTTCCTGGCTTCTTCAGGTAGGTTTGCAATGACACGAGAGAAGCTTGGGTTGTCCGAGGAGGTGGAAAGCAAGGCAGTGAAACTGAATAGCTTCATCTAGAGGCTATTCATGACTTAGATGTCAAAGTTAACAAGAAGGGGTTCTTCAATTATATCGGAGGCAAAAAGAAAACTAAAGAAAATGTGGGCCTGCTGATGAGTGAGTTGGGTGCCTTGGTAATGGAGGATGATGGAAAGGCTGAGTTGCTGAATGCCTTCTTTGCCTCAGTCTTTACTGCTCGGGCCAACCCCTGGGAGCCATGGACTTTGGATGAATCAGAGAAAGTTCGCACTAACGAAGATCTTCCCTTGGTGGAGGAGGACCAAGTTAGAGGTCAGTTAAGAATGCTGGACATCCACTAATCTATGGGTCCAAATGGGATGCACCCGAGAGTGCTGAGGGAGCTGGCAGAAGTCACTGCAAGACCGCTCTCCATAATCTTTAAGATGTCCTGGAGAACAGGCAAGGTGCCCAAGGACTGGAGAAAAGCCAATGTCATCCCAGTCTTCAAAAAGGGCAAGAAGGAGGACCCAGGAAATTACAGACCGGTCAGTTTCACCTCCATCCCTGGAAAGGTGATGGAGCATCTCATCCTGGGCGTAACCTCCATCCCTGGAAAGGTGATGGAACACCTCATCCTGGGCGTCATCTCAGAACATATGGAGGGAAAGAAAGCTATCAGAGGTAGTCAACATGGATTTATCAAGGGGAGGCCATGTCAGACTAACCTGATAGCTTTCTATGATGTCATGACTGGTTGGATAGATGAGAGGAGGGCAGTGGATATTGTCTACCTTGACTTCAGCAAGGTTTGCGTGTCATTCTAGGGTGTGGGAGAGTCCTTTCGTATTTACCTCTTTTCTTCTCGTCTCCTAAGCGACATGCTGGCAGGCATATGATGAACCTCAGCCCAGATCCAGATGCACGTGCTTGCAGCTCGAGTGAGTAATGTAATCCTCAGGCACGGATGGGATTGCTAAAAGCTTGGTGTTAACAATGGCCTTGAGTGGGTGTTCAGCCTGAGATCCTATTCAGCGCCCAGAATTGGTCACTGAGCAGCTTGGGCGAGCCAACGCGAGCCCGTGGATCATCTCAAGTGGTCACTCCAGCTTTTTATTATTCTTTATTGGTAGAGTGTGACTGATCACCGAAATTACCCTCCATTGCTTCTGCGCTCTGATTAGATTCCCTCAATTTTGGAAGAAGCGAGATAATAAGTAAGAAATCATGAGGAGTGAATAACAAGTGCTTCTGCTTGGGCTGTGAGGGGTCCTTCTTCGCATGCCCAAGTGGGGATTTATCTGTCGTTGCTTTCCTCTGCCCACAATGCTTTATTCCTGCAATGAGGTTAGGTGTGTGTTTTCGGGTCTTGCTGAAGCACTGAGCTGTTTGCAATCTGAGCGTGCAATTAGCCGGGGAAGCCAGCAGCATTTGGCCATCTCTGAACCTGCTGAAAAGCCTTTAAGAGAAGGAGAAAGGGGGGGGGGGAACAAGGGGAAACGGTTTTAAATTGGAAGAAAAAAGATTCAGATTAGATCTCAGGAAGAAATTTTTTACTATGAGGGTGGTGAGAGCCTGGAACAGGTTGCCCAGAGAAGCTGTGGCTGCCCCATCCCTGGAGGGGTTCAAGGCCAGGCTGGATGGGGCTTGGAGCAACCTGGTCTGGTGGGAGGTGTCCCTGCCCAGGGCAGGGGGGTTGGAACCTGATGATCTTTGAGGTCCCTTCCAACCCAAACCATTCTATGATTCTATGAAATAAAGCCAGAGGGGAGAAACCCAATCCTAACGCTTGGTATTCCAGCAACTTTCTGCCACCAGTTAAAGAATCAAATACGATCAGCCAAGTAGAAAAATGAAGTAAAGATCAGGTTTGCTTGGTGTTGCTGCTTTCTTCTGCTGCCTTATTTTCCTCCCGGCACGTGCGGGCTGCCACTGCTGACATAGTGTTGGCCATGTCAGCAAAGGCTAGGAATATTTTTTGGGGTTTTTTTTTCATCTGGTGATCCCTGCCTGCTGCTGTCAGCCACTTGGACACCTCTGCGTGGTGTCTGCTTCGATGTCCTTTGAAAGTTGGCAGCGCCACTTTTTCAAAAGCAAGCGTAAAGCTAAAACTCTTCTACAGCTTTGCCATGCCGCTGTGGAAAAGGGGCAATAAAAGTAAATTTGACTAGGCAGGGAGAGATATTGCCTTTGCCTGCCCATCAGAAGTAATAAAAAAATGAAAAAAGAAAAGGGTCAAACACTTCTCTGTGTGGATGGGAAAGGTGATTCTCCTCCTCCCTGCTGGCCACTGTGTTCAAAGAGGGGGTAGATTCCTAAGGAGAGATCCTTGCACCTCGTGGAGCGGGGTCGTGGTCTTCACAAAGGCAGGAGGAGCTTTACCCTCAGCATCCATCAGGGCAGGGGTTTTGGTGTGGGTTCAATCAGAGGTGCCTTTCTAGGACCACTCTTCAGCGCTGAGTGTGGCACAAGTGTTCACAAGGGCAAGACTGGAGGTACCAGTGATGCTCGTGCCGGTAGCTCCATGAAAGCCCAAACCATCCCCAGCCCCTTTCCTACCAGCACTGAATTAAAGTATTTGCAGGACCAGTCTCTTGCTTTCGGCTCCGTGCGCTATAACAGCGTTGCAGGCTCCTCCTCCCTCCCATTTTTATTTTATTTTTATTTTTTTCCTCCTTATTTTTTCCCTGAGGACTTTCGCTTTTGAAATACTCTGTTGATTTTTTGATCTCCTCTACTTTTGAGAAGGCCGCCAGGAAGGTCTTGTCAGCAATTTAACGGGGAGATAAAAGCAGGAGGAGAAGGGGGATTGTTAAGGGAGGGATGGTGCTGACATCTGGACGGGGCTAACGCGTGATAAGGCGGGAGGGTTGTAGGCAAATCTGCGGCGCTTGATCTCTGGCCAAGGCAGGGCTCGGACTCCATGGCTTTAAAGCACGTCTGTGTGGCCAGAGCCCCAGTTGCCCAAGTTGCCCAAATCCCCAGAGATGTCTGCAAATCAGGTATGTGGAGGCCTGGTCCCCGCTGGGGCGCTCGCTGAAGTTAAAAAGGCCTTTTGGTTGACTTCAAAGGGTGTAAGCCCAGATTATCTACTCTGTCCATTTGGACTGGGGGAGATAAAAAATAAATAAATGAAAAGGAAGCTGCTGCTTCAAACCTGAGTCCCAGGAGGTGGAGGATGCTTGTAGGAGAGGAAGTCAGCAGCCGGGAGGCTGAGGGTGCTGGTGGCTTTCCAGAAAGCTTTGTGTCTCCTGGGCGATCCACCCACACCTGCGTGTGGAGGTGGTTGGAGCAGGCACTCGGAAGAGCAATCACTGGCTTGTTCATTACTGAGCTTGTTAATTATTTGCTTTATCTTGGTGCTTTTCCATTCCTCCAATGACTTTGAGCTGGAGGAGCTGGTTTTCAGTAGCTGATGTCTGGTAAAAACCAGGCAAATGAATAGGAGAATATGTTTAGATGTGGACAGGCTGGAGAGAGTCCAGAGAAGGGCAACAAAGATGATCTAAGGACTGGTTTCTAAAGCAGAATTGGGTTTGTTCAGACTTGGAAAAGAAGGCTTAGGGAGGACCTTATCACCATATTCCGGTATTTAAAGGGTGGCTACAAAGAAGATAGAGACTCTTTTTACAAGGAGAAACATGAAAAAGATGAGGGGACATGGCTACAAGTTACTACAGGAGAAATTCTGACTGGACACAAGAAGAAAATTTTTCAAAATTAAAACCATCAGCCATTGAAATAATCTCCCCAGGGATGTAGTGGATTCTACAATGTTGGACGCTTATAAGAGTCATCTGGACAGGGTGCTGGGCCATCTTGTCTAGACCGTGCTTTTGCCAAGAAAGGTTGGACCAGATGATCCTTGGGGTCCATTCAACCTGATATTCTATGATTCTAGATGCTGGCTTAGGACTCCTCTGGGGCTTCAAACACCCTTTGGCTCTGGTGGGATTGGGAGTTAGTGCTTTAATAGATTGGTTGTGCAGTAGATTGAGATCCACCGCCTCGTCCCCAACCTGGGCATGGACTTGAGGGTCAGCTCTGAATTTGGACTCAGTTTTGCTGCTGGGGCCCCACTTCTGGTTTCTGCTGGTTGGTGTCCTGAAAAGTTTTGCTCTGTGACAGAGAAAAACATGATGGCAGAAGCTCGGTGTTTGGGGAAGGACTTTTCCTGTGAGTGCAGAAGTCTGTGCACAAAGAGAGGTCCCAGCAGAGAAATCGATGTTGAATGCACACTACCTTCCTTTTTTTGGTCCATAGCTAGGAAACAAGAGACGGGTTTGGGCTTTTTTGAAGGGCAAAGAAGGCAGCAGTTAGCCATGGAAATAATTTTGGCTACTGTCTGCATCAGAAATAACTCCTCATATGAGATTGCTTCTTTCTCTCCGTCCACAGGTGAGAACAACTTCAAAACTTGAATTCAATATATAAAGGCAGAGAGGGAAATGTTTAATTGTCCTGACTCTGCTGCAGGCTGATAAGCTCACATTGATTTTCTGTAGGGAAGTCTCCAGAGCGTACGTGTCGGTGTGTGTGCATGTACGTGCGTGGATGTTTCTTGCTCCTTGGGTATTTCTAATCTCCCATTGTGTTGTGAGAGCTTGATGCTTCCTCCAGAAAATGGCCATTTACAGCACAAACTTTTATATTTATTGTTTTTCCCACCTTTTCATTCTTTCTAGTGCCTTCCTACAAACTTTCCACTGGAGTGTGGAGAGAGGTCTCAGGAAAAATGTCTCTTTGCCAACACGTATCCCTCAACCTGAAACTCTAAGGCAGGTTCACGTTCACCACATCATTTAAACCCGTCCTATCCAGGGGTCTAATCTCTGCCTTTTTCTACTTTTAAATACAAATAGAGGGAAAAAACCACACACACAAATAAAAAAGCAGTACCAAACTGGGGTTTTACCAGTAGCTCAAACTATTTTGTACCAGAGAAGCACAGAAAAATGGCCAGTTAACTCTTTATCTATTTATTTTGAGGGTTTGTTGGAAAAAAAAAAAAACCAACAAATAAAATGAATGAACACAGCAAGAAGGGATGGTTTTTTTGCTCATCTCTGAAGCCTACGAGCTCCAGAAGTTTTGGATGTCTAGCTGGAACCTGGCTGTCTGTCTCATCTGAGCCTCCAAACCCACCAAGATTTTTTCCTGGTGTTAATTATAAAAAAAAATCAGTTATAAAAAAAAAAAATCAGTCTGTAATGATGGAGAAATGTCCAGAGGAGCCAAAAAGGAGATGAGCAGCCTTCAGATGGGGAGGGGTAGGAAAAAAATGAGAACTCCAACCTCCCTGGAGATGTAATAGGCTTAGTAGGCCTGCTTGACACATGTCGGATAAAATAAATAATAAAAAAAGAAAAACAAGCCGACAACAGTGTTTATAAGAAGATTAGCTTGAACACGGTGAAATTTCTCTAGGGACTGTCCATGGCTGAAGCTCAAACCAACAGCTCCCAGGGCCTTATCAGAGTAATGAATTTCCACCACTTCGGGCCATTAAAAAAATCCTGCCCCCCGGCCCCTCTCCCCACCCCCAAGCATCTTTGATTTGGGGCGCATCTGCCGGGGAGGGTTCAATTTGTGCCTTCCCCCTCCTCGGCGGGACGGGAGGTGCAGTGTTGGGAGTTAACTCGCTGGAAATAACGCGATGTGACTATCTAATTTGTGGCTGCCACTCCTCCGGGGGAACGAGACCTGTCTCTGGGCAGCGGATTATCCTCAGGCTCATTACGACATTGTTCCGAAACAAATCCCCCAGGCTTCTGCCCGTAATCACTTTTACATACGTGTAGGCAAATGTCTCTCCGTCCGCGCTCGCCGCGTCGTCGCCAGCGGAGATGAAGCCAGGGCTGCGTTGTGCTGAGGAGAAGAGATGGCAGTGATAAAAGCTTGCACGGGATAGTAACCACTAGTTTCAATCAAAATTAGGGTTAGGTTTCCTGAAAAAGCAGTGGATGTAGGTTGGGTGTTTGGGGTTTTTTTGAGTTTTTTTGTTGTTTTTTTTTAGTTTGTTTGGGTTTTTTTTTGTTTAGAAAAGCAGCTAAACAGCAAACATAAAGAGACCAGCCCTGAAAAACTCCATCTTCAGTTCCCAGCAGATGTTCTCCCAGACCACGGGAGAGCAGAGGGGTTAACCCCTACTCCCCTTGCCTATTTTTGCCCCATCCAGCAGTGCCATGGAGCTGCTCTGGTGTTTTCAGTGATGGTTCCTGTGAACCTTGCCTGCTGATGTCCCGGGGCTGCCACTGCATTTTCCATGAGTGCTCTTCTGCTAAAAGCTGTAATTATCATGTTTTTAACCCATATACTTCAATGAATCAGAACAAACAGGCTACCGAACTCAACAGCAACGCGGCTCTTTTATATTTCCCTAATGGTGGGAAGCTCTGAAGACCACACCGACACCAAAAGCAAGATTTTTCACTAGTGGTAGCCAGATTTTAGAGACTGTTTGGGGATGTTTTGGTGATATCTTTGGAGGTGTTTGTCAGCAGGTTGTCGGGGGACCTGGGGCATGTAGCTGTGAATTATTTCACATAATGGTGGGAAGCTCTGAAGACCACACCGACACCAAAAGCAAGATTTTTCACTAGTGGTAGCCAGATTTTAGAGACTGTTTGGGGATGTTTTGGTGATATCTCTGGAGGTGCTTGTCAGGAGGTTGTCAGGGGACCTGGGGCATGTAGCTGTGAATTATTTCAAAGATGCGTGGTGGCAATGTTTGTGGGGCAGAGGTCCCTTCTGGCCTGGGCAATTCTATGATTCTATGATTTCGAAGATGCGTGGTGGCAATGTTTGTGGGGTATCAGGTGAGCAGCCTGTGATATTTGGGATGTTTGTGGTACATGGAGGGCATGCGTGTGGTGCTCGGACAATTTGGGTGGAAATTGTGATCTGGCCTGGGCAATTCTATGATTCTATGATTTCGAAGATGCGTGGTGGCAATGTTTGTGGGGTATCAGGTGAGCAGCCTGTGATATTTGGGATGTTTGTGGTACATGGAGGGCATGCGTGTGGTGCTCGGACAATTTGGGTGGAAATTGTGATATTTGGGTGGAATTTGTGATATTTGGGCGTCCAAATTTGAAGGACTGGAAGAGCTTATGGTTCTGGGGGGAGTTGTTCTGCTTGGGTTTTGGACCCCTTGGGCTGGCTTCAAGAAGTCCAACGCTGCTGCCTATTTTCAAAACCATCAAGGGCCCAGCTCCAACCAGGTTTATTTATTCTGGTGCATCAAAATGCATCTTCCTGTTGTCCTACTATTAACCAGCTGCAGCCACATGCAAGCTCTCGACTGGTGACTGCTCTACAGCAACCCAAGAGGGGCATGGTGCTTGCTGAGACAAGACACACAGCCTCCAGAGCCTGTCTAGAGACAGAGACCGAGGTTTGAAGTCATCGTTGTTTTTTTCCAGTCCATGAAATGCCTGGATCCAGTTTGGAGCAGCTGGTGGGGGAAGAACCCCGTGCTGGCAGCCAGCACTTGCATTGCCCAAGCCGTGCTCACCCCGGCACGGTTTGGCACGCTCACCCATCCTTGGCAGCCTACTCCTCCAGGATTACAAGTGATTAAGCAGGCGTGAAAATGCAGACACCCATCCTTGTCACACAGAGGCACAAGCAAAGCCCTGGATCCCCCCCATCACCCTCTTTCCCATCCCTTCCCAGGCTCTCCTGGGCATCCAGGGGTAGGAGTTTCCTGCTGGCTGCAGGGATTCGTACAAGAAGGGCCGTGCAAAGGGCTTGGGAGCAGCCCTTCCTTTAAAAATTGCTTTTGCAAGAGTTTTGCTGGGGCAAAATTGCCCTTGCTACCTCAGACATCCTCCTGGGGTTTGCATGGTGCACCCCAAGAAACCCCCCAGAGTGCTTGGAGATCTCTGCTTGGTCTGCCTTTGCCTCCTTCCCATCAGTTATAATCCTCCCCTTGTCACCCACCATGCTCCACCACGGTGAGGAAATTATTTATTTGGGAGGGGAGAGGCTGTTAAGGGGGGTGGATTATGCATCTTTGCTTTAAATGCATGGAAAAGGGGGAGAAGACTCTTCTTCCTTCCACCCACCCCCCCACCTATCTCCCTTGGTGGGCTCGGCGCTGCATCCCGTATTTTTCATCCGCGTGGAAGGGTTTATTTTTATCCTCTTTGGAAAAAAATAAGCATTAAAAGTTACAAGATGGATCGCCCACACGCAGGTCTTCAAGGGCTGGAGGGGAAGGCTGCGGGGAATATTGCGGCCGAGGGGAGGCTGAAGGAATAAGTCAGTAATATGTGTGGAACTGAAAGGTGGCCGGACCATTCATTCCCATTATTGAAGAGGTGCACCACCATTAATAATCATTTTAACAAGAGCTGGCCTGAGCTAGCAGGTCTGGGCTACGTTTCTGGAGAGTGAATTTTTATTTAATAATAAAAAAAATAATGCTATGCATACAAATGAAAAGGTATGGCAGGCTCACTTCTCCTACCTGATATTTATTAGTGCTTCACCTGCCTTGAAATAGGGACATTTATTGGGCTAACACGTAATAAAAGGGCTGTGCACGCCGTATTTCCTTTCCTACAGCACTCAAACCCCAGCACACTTTGACTTAAAGTTCCAAAAGTGCCAGTTTCTGAGCAGCTGTAACCTTTCCAAGGAGGAAAGGGCCACCTTGCCTGGAGGAGAGCGTCTGACTGTCAGAAATCCTATGTTTCTAAGGGGGTTTCTGGAGGGTGGTGGGATGAATCTCAGTGGTCGTGCACTAAGGCTGGAGTTTGCCAAGGTTTGCCAAGGTTTGCTTTTGCTCAGGTGCCATTCCGTAGCTCCGGATTATCTGGAAAACCAGCAGAGCGCAGATTCGGGAGATGGAGTGTTGCTGAAGGTTTTGCCCATAAACCTTCATCTTTTCAAACAGATAATGTGTTCCTTTTTAAAGGTATAAATGAGTAAAAGCCTTTGGGTCTTTTATGAAGCAGTCTTCGGGAAGAAAGCTTTTAATCTTGGCGATTTAAGAGAAGAGGGAGATTAGCTGTTAACCAGGCACTCCTTGTCTGCTTGATTTTTTTTTTGGGTTGGGAAAAGAAGCAGCAAGACAAAGAGCCAAACCTGAGATGGGAGGGTTTGGGCTGCAGGCTGGGAGATAACTGAAGCCCACCAGTACAATCCAAGGCTATGTGGGTATGGGCAGGAGGTCTTTCTGCTCTCACACCTGCCAAAAGCATTTGTGCACACAAATATAGGCACCTTTATCACAACGTACCACTCTTTGTGTCTCCACACGCCAAGGCAGGTAGGTGGGACAGGGGATGCCCAACCAGCTACGTGTGTGATGTGCAACCAGCATGTTACAACCTGAAAGTGCCACCAGAAAAGGTTCAAAAGGGCAGAGAGGTTGGGCAATGCTAAGCTAAGGTGTTCGTTTAGACGTGAAGGTCATGGCTGAGAGACCTCTGCCAATGAGGAACGGACAGACAAACCCTGGAGGAGGACTATCCCAGGGAACTTCTTATCCCATGGTGGTAACAGAGAGGTCCTGGTCTCCTGGCGTCTAATACAGCATCCTGCAGGTCGGGATGCTCTACAAGTGGGCTCTTCTCTATAGACAGACTGATTGCTACATGAAGGTGCTTGGATTTGGACACAGTTACGGTCTGGGAGGTCTGTGGGGCATCCCAGTTTCTTTTGTGCTGCTGGTGGTATGACTCTGAAGTGAAATTAGCCAGTTTGTCCTCAAGAAAATGTTGCGTGTGGGGTTTTTTTTTTTAATTAATACATAAAAAAAAAAAAAGGGTGAGAACACAATATCAGCTGGGCTCCTGCTATGTCTGACACCTTCCTTTTCCCCTCCTGATGCTGCTTGGCCAGACTAGCTGGTAAAAGCATTTGATGTTTTCTTCTCTAGGTGGGCTGGGATAATTGATGCTCTCCTCCTGATAAGCACAGGGTACCACGCTGGGGAGGGCACGCCGTGCTGGGCACATCTGGCTTACCCTGGGGCTGGAGAGAGCTGCTGCACCAACAGCAAACTCCCAAATTGGAGTAAATAAGTCCCTTTTCCCAGTGACGTGGCTTGTTTCCCTCTTTGGACCTGTTTTTTTGAGCATTGGGCTTCCAGAGGTGACTCGCCGTCGCAAGGACAGCGTATGCAGCTCAAGAGACAGGGGTTTTGGGTAGTGCCAAGCAGCTGTTCTTTGGAAATGAAGGTGATCCAAGAGTGCCAAGGGACAGGGATGGCTTCGCTTTCATTAGTCACTGTTAAGATCTCGGTCCCTGGATCTCACAAAGGCCAGGAGAGGTTGAGGATTTGCTATTTTCATGGGGTTGCAGCAGTGGATGCTACGGGCTCAGTATCTGATGGGAAACGGAGAGCGGAGGAGCTATCTCCCTGGAGGAACCAAGGAGATGAGGAGATATCTTCTCCTCCTCATTTCACTGAGCTTTCCTGCCATTAACCCGAGCCGCTTCAAGTGTTTTTCCACAAAAGCCCTCTCCTGTGATATTGCCTTAGTTTTTGCCTTTAGGGAGGGCACGCAGAAACTCTCTTTCTCAGCTTTTTTCCCCAAATTTATGGGAATTTGCTACTTTGAGCGTGCCAGCCCTCTGCCAGGTTGGCTTTAAGAGGAAACAGAGTCAAAAGGTAATAGCAGGGGATGGGCAGACGGGTGCTGACATACGGAGTGAGATGCCACATGCCTTTTCTCCTTAGGAAATGAGAAAAAAACCTTAAATTACCGAGATTTCGCTTTCCTCTCTGATGATCCACAGCCCCCCTGTCTCCATATCCGGACCCCCCACCTCCTATCTCATACCTGCTCTTTCTCCATCTCAGAGATTTTTGGAAATTGAGATCCATCTGGTTCTCTCTGATGGGAAGATGATAGCGTATCGCAGGCGACGCAGGCAGGGTCCTGGCGGAGCCACGGTGTTAATTAATGGTAATCCCTTAATCCTAGGGTGATGCGAGAGATGGCGTTGCCCACTTTGACCCCGCCTGGGCACGGAGAGGTGTCAGACCCCTAACAGCAAAACTGCCTGTTTAACACTGCAGCAGGCACCAGAGGTGGCTTTTCCCTCTGATTATCTCTATTTGAATAACTAGGTATTACGATGGATTTCTGCCCCCCTCTCCGTTGGCCGTCGTAATCTGGTGAGACCACCTTTGCTACACACACATGAAAAAAAAAAAAAAAAAAGGAAAATTATT
>NW_015090828.1:9240481-9265199 GCF_001431845.1 Calidris pugnax | reverse complement strand
GGTTCTTCACTGTGAGGGTGGTGGAGCACTGGAACAGGTTGCCCAGGGAGGTGTTTGAGGCCCCATCCCTGGAGATATTCAAGGTGAGGCTCGACAAGGCCCTGGGCAACCTGGTCTAGTTGGGGGTGTCCCTGCTGACTGCGGGGGGGTCGGACTAGATGACCTTTGGAGGTCCCTTCTGGCCTGGGCAATTCTATGATTCTATGATTTCGAAGATGCGTGGTGGCAATGTTTGTGGGGTATCAGGTGAGCAGCCTGTGATATTTGGGATGTTTGTGGTACATGGAGGGCATGCGTGTGGTGCTCGGACAATTTGGGTGGAAATTGTGATATTTGGGTGGAATTTGTGATATTTGGGCGTCCAAATTTGAAGGACTGGAAGAGCTTATGGTTCTGGGGGGAGTTGTTCTGCTTGGGTTTTGGACCCCTTGGGCTGGCTTCAAGAAGTCCAACGCTGCTGCCTATTTTCAAAACCATCAAGGGCCCAGCTCCAACCAGGTTTATTTATTCTGGTGCATCAAAATGCATCTTCCTGTTGTCCTACTATTAACCAGCTGCAGCCACATGCAAGCTCTCGACTGGTGACTGCTCTACAGCAACCCAAGAGGGGCATGGTGCTTGCTGAGACAAGACACGCAGCCTCCAGAGCCTGTCTAGAGACAGAGACCGAGGTTTGAAGTCATCGTTGTTTTTTTCCAGTCCATGAAATGCCTGGATCCAGTTTGGAGCAGCTGGTGGGGGAAGAACCCCGTGCTGGCAGCCAGCACTTGCATTGCCCAAGCCGTGCTCACCCCGGCACGGTTTGGCACGCTCACCCATCCTTGGCAGCCTACTCCTCCAGGATTACAAGTGATTAAGCAGGCGTGAAAATGCAGACACCCATCCTTGTCACACAGAGGCACAAGCAAAGCCCTGGATCCCCCCCATCACCCTCTTTCCCATCCCTTCCCAGGCTCTCCTGGGCATCCAGGGGTAGGAGTTTCCTGCTGGCTGCAGGGATTCGTACAAGAAGGGCCGTGCAAAGGGCTTGGGAGCAGCCCTTCCTTTAAAAATTGCTTTTGCAAGAGTTTTGCTGGGGCAAAATTGCCCTTGCTACCTCAGACATCCTCCTGGGGTTTGCATGGTGCACCCCAAGAAACCCCCCAGAGTGCTTGGAGATCTCTGCTTGGTCTGCCTTTGCCTCCTTCCCATCAGTTATAATCCTCCCCTTGTCACCCACCATGCTCCACCACGGTGAGGAAATTATTTATTTGGGAGGGGAGAGGCTGTTAAGGGGGGTGGATTATGCATCTTTGCTTTAAATGCATGGAAAAGGGGGAGAAGACTCTTCTTCCTTCCACCCACCCCCCCACCTATCTCCCTTGGTGGGCTCGGCGCTGCATCCTGTATTTTTTATCGGCGTGGAAGGGTTTATTTTTATCCTCTTTAGAAAAAAATAAGCATTAAAAGTTACAAGATGGATCGCCCACACGCAGGTCTTCAAGGGCTGGAGGGGAAGGCTGTGGGGAATATTGCGGCCGAGGGGAGGCTGAAGGAATAAGTCAGTAATATGTGTGGAACTGAAAGGCGGCCGGACCATTCATTCCCATTATTGAAGAGGTGCACCACCATTAATAATCATTTTAACAAGAGCTGGCCTGAGCTAGCGGGTCTGGGCTACGTTTCTGGAGAGTGAATTTTTATTTAATAATAAAAAAAATAATGCTATGCATACAAATGAAAAGGTACGGCAGGCTCACTTCTCCTACCTGATATTTATTAGTGCTTCACCTGCCTTGAAATAGGGACATTTATTGGGCTAACACGTAATAAAAGGGCTGTGCACGCCGTATTTCCTTTCCTACAGCACTCAAACCCCAGCACACTTTGACTTAAAGTTCCAAAAGTGCCAGTTTCTGAGCAGCTGTAACCTTTCCAAGGAGGAAAGGGCCACCTTGCCTGGAGGAGAGCGTCTGACTGTCAGAAATCCTATGTTTCTAAGGGGGTTTCTGGAGGGTGGTGGGATGAATCTCAGTGGTCGTGCACTAAGGCTGGAGTTTGCCAAGGTTTGCCAAGGTTTGCTTTTGCTCAGGTGCCATTCCGTAGCTCCGGATTATCTGGAAAACCAGCAGAGCGCAGATTCGGGAGATGGAGTGTTGCTGAAGGTTTTGCCCATAAACCTTCATCTTTTCAAACAGATAATGTGTTCCTTTTTAAAGGTATAAATGAGTAAAAGCCTTTGGGTCTTTTATGAAGCAGTCTTCGGGAAGAAAGCTTTTAATCTTGGCGATTTAAGAGAAGAGGGAGATTAGCTGTTAACCAGGCACTCCTTGTCTGCTTGATTTTTTTTTTGGGTTGGGAAAAGAAGCAGCAAGACAAAGAGCCAAACCTGAGATGGGAGGGTTTGGGCTGCAGGCTGGGAGATAACTGAAGCCCACCAGTACAATCCAAGGCTATGTGGGTATGGGCAGGAGGTCTTTCTGCTCTCACACCTGCCAAAAGCATTTGTGCACACAAATATAGGCACCTTTATCACAACGTACCACTCTTTGTGTCTCCACACGCCAAGGCAGGTAGGTGGGACAGGGGATGCCCAACCAGCTACGTGTGTGATGTGCAACCAGCATGTTACAACCTGAAAGTGCCACCAGAAAAGGTTCAAAAGGGCAGAGAGGTTGGGCAATGCTAAGCTAAGGTGTTCGTTTAGACGTGAAGGTCATGGCTGAGAGACCTCTGCCAATGAGGAACGGACAGACAAACCCTGGAGGAGGACTATCCCAGGGAACTTCTTATCCCATGGTGGTAACAGAGAGGTCCTGGTCTCCTGGCGTCTAATACAGCATCCTGCAGGTCGGGATGCTCTACAAGTGGGCTCTTCTCTATAGACAGACTGATTGCTACATGAAGGTGCTTGGATTTGGACACAGTTACGGTCTGGGAGGTCTGTGGGGCATCCCAGTTTATGTTGTGCTGCTGGTGGTATGACTCTGAAGTGAAATTAGCCAGTTTGTCCTCAAGAAAATGTTGCGTGTGGGGTTTTTTTTTTTAATTAATACATAAAAAAAAAAAAAGGGTGAGAACACAATATCAGCTGGGCTCCTGCTATGTCTGACACCTTCCTTTTCCCCTCCTGATGCTGCTTGGCCAGACTAGCTGGTAAAAGCATTTGATGTTTTCTTCTCTAGGTGGGCTGGGATAATTGATGCTCGCCTCCTGATAAGCGCAGGGTATCACACCTGGGAGGGCACGCCGTGCTGGGCACATCTGGCTTACCCTGGGGCTGGAGAGAGCTGCTGCACCAACAGCAAACTCCCAAATTGGAGTAAATAAGTCCCTTTTCCCAGTGACGTGGCTTGTTTCCCTCTTTGGACCTGTTTTTTTGAGCATTGGGCTTCCAGAGGTGACTCGCCGTCGCAAGGACAGCGTATGCAGCTCAAGAGACAGGGGTTTTGGGTAGTGCCAAGCAGCTGTTCTTTGGAAATGAAGGTGATCCAAAAGTGCCAAGGGACAGGGATGGCTTCGCTTTCATTAGTCACTGTTAAGATCTCGGTCCCTGGATCTCACAAAGGCCAGGAGAGGTTGAGGATTTGCTATTTTCATGGGGTTGCAGCAGTGGATGCTACGGGCTCAGTATCTGATGGGAAACGGAGAGCGAAGGAGCTATCTCCCTGGAGGAACCAAGGAGATGAGGAGATATCTTCTCCTCCTCATTTCACTGAGCTTTCCTGCCATTAACCCGAGCCGCTTCAAGTGTTTTTCCACAAAAGCCCTCTCCTGTGATATTGCCTTCGTTTTTGCCTTTAGGGAGGGCACGCAGAAACTCTCTTTCTCAGCTTTTTTCCCCAAATTTATGGGAATTTGCTACTTTGAGCGTGCCAGCCCTCTGCCAGGTTGGCTTTAAGAGGAAACAGAGTCAAAAGGTAATAGCAGGGGATGGGCAGACGGGTGCTGACATACGGAGTGAGATGCCACATGCCTTTTCTCCTTAGGAAATGAGAAAAAAACCTTAAATTACCGAGATTTCGCTTTCCTCTCTGATGATCCACAGCCCCCCTGTCTCCATATCCGGACCCCCCACCTCCTATCTCATACCTGCTCTTTCTCCATCTCAGAGATTTTTGGAAATTGAGATCCATCTGGTTCTCTCTGATGGGAAGATGATAGCGTATCGCAGGCGACGCAGGCAGGGTCCTGGCGGAGCCACGGTGTTAATTAATGGTAATCCCTTAATCCTAGGGTGATGCGAGAGATGGCGTTGCCCACTTTGACCCCGCCTGGGCACGGAGAGGTGTCAGACCCCTAACAGCAAAACTGCCTGTTTAACACTGCAGCAGGCACCAGAGGTGGCTTTTCCCTCTGATTATCTCTATTTGAATAACTAGGTATTACGATGGATTTCTGCCCCCCTCTCCGTTGGCCGTCGTAATCTGGTGAGACCACCTTTGCTACACACACATGAAAAAAAAAAAAAAAAAGGATAATTATTTATCTCGCAATTTTAAGGTGGTGGGGTTTGCTAGGACAGGTTTTCTTCCCTTCTGCCCTTCCCCCTGGTGTCAACATTCAGAAAGAAGCCCCGAGTGCTGCAAAGCACCATTTCACTTGGACATCTTATCCTGTTTGATCTGGAATTTTCCTGGCCGCTTTCATCCAGCTGATCAAAACACTTCGTCTCTCAGCTATCCAACATAAAAAATATCTTTCTTTAAAAAATTTTCTGCATGTCAGTTCTTCAGCACCAACAAGAAGCAATGGGAGAAAAACATCAAGATCATGTAATTCCCATAGAAAATTGTGTTTGGATGAAAAAGCCATTTCCCTCCGCCCAATCGGAATGCTGGTTGGAATAAAATTTGAAAAAAAAGGAAAGAAAAAACCCAGAAATATTGACTAGTTCTGCTTCTGATCGTGTCTGTGCTTTCCCTCTGAAAGGAAAGCACTGGGTCCTGGCATATGCCAGGAGGTGCTATCGGGCTGTAAATATTAAGGCCACAGTGACACAACCTACGTCCTTACCTCTCCTATTTCCCACTGGCAGGCCTTGAGCTTTCAAAGTCACCAGCCCAGTAGGAAACAGCAGGGCAGTGTTTTGATGGCCTAAATTTCATCTGAGTCACCTTAGCCGTGCCTTTCTTCTCTCTAATTTGCTCCATTTGTGTCATATTGCCTGCTTCTGTGTTTCCCATTGTAACTCAGCTTTGGCCTTTAAGTACATTGGAGCCTCCAAAAGGAGCCTGTTGATATCTTAGGTTGGGCCTGGCACAGAGGTGAGTTTTAACCCTGGATCAGGCTAACCTGGCATTGAAAAGGCCAGGAGATCTCCCCATCTACAGTGCAATGCAGCTCTGCTCAGGCTGGATGCTCGCACCAGCTCTGGTGCTTCTGGGCTGTGATGAAGTCAAAAGTAGCAAACCAGAGCATGAAAAGGAGGGTCACCTTTTGCTAAAGTTTCTTATTTTATGACGTGAAGCTCCTTGGAGCATCTCACGGCATTTCCAAGGATGCTTGATGCTTCCTCCTGGACCATCTTCTCTGGGGTGGTCCAAGTCCTCCTAGCATCCCCAGCTAGGACCCCTCCCTATGGTCCTGGGGAGGATTTCACTGAATTTCACTGAATTTTTAGAGTTGGAAGGGACCATAGAGATCATCTAGTCCAACTCCCCTGCTGAAGCAGGATTGCCTAGAGCTTGTCAGAGCATGTTACTCAGGAGCATCCAGGTAGGGCTTGAAAATCTCCAAAGAAGGGGACTCCACACCCTCCCTGGGCAGCCTCTTCCAGGGCTCTGGCACCCTCACCGTGAACAAGTTCTTCCTCATATTCAAGTGGAACCCTTTATGTTCCAACTTGTGCCCGTTGCCCCTTGTCCTCTCACTGGGAACCACTGAAAAGAGTCTGGCTCCCTCCTCCTTCAACCCACCCTTGAGATACTTGTCAGCATTAATAAGGTCTCCCCTCACCTTTCTCTTCTCCAGACTAAAGAGTCCCAGCTCTTTCAGCCTCTCCTCATAAGGGAGATGCTCCAGTCCTTGAATCATCTTGTTTTACCCTGGTTTTGCCTGGGTGTAAGATTTAGGGGTGCTTTCGCCTTTCCTCAGCGTCAGCAGAGTTGTAGGAAAACTAAAACCTGGTCTTCAAATTTAAAATGAAGACTAATAACGTTCCTGTATGTGTCATTAAAAAACTGCTGGGTTAAACAAGTACAGCACATTTCTAGGCACCCAAGAGTGCTATTCTACATCTAATGAAACCTCTTCCTCTAACGCAGAAATGTATGAATATTACTCCAAAGCACTGCCTTTAAGAAATTAATCTCTGCTGTAAGCACCAGCCATCTCTGATGAGCTCTGGGTGCCTGCTGTTGGGGTCAGTCTCGTCTCCAAGCTTCATTTGCTGCTCAGCTGCACAGAAACAAGCTGGGATGGGTTTCCAGGTGAGGTGTTGCCCCAGCTGAGGCCATTTAATTGAATGGACCCAGCTGCTGGGGGATGAAAAAGGAACAGCACTGGGTTACTGGGGGGGTTGTTGGGATGGTGGGAGTTCTTTTTTGCTGCGTCTCTACCCCAAGGCTTCTGTGGAAAAAGCTCAAAGTTTGCTGTATTTAGGGCTAGTGTTTAGTAACCCCCTAAACTTTTATTTTTTCCTTCATTTCAAGAGCTACAATGTTTTCTGGCTGTGCTACTATTTGCTTTCTGCATCTTTCTCAGCACGGGAGAAGGTTTTGGAGAGGTAGAGCCTGTCTTTTCATCAGCTGTTAATATATTCAGGGGCACGAGCTTTTCCTTCTTTTTGATGTTCTCTACCCCAAGGCTTCTGTGGAAAAAGCTCCAGGTCTGGTGTATTTAGGGCTAGTGTTTAGTAACCCCCTAAACTTTTATTTTTTCCTTCATTTCAAGAGCTAAAATGTTTTCTGGCTGTGCTACTATTTGCTTTCTGCATCTTTCTCAGCACGGGAGAAGGTTTTGGAGAGGTAGAGCCTGTCTTTTCATCAGCTGTTAATATATTCAGGGGCACGAGCTTTTCCTTCTTTTTGATGTTTGAATTTCCTTATCTTTTTTTTTTTTTGCGCTCGGAGCAGCCTTCTGGTTTATGAAAGCTGCATGTGGGAATGCCTGGGAAGTCAGGGAAGATGCCTGCTGCAAACGTCTTGGTCTGCAATCCCTCGTAGGGGAAGGAAAAATAGTAGAGGAGCATAGGTGCTATGGGAAGTCAGGGAAGATGCCTGCTGCAAACATCTTGGTCTGCAATCCCTCGTAGGGCAAAGGAAAAATAGTGGAGGAGCATAGGTGCTGGGATATGTGCTGATGCTGTGTGTGTAACAGCTGTGATGTGGATAAAAACCCAGCTGTGTTTAGCCTTAGGCTTTATATTACTTTGGACGGGTGAACCGGAAAAGGAAAGAAATGAAAAAAGGAGTCACACATGCATAAAAATTAGAGATGGAAAGACCTAGGTCATCTTACTCGACGCTTTCTCTGCCACCGGGTGATTGTTCCTGGGCTGAAATCTCTGCTCGGAATTGTGCCTGGGAATACATTAACCTTTAAAACAATAGTATTAGAATGTTATATATTTTCTTTAACCCACATGCTGGAAACCTGGTAAATGTGAAGTGCAGGTTGTGGCTGAGTGAGTGGTCCCTCAGGAAATGAGTTTGGGGTGGGGAGGTTTTTTTTGTGAAGGAGTGCTCGGCTTGCTGGAGGTCGCTTGAAGGTGGTGGTGACCTGGCCCACAGCTGGCCAGCCCCTGACCTAAGGGGCTGTGCTGTGTCCTGCCCAAGCTTTGTGAATACCAGGGCAGCAAAGTCAAAGCCATCAGGGTTTTGGCAGCAGCAACACTGTGGTTGCCCTGATCCTACTACACCCAGGACTGGGTAGTCCATGGGAGATCCAGCTTGAGCTGGGGGAACAAGTCACATGAGTACAAGAAGAGGAGAAAATGTTGCCTTGCAGGTGTGCGGTTGAGTTTTTTTTAACCTCTCATGTAGGGTAATTAAATGATGCTCTGGAATTGAACTGTAGTGGTCCTGGGTAATTTCAGCTCTTGCTGCTTTGGCTGTTTCTTGGATGTGGATGGGAGGGAAATCTTTCCTCGTCTCTCCTCCTTTCAAAGCAGGATAGAAATATTAATGGGATGTGTCTTCTTGAGATTTTGTCAGTGCCCAGGAAGGCACTACAATAGCAATGATTTCCCTGTGGCTTTCAAAGTAGTGCTCTTGCATTTCTGTTGGTGTTTTTGCCAATGCTCCATAGGCAAGAGGACTGGGACGCCAAATTAGAGGAACCCTGTCTGGTGCCTTATTTGCTGAGCTTTTCTTCCCTTCCTGACCCTCTGCTGCTGACTTGTTATGGGCTGAGGTGATGCCTCACTTCTAAGTGGATGGACGATATACTTTTTCCATAGGCAACAGGTTAATAACCCAGGTCTGATTTGGAAACCACTATTTATTTATTTATTTATCTATCTTTTACTTGGACTGTTGTCTGCTGCTTTTCTAAGTTGTTCAGCAAGTTGTACACAAAGAGACAGAGAGATGTGCTGTTATTATTGTTGGTTGTTGTTCCTAAGTCTTTATTGATTTTTTATGAAAGAAATAACAACAATGTGCATGAGGCATCCGGCTAACAAAAGAGGTCCTGCAGTACTCATCTCGAATTAAATATATAGAAGCAGAATCCAACTGGGATATTGACAGGCAAATACAAAGCTTTGTGTGGAAGAAGGACTTTGCCTGGCCACAGCCCACCTTGGCGAGGAGAGAGATGGCATTGTTCTTCTCCCCAGCTCATCGAGAAACGTGTCCAAAACAGCTTTGCCTGAGGCCAAAAATAAGTATATTATCAGTAGGAGGGAGCTGCTACCTAAGAGTGGATGCTGGGCTGACCTGTGCTGGCTGGGGGGGTGACAGGCATGCCCTCAATGGCAGCCTGTGGGCAGTGGGGTTTGAACCCATCCCCTTGTAGTGCAAGAAGGTAACTCAGACTGCTGGGCTTGAGCTCATCCTGGGTGAGCAGCTCGGTTTCTGCAGAGAGTTTCTGACAGCCATTTGTTGTTTGTCTGGGTTTCTGGTGGTACATCAGCTCAGGGCATCCTGCCTCTCAGCAACAAAAAGGCCATGGGGAAGGAAAGCAAAGAGAAAAATCTGTAAATCTGTTCCTCACAGTTGGTCTTTTTTTTTCCCACTGGATTAACTTGCCAACTCTTAGTTGATGGCTGATGCATCCCAAGTAGGGGAGGATGTGAGGAACCAGCTCTGACACTGCAACTGCTCTGAAATCCATCCACTTTGAGCTGACCCAAACAGAGGGGTTGGAAAACCTCACTCCCCTCTTTTCCTTTTCTTTTTTCCCCTTACTTTTGCATGTTCTCACGCAGCTCAGGATGTAACCCACAGGAAAGACCAAGTTGCTGCTGTCCCACCTGGGACCAGAAGCTGTGAGATACCAGGTGGAAAAGGCTTCACAGCCTTTGTGGGTTTGTTGCCTGATTGTCACTCCAGAAAGACTCTGAGAAATTCAAATGGGGCTCAGGTAATCCTGTAATGTCGGAATTTGTCTCTCCCCTGACTTTACAAGGAATTCCTGAGGATGATATTGAATCACAACCATATCTCTGCTCTTAAATCATATCCTCTAGCAAAACATCACCCCATAGAGGAAGTCCTTTCAGCGAAGACAAAAATGAAAGCATTTATCGGTTTGAAAAGATCCCTCTGTGTGCCAGAATCAGTGAGAGAGAGAATGGAAGTGTTAGTGCCTCTGGCAATGCCTTTTCAAGGCTGTTTGTCATTCCAGCACAAGAAGAAGCTGAGCACACACAAATATTAAACTAATATTTTTGGTGCTTGGTGAATTTTGATCGTCAGTTCATGACGCCTGAGGCAGCAAACAGGAATGAGATGCTGTATTCTTAAGCTTTGTATTCATGGCTGAATTGATGCTCCTTTTATATTTATTTATAAGTATGTATCACTCTTAGTATTGCTATTTATCTGTTGTGAGAGAGAAAGATGTTAATGATAGCCAGTAGCTGGACCTGAGCAAGACTGCCGAGTCAGGAAGCAAAACAGCAACATAAACTGGTTTTGGTCCTCAAGATGCTGCCTACACTAAATTGATGACACGGCAATTTTCTGCTCACGTGAGAAGGGAGAGGTGGCTGAGGATGTGCAGGAGCACTGGAACAGACTCCACGTTTCCCAAATTTCTGCATTTTCGCTGTCAAAAGCCTTCATCCTACCTAGATGTGGGGCAAAAAAAAAAAAAAAAGCCCAAAAGGAAACCTGAGAGCTGGTTAATCACCAGAAGGTCAAGGCTGAGGCTTTTGCACAGCTGTGGGATGGAAACCTGTCTTCTTCCTCCAGATGTGCCCTCAATTGGTGCTACCAGACTTGACTTTGAGGAGCTGGGGTCTTGGTTGGGTTGGTTTTTTTTTTTCCCTTGGACAAACACTGAGGAAAATAAATGAGGTTGTCAACCCCTGACCCTTCTCAAAAGACAAGGCCACCCTTGACTCTCCAAATAGCTATGCTGTTGGTGGAGATGTACTTTGTGGAGAGTGTACCAATTATGTGGGCTTTTTCCGAGCCCGGGAGCGGCGCGAGCTGTTATTTTCTCGAGTGAACAAGGAAGAGGCTGAGAGGTACAAGAGGTGATCGACAGCTTTGCAAGGAAACTGCAGCGAACCCAGAGTTTAAATTTAACTCCCTGGGAACATCAGGAGCCAAAGCCAAGCATGAGGACAAGCACCCTCCCAGCTCGCTGCACGTGGCCTCCTGGAGAGAGCTAGTTCAGCTCCAAGCTCCTTCCTATGGGGAGATGCAAGAAAATTCCCATGTTGTGCTCCTTGCTCAACCCTGTGACAAAAAACGAGCTGAATGACAAAGGGAAAGGACAAGAGATTCTCTCTCTCTGTTCCTTGCCTCAGCCATCTTTGAGGGTGATTCATCCTCTCCAAATTCCTGGCAATTTCTCTCGGTGACCAGCAGCTCTATCTTGCCTTGCTGACTCATAACTGCTGGAAGTTTCTTTGGCTGAATTCAGAGTAAGAAAAATTTATGCGTTGGCTTTGATCTTACATTAAGTTTGTTGTTTTTCATAGAGGCCAAGGGGCAACCCGAAAGAGGGGAGGAACAAAAGATACAGTGAGGAAGGGGTAAAGATGAAGGAAAAGGAGGTAAAACCCAAGAAAGGAAAGGCGTCTGTGGATTTTGAGCAATGGGGAAAAACACCCAGCTGATCTGAAGCCAAACAAACGAACAGCGTGAGGAATGATGCAAAACTATGGGCTGCGGTTGATTTCTTATTGCAGGAGTGATATTAGTAATAAAATCAATACCAAGAGTTAGCTAGGCCTAATAACTACACAGATTGGATCTGATCGGATTAGATTGATATTACTTCTCCTAATAACCTGCTATTGTTGCTCTTGCACACTAGGTAGGAACAGATATCATGTCTTTTAATTAAAACAGGAGCTCCAGCATTTTTGTTCACTCGTAGACATAACTGGAAATGGCTAGTCTGTACCCCAGCAATTAAATCTGTCCTGAAGGCTCTTATAAATGGAAATAAAGAGAGAATCCATTGAGAATCCTCTGCCTGACAGCCTGGTGCTATGGGCATGGGTGATAACCAGGTGAAAGGCATGGAAAATCAAGGCAATTAAAACCAGGCTTGCCCTCAGCTTTGGACCACTCAGAAGCCTCAGAATAGGCTTTGTAGCAATCTTTGAGGATCTGACACCAGGTTTTGAGGCTACGTTTCATTCTGGAGCACAACCAAGGCCTTTCAGGTGCTTGTCGAAGAGGACTGTGGTGAAATGTCTGCCTTAGATGAGGACAGGCCAAGTTGTGGGTCACACCTCCCCCTGGCTCGAGGTGACCACCGTGCTCAGCGTCTTGCCTCAGAAACCTCCCTGGCGAACCCCTGGCCTCAATCAATGCACTTCCACGAAAAACACCAGCTTAGAGGAAACAGCATATTTAAAAGCAAAAGGCACGCTGGGTTTTATTGAATTTGTTCCAAACGGTTCTACATTCAATCACCCAGAAACTGTCTCCCTGCAGGCAACAATATCTTTTACTAATGAGTGCTTGCTGTACGAGGTTGCCCATCTTGTACTTCACAGGTTCTTTGCTCTGACTCTGCGTTTGGGCTCCGTCCTGCTTTTCTTGTCTCTTTTTTTTTGGGGGGGCTTCTTCAGGTTAAAGAAACAATCTGTGATGGGGAAAGGAGGGGGGCGGGGGGGGGAACCAACCCAAGATGTGGGGTCACTTCACATCTGAAATGTGGTGAAAAAGGTGGTGTGTTCATCTCAGGTCCTGGCTCTGAGGGCTGGAGAAGGCCACTTGGGGTTGCTCTCCTGATGTCCAGGCAGAGAGGTCATACATAGTACAGCATTTCTATGGAGTTACAGCCTGGGTGGAACCCCAAGTGCCAAGCTCCAAGAAGCTTCCAGGGAGGTTGGGCATGTACTGGTCACACCAAACTGATGCGCACGGTGCTTTGGCTTGCTCAGACCCGATGTTCTGCTCCCACCAGCTTTATTCTGGTGTCTCTGTGGTGTAGTCAGGGCATTACAGAGGAGTTGGGCTGTCCTGCACCCTGGCGTTGCATCCCACACGGCTGCCTTTGACCCTCTTCCACTGGTTGCCTCCTTGGTTTGGGATTTTATTTTTTTTATCTTTAAAATTACTTTTTAAAAAAAAAAAAAAACAACGAAAACCAACTGGGATACTTCTTGAGGGTGGAGTTTGCTCCCCTGTCTCTCCTCCTCTATCTTCCTACTCCTCATTTGTGGCCAGTCTCTGGTGTGCATCCCCTCTGCGCCGGGGCAGGGATTTAACCCCAACCTTGGGGCAACTTTGCAGAAGTGAGCTTAAAGAACCTGACTGATCAATCTGGTGTGTGTTAAGTGAGTTGCCTGCCGGGGAGAGCTGGAGGAGCTGTGTGCTCCTCTCCCTGCCCCCTTCAAACCTGTCCTCTCATAAACAACAGGAGCTTTGGGGGTTTGTGCGTCTTGCCGAGCTGGAAGAGGATAAAACTCTCTCCAGCTGCCCAGGAGGGAAAGAGAGAGACGCTTTGAATTTCTTCCCTTAAAACATAACTCACTCTAATTGTTTTCTTCCTTTTTCTGCTTTTTCTCGCTCTCGCTGCCTCTCTTTGAATGGAGGATTTATCTTCCCTGGCACATGGGCGCGGGGCGATGGCAGGTGGTGTTGTCTAGCGGAACAGGGGCAGACTGAGTAGGTGCTAGAGTTTATTCACAAAACTGCTCAGACAAGCAGAAAGGATGAGGCCAGGGGGAGAAAAAGGCACCAGGAGGCAGGGAGCTGACTAACCCAAAGCCAAGGAGGAAAACCTGCAGGATGCCCACTTGTGCTGGGGATGGGGGGAGGCTGTATCTCTGCCCTGTCTCGACAGCATCCCAAGGTGGATACTGAAGGACAGCACTTGAGAAACAAGATAGTTCATGCTCTGAGGTCAGCTAGCAGCCATGGATGGATTGGTCCTGCTGTGGTTTCACAATTAAATACCCCCAAACTTTGCCTGTCCTGCCAAAGCTGGGTGTAGATGCTCTCCCAGCACAGCTGGCACCCTGAAAGCTGCAGGGTGGGGGTGAAAGGATGCTCAGAAAGCATCTGCATGGCCATCCACCCCTGAACCTGCTCTCACGCCTACACCAGAGGGGTCTATCTGCCCCGTGCAACGAGACAGGTACCCTACAACGTGCCCCTTCCCCGTGCAGCCATGGCTGCTGCTGCTGCCTCATTTCAGCAGCCCGGTGGCTGTTGGCAGTGCATCCAGCCTAAAAATAAAAAGACAGATTGTCCACTTCAGCTGTAATTACCGACTGAAAAGACCCAGTGGGGAAAAAGAAGGGGCGGTGGATGTGGAAGGGAGGGAGGCGAAGGTAAAGAAGAAAAGGAGAGAGCAAGAAAGAAACGTATCCTTGAAGAGGTTACATCAATCATCCAGGCTGCTGCCTCTGCGAGGTCCCTCTCTGCTTCCCAGGAGGGATAACTGGGTCCTGCCCTGGGGAAGCATCACCTGAGTGGTTTGCTGGAGCTGTGGCTTCCTTGGGGTGCAGAGGGAGGGATTCCACCCTGAATTACCCGTTGACTCCAAATTATTCGTCCACCCTGTTCCTGCTATTCCCCAGCAAGCAGGGCTGGCTGGCGTTGCTTACCCTTGCCCTGGGACCAAGCCAGGCTCCTTTGCAGGTGGCATCAAGCTCTGTGGTGTGTTTGGCTGGTCTTTGATTAGCCCTGGGTTGTGGTGAACAGGCACAGAGAAGGGGATAACCTCTCGTCAGGAACCAGCACTAAAATACACAGGAATGCTAGATCCACAATAAATTTTGGAGGGTGGCTTCTTTTGCCACCCTTTTCACCCCATGTGTATCCAATTTCCTCGTGTCTCCATTTCTCTGATGTCTTTAAATATCATCCTCCCCACCAACTTAGTCCCATTTGTAGAGCCTGTTTGGCTTATATTTATTTATTTGTTTTTAGGTGTGTCTGCCTCACCATTTGGAGAAGCTGATGCTCTTTGGCCAGACCGCATGGGAGGGAGCTGGCATGTTGGTGCGCCTGGAAGTTCTGCTGACCCTGTGCCTTCCTCTTGGCCCAGCCCTGGTGAGTGATGATGAATCCTGGGTGTCAGAGGCTGCAGGTGATGAATCTGCTGGGGAAGCAGAAAGCAGTTCAGGTGACATTCCCAGGGTTACGGACATTTCTCAATATCCACCAATAAATGGTGGCACTCAAAAAGTTGCGGTCAATGGTTCGATGTCCAAGTGGAGACCAGTGATGAGTGGTGCTCCTCAGGGGTCGGTACTGGGACCTGTGCTGATTAACATCTTTGTCAGTGACATGGACAGTGTCATGGATTGAGTGCACCTCGGCAAGTTTGGCAATGACACCAAGCTGTGTGGTGTGGTTCACACATTGGAGGGAAGGGATGCCATCCAGAGGGACCTGGACAGGCTTGAGAGGTGGGGCCTGTGCAAGCCTCATGAAGTTCAACAAGGCCAAGTGCAAGGTCCTGCAGGGCAATCCCAAGCACAAATAGAGGCTGGTTGGAGAATGGATTGAGAGGAGCCCTGAGGAGAGGGACTTGGGTGTGTTGGTGGATGAGAAGCTCAACATGAGTTGACAATGTGCACTCACAGCCCAGAAAGCCAACCGCATCTTGGGCTGCGTTGGAAGCAGTGTGGCCAGCAGGTCGAGGGAGGTGATTCTCCTTCTCTGCTCTGCTCTAGTGAGACCCCACCTGGACCACTGTGTCCAGTTCTGAAGCCCCCAACATAAGAAGGACTTGGACCTGTTGGTGTGAGTCCAGAGGAGGCCACAAAGATGATCGGAAGGATGGAACACCTCTGCTGTGAGGACAGGCTGAGAGAGATGGAGAAGAGAAGGCTCCAGGGAGACCTTAGAGCCCCTTCCAGTCCCTAAAGGGGGCTACAGGAAAGATGGGGAGGGGCTTTCTATCAGGGACTGTAGTGATAGGACAGGGGGTAACAGTTTTAAAGTGAAAGAGGGGAGATCTAGATTAGATATCAGGAAGAAATTCTTCCCTGTGAGGGGGGTGGATGTCCCATCCCTGGAGGTGTTCAAGGCCAGGCTAGATGGGGCTTTGAGCAACCTGGTCTGGTGGGAGGTGTCCCTGCCCAGGGCAGGGGGGTTGGAACTCGATGTTCTCTAAGGTCCCTTTCAACCCAAACCATTCTATGATTCTCAGTACAGTAGCAAGGTTCGGGAGGCAAGGATGGCTTCTGGTGGAGTGGTGGCACAGGTGACCCAAAAGGTCAGCGAGGAGAAAGCAGTGATGACCTGTGGTAGGGGAGTCCTGGTGTTGCAGCATCAGTGCTCTCATGCCTGCTGCAAGGTAGGTGTGATGCAGCTGCTCCCACATGAGCCAAAAATGCCCCCAGGGGACAGTCACCTTGCCACCCTCCAGTTTCCAACCCCCTCGTGTTTCCTCCAGCAAGGCTTGAGAGACCATGTACAAGTCACTCCCTGGGAGACTGGAGAAGCACTGCAGCTGGCCAGAGACAGCATGACAGATGGAGAGGCACACGGACACCCCAAGCCTATAGCTCAGGCTGTGCCTCCGCGCGCTGCCTCTCTTTAAAATGCCAGCGCTGTCCTGTCATTAACAGCTAATGCCCTCTAATGGGTCCATTAAACAGCTCTGTCTTTGCCTTGGCTTCTAATTCCCCCTCCCCTACTCATAATCAGGCGGCATTACCTGCTTCAGGAGATACGATTACACTACTTAATTATTTCTAAATGACAGTGCTGAGCCAGCAGCGGAGAGCCCGTTCACCCTTACTTGGCCAAGCAAGACCCCTGGATGCTGGACGGAGGGTGGTGGTGGCTGGGAGGACCCAGCTCTTCTTCTCCTCTCTCTCACCCAGCTTTCCCCTTTGCGGTTGGAGAAGTGGCATGGATGTCCCTGAGGGCCCCTGCCTGTAATTATAGCTGATTGATAGCAAATGGTTCCTCCAGCCCTACGGAGCAAAGCTGTCTTCGCCTTATCTCTACCTAAAGCGAGTCTCACCGACCTGCTGTGGACCACAAGGCTTGCTGCCCCCTCCAGCTATGCCAGCCCAGATTTTTGCTCACTGCCAGGGCAAAACATTCCACAAACTCCTGGAGGATATCCAGATGCCCATCGCCATCCCCTGAAGGCACCTCCCTGCAACCATCTCTTAAAACACTAGAAGAACGGGGAGTGGAGCGACTCAAAATCGACTGCTTTTTGCTCAGTACTTGGCTGGGTTCCTCTGGAGTTTGGAGAAATTTTTAACAGCGCTGACTATTGATAATGTGTCACTGGGAATTTGCTTAGCACTTCATGGCACACGCGCTAAAAATACAAGGTCCTGCTCCCCAGAGGGCTTGGAAACGTCGAGGGAAAGCAAAGGCGGAGAAGCGGTAAGGTCACGGAGAGATGTGGAGGTCCCAGGAGTACAGCCAACTGAGAAGGCTGCTAGGGACGCAGAAGAGAAAGGGGGGAGAAATCTGGGTCTGCTGGAAGCTCAGTGTCTGCACTGCAGGACTGGTGGAGCATCGTGATTTCAGGATCCATCACCACCACGTGATGGATCACCATCACTTGACCACCAAGTCACGTAATTTGCTTTTCTCCACTCCCCTTTCCCTGAAGATGCGGGGGGAAACAGGGTTTTGGGGGCACTTTGAGATCTATGGGTGAAAACCACAACGATACTAATTTTGGTTATTCAGAGGAAGGCTAGAGGAAGATGTCAACAAGAGGAGCCACAGACCCGAGAGAGATGGTGAGATGTGTGAGCGCTATTCCGTGTCCTACAGCAGAAGGATATTTGTAGCACAAGGCAATGACAGAAATAGCCTTTAAGACAATATGGCCCTTTCCTGCAAACTTGCTGTGCATTTTACTCTCAGTTTTATGTGTCAGTTTTATTCCTAATGACCTCTGATATGCCAGGCAGGGCCTTCATCTTCTGCATTTCGCATTTCGTGCTGGGCTCTACGCTTCTTGAGGTTTGTTTTTGTTTTTTCTCCCCCCCCTCTCTCCGCGTTGTTCCGTTATAATGTCACGCTGAGCTGCTAAACCCAGCTGCAGTTTTGACAGATGATGTACTAGTTCCCTCCGCTTTGGATTTGACATTTTCATGAGCACTAAACACACACGCTTACAAGTTTTAAAAGGGAAAAGAACCCCCACCGCTCGCTCTCTCCTATTATTTTTTTTATTTTATTTCTTTTTTTTTTTTTTTTCAGGTTGGCTTCATTTTAGAGTTGATGAAAGATGCCAGATTAATGGCCCTTGAAACTGAAACCCTCTATTTAGCCACCAAACAAGGTGGGGGCGAGGGAAGCCACCGCACGTGCTGCTCCTCGCCTGCTTCTCCAGCTTCGTCAGCCATGCCCCGATGGCAGGACCATCCCTGGAACCCTCCCACCGTGGCTTTCTGCCTCGGAAGGCATCATCCGTGTCGTTGGCCTCTTCCCTCTCGCTCTGCGGCTCTGGATTTAGCACACGGAGCTCTAAATATTTCAGGGCTGTGCCGCTAGACGCAGCGGCTCTGTCCTCCTTCGCAGCCAAGGCGGGTGTTGTGCAACCAGAGATGATCCTCCAGAGGACCTCAGGGAGGGTTAACCCCAGAAGGGAACCCGTACTTTGAAGCCCTGGTTCTTCTGGCAGAGAAAGGACAGGGGAGAAAGGTGGGAAGAAAACTTAAAACCATCCATCCCTGCTGATATTCTGGGATGTATTCATGCTGCAGCAGAAGCAGCCAAGAGGAGTTTTTCCTTCCACGTTGATAGAAGCGGGATCAGGCTCCTTATCTTTGATGGAATGCCAGGAAATGGTTGATTGTGTTTAGAAGCAGCAAAAAGGTATAATAAATAGTGCTTCCTGCTCCGAGACAGGACGAGAAGTGAGAGTGAAGGGACCAGATCTGATAACTGCCTGCACACAGCCTTTTTTTGTGCTGTGACTGATGTGGCTCCAGTATCTACAGTGGAGCTCGGGCTAGAGAGACATTGAGGTCTACTGGCATTTCTGCCACCTGAAGAGCTGACTAACCTTGTATTCGGGATATTACAAAGCGGGGAGTACTCTGGCGTGGCAAATTGTAGAGGTCCTGTTTCCATAGGGTAGCTCTGGATCAGAGGGAGATGCCATGGGTCAGTTATTGTCCAGAAGAGAGGCAAACCTCGGAATTGCGAGGCTGGTGGGGCTCTCCTAACCTTGGAAAACCAGCTGAGGAAGATCTTCAAACTCCAGTCAAGACAGAGAGGAGTTCCAGGCTGCTATTTCTTGTATGAAGGCACCATGAAGAGAAGGCAGCGAGGGTTTGCCGTGCCACCAGCTGTCAAACCAAGGGCAGCTGAAGGAAGATGAGGGAGGACCTCAACACACATAAAGAAAATGCATCTGAGTCTGGACTCAGCACCTTCCCAATTTCTGCCTAATGAAATGCTGATACTGCGACTGGTGGAGCTGAAGCAGTGTGAGATTTAAGAGGTGAGTGTAGACGACCATGAAGTTGCCCACATGAAGGCTGGGTCAAACCCTCTGATGGCTGCACCTGGTTGCGTGGTGTTGGGGCTGGAGATGTTGTGGAGGAGGCAGTGCTTTGGTCCTCTGCTGCCATCACACAGAGGTTTGGACCTCAGAAACAGCAGGCACAGTGTTGGAAGCTTCCCTCTTTCTTCTTTTTCAAATTAAAACACAAACAGGTGGAAAAGAAATCAAAGAAATCTTTTTTTTCAGGGGTGCCTCTTTAACATCTTACGTTGAAAACTGGAAGTTCCATGTAAATCCTATATGCCATTATTGTTCTTTTTATTGTTACAGTAGAGCCAGAGGAGCAGCACACCCTGCTCTGTTCACAGGTGTCACAGCATCTCATGGAGAAGATGGTTGTGGCTATGCTGGCCACCTGCTTCTGCTTGCATGGGAGAATAACTTCTTTTCTAATGCCTTGGAAAACCACGCTTTTAGAAGACTCTAGCATCTGAATTGATGAAAATATTTACTTTATAGCCAGCTAGGCTCTGTGGGATTCAAGGTCTCAGTGTTTTCAGGCTCTCCAGGTGCAGGGATGAGGTGGAGCGAGACCCAGGCTCTTGACCCAAGGTGGCCAACGGGCTTATTTCATACCATGAAATAACCACATTCAATATAAATTAAAAAGTTTACTGTGTAGTTTCTCTCTCCCTTGATGGTGGTGGTCCAGAGAACTTCTTGTCCCTTCAGGTGCTGGACCCCTGAACCCTTCCCTTCCTCCCAAAACTGTAGCACTCCATGTCTGACATTTGCTGTCCACTGCTGGGAGTGCACATCTTCCTACTGATATAATGGGTAGAAATCTTGTATATCTTATATTAGTATTGGGATTAATACTGGTTCTTTAGTCTTTAATATTTAGTCTTATCCTATTAGATCTATTTATATTTCAACCCTTGTGTTCCCCTATTTTCCCCAAATCCACGCTGATATTCTGGGATGTATTCATGCTGCAGGAGAAGCAGCCAAGAGGAGTTTTTCCTTCCGTGTTGATAGAAGAGGGATCAGGCTCCTTATCTTTGATGAAATGCCTTGGAAAACCACGCTTTTAGAAGACTCTAGCATCTGAATTGATGAAAATATTTACTTTATAGCCAGCTAGGCTCTGTGGGATTCAAGGTCTCAGTGTTTTCAGGCTCTCCAGGTGCAGGGATGAGGAGGAGCGAGACCCAGGCTCTTGACCCAAGGTGGCCAACGGGCTTATTTCATACCATGAAATAACCACATTCAATATAAATTAAAAAGTTTACTGTGTAGTTTCTCTCTCCCTTGATGGTGGTGGTCCAGAGAACTTCTTGTCCCTTCAGGTGCTGGACCCCTGAACCCTTCCCTTCCTCCCAAAACTGTAGCACTCCATGTCTGACATTTGCTGTCCACTGCTGGGAGTGCACATCTTCCTACTGATATAATGGGTAGAAATCTTGTATATCTTATATTAGTATTGGGATTAATACTGGTTCTTTAGTCTTTAATATTTAGTCTTATCCTATTAGATCTATTTATATTTCAACCCTTGTGTTCCCCTATTTTCCCCAAATCCACTTCCTGAGTGGGGAGGGGTCATCGGGTGATGGAATGATTGTCTTAAGTGACAACAAATTGTTATGGGTTTTCTTAAACCATAACACTGAGATAAAACCTCAGAGGATTTGATCTTGCTTGCTACTTGCCCCTAGACACAAGCATGTCATTCCCCTCTACCTCTTGGACCCTCAGCAGCTGGACATCACCTCGATGTCCCTTTCCTCCCTTGGGTCCTGGGGCAGGAGCTCATGGTGTGTTCATAGAATCATAGAATTGCCCAGGCCAGAAGGGACCTCCAAAGTTCATCTAGTCTGACCCCCCCACAGTCAGCAGGGACACCCCCAACTAGACCAGGTTGCTCAGGGCCTCGTGGAGCCTCACCTTGAATATTTCCAGGGAAGGGGCCTCAACCACCTCCCTGGGCAACCTGTTCCAGTGCTCCACCACCCTCACAGTGAAGAACCCTCTCCTCATCTCCAGTCTAAATCTGTTCCCTTCCAGCTTGAAGCCATTTCCCCTCGTCCTGTCACTGCAGGCCTTTGTAAACAGGTTCTCCCCAGCCTTCCTGTAGCCCCCTCAGGTACTGGAAGGCCGCTATTAGGTCTCCCCGGAGCCTCCTCTTCTCCAGGCTGAACAACCCCAGCTCCCTCAGCCTGTCCTCGTAGCAGAGGTGCTCCATCCCCCTGATCATCCTTGTGGCCCTCCTCTGGTGTTGTGTGCTTAACATCAGCCCCTGGGGTCATGGAGGAGCAGGAACAAAAGTCGTCCAATATGGCAAAACTGGGCTGCTGCTGGAACCAGCAGTCCCACCAGATCCGGTCTGAAAGAAGACGGTAAAAGAAAAGCAACCAATTTTTGCAGGCATCATGACTGTGCTTTTCTCAGGGCCCTCTTCCTGCTCTGCTGAAAGGAGCTGGGGGGCAGCTCTGACGCACACCACCCTGCTCTGCGGGAGGAGCACATCTTAATTAATTTCAGGGCTGAATGGATGGGCGCACTCCTCAAACCGGGGGAACTCCCACCCCAACAGCCCCTCTGGGATTTCCTGGGCGGCAGCTTGCAATGGAACTCTCCTTTATATCTCAAATCCAGGGCACAGCGTGGCCGGGCACTGGCAGGAGAGGAGGCTGAGCAAGAGCCCATCAGGGTAGGAGGCAGCAGGCAGAGATGTGACCGTTCATTTCCCATCAAGGCGTCTTGCCAGTCACGCAGAAGCAACCCTTTGAGCGGGGAAATTAGTGGGGAACAAACCCAGCTCCTCATCTCCATCCCTGGGACCGCTCCTCCGGGCACTGCCAGACCCCAGCAAGCACAAGTGATGCCAGGGTGAGAGGGACTGGCCCCCCATCAAAGGGCACGGGTAGGTAACAGCTAACCCAGACGATGCCTCCTCTTTTTTTTTTTTATTTTTAGTGCTGGTGATCCGGGGAAAATGCATTTGTTTGGGAGATTTGAACAGAAGTGGCAACAGATGCACTGTGTAATAAAAAAAGCTGAAGCCACTATTATGCTTTCAGGAAGAGAACAGAGAGGAGAAAAACTGCAGGCATCAGAGACAAACACGGGCAGAATTATGGAAAGGCAATATTTAATAGTTCACCGATCACATTCTCATTTCCAAGGTACGTTACCCGTAGAGTTGAATTAAATATAGAATCTGCCTATTTATTTCTTTTTTAACAGCACAAAACCAAGCACCGACCACCACCTAAAAAAAATAAAACATCAATTGCTGCCCCTCTATTAGGAGAGCTCTACTATTCTTCACATCTGCAGCAATGTATTCCCCTGCTTTTGAGCATCCTGGCTCAGTTCTTGTTCAGCATCACGGGCAGCCACTTCCCAGCGGCTGTGCCCAGGGTAAGTCACCTCACAGCTTCCAGGGGCTATGCTGTGTGCCCTGCCAGGGAAACTGGAGGAGCCAGCCTCTCTGTAAGGGCTGTGTTTTACCCTTCACACCTGAACGTTTTGACTAGCAGGAGCCCAAATCTAGCACAGCTCATGCTGCTTGATGAAGGGTGGGAAGAGGCAGGAGGTAAAGGGGAATGGGCAGTTATGGGAGCTTCTTGCACCTCTAAAGGTTGTAACAGGGTGAAATCAAGGTCCACTTGGACCAGTATCTTTTCTTCTACAGTTACTATAGGTATATATTCAGGGAAAAATGAAAGCAGGCGAGCTGATATGATCGGTCCTAATCTCCTCATCTTCACATCCCCGTGTCCTTGCTTGTTATCTCCTTCTATTCCCCCATGCATGAAGTACTATAGGTATATATTCAGGGAAAAATGAAAACAGGCAAGCTGATATGATCGGTGCTAATCTCCTCATCTTCACATCCCTGTGCCCTTGGCTTGCTATCTCCTTCAGCAGTGGAGGTTATTCCCCCGTGCACAAGGCAGAGGTGCCAGGTCCCTCAGCTACTGGCAAAGCTGGCGTTGATGTGCTAAGGCTGCTATGGATCAGATGGACCACAGGTCTCATTCTCCCCTGTCTATCAGTATCCATCTGGTGGCTCTTCTCTTACACCTCCATTGTGGGACCCTCTTGTTCTGTGCTAATATCCCACCAAGTACAATGGGATCCATGAATGGGCCTTTTAGGCACTGCATTAATACCACAAATGAAAAAAGAATAACTATCCCTAAATGGAATAGCTCTTTCAAGGAGGTATTACTTCCAACCATTTCTAAATTCATGTAAGGCAACTTGGAATTACCTACAAAGGACTCTCTATAAAGCCAAGATTGTATTGCATTTAATACCTATGCTTTTAGCCTTCTCTTTCCTTATTTTCTTGTACTTAGATAGATTTTCCTTTAGAGGACTTTATTTTTTCTTTCCAAGTGTCTGTGCTGGCTCAAAAGTGACTCAGTACTTGATCAATACCCCTGGTGGCTGTTGGTACAGCCGCTGATGGGAAGCTGGCAGAGAAATTACTCAGGTGAAAGCCTCTGAGAAAAATCAGTGGGAGAGGAAGGTTGGTTAGTTTGCTTGTTTTAAATCTTCGTTGGTTTCAGAAAGGGGGGAAAACCAGAGAGAGAGCCAGAAAACAGAGTTTGGAGAGTGCTAGAAGTATTTAAATATTCAATGGAATGAAGCGGGAGTTTATGGCAACAAAACACGTTACCAGTTTAAAAAAAAAAAAAAAAAAAGGCATGTTCCCAGTCCCATTGCACTTTGCAATGGGGGAAAAGCTTGAAAGCCTGTAAGGAGATAAGAAAGGTCGTTCTGGTTCAGCTAAAGAGCACGTGTGTACTTACCACAAAGGCTGTCCTGACCTCCAACTGTTCTCCTCTCCAGGGACTCCCAGAGTCTGAGGTGATCTCTCTTCCTAGTAACACCCAACGGATTTTCCTCACTGCCTTCGCTCCATCGCCTCACCTCCCCCTCTTCTCCTTGGGAATGATGTTTATTCCTGATGCTTGCAGGGTGTTAACCCCCCGCCCAAAGCCCCGAAACATCTTCTGGTGCCAAGTGATGCAGTCCTCCTGCCTGCAATGGGGGCCGGTCCTATGGGACCCTGGAAAAGGGCTTCTTTCCACCTGGGACTGAACCAGGTCACACCACGCTGCAGCCCCTTCCATGCTCTGCTTGAGACATGCTCTACTCTCCAAATCCTCCCCGGGGAGTTTCTGCTCCAGCAGAGCATCCTGACCTTGCGGCACTGAAGGTGCTTGAGAAAAGACCTGCATCCCTTCTGCGTCTGGTTTTGGGCAGCCAAAGGGAGGAGGAGCAGCTCCTTAGCCCTGGGCAGACACCTCTGCTTGGGGAACCTGGTCCCTACAGGCAATGCTTTCTCTGTGAGTCTCATTTTCCTCCCCTGGTGCTCCAGCCCCATGGGATGGATGCTGTGCTACACGCTGCATGTGCCATCCATCTTCCCAACCACACGCTATCACGTCTTCCAGGGAGGGGCAGATGATTAACAAATTATTGAAGGGAAATTGTTTTCACTGAATTTCACTGAATTTTTAGAGTTGGAAGGGACCATAGAGATCATCTAGTCCAACTCCCCTGCTGAAGCAGGATTGCCTAGAGCTTGTCAGAGCATGTTACTCAGGAGCATCCAGGCGGGTCTTGAAAATCTCCAAAGAAGGGGACTCCACCCCCTCCCTGGGCAGCCTGTTCCAGGGCTCTGTCCCCCTCCCCG
>NW_015090828.1:9188206-9232915 GCF_001431845.1 Calidris pugnax | reverse complement strand
TTTTATTTTTAGCGCTGGTGATCCGGGGAAAATGCATTTGTTTGGGAGATTTGAACAGAAGTGGCAACAGATGCACTGTGTAATAAAAAAAGCTGAAGCCACTATTATGCTTTCAGGAAGAGAACAGAGAGGAGAAAAACTGCAGGCATCAGAGACAAACACGGGCAGAATTATGGAAAGGCAATATTTAATAGTTCACCGATCACATTCTCATTTCCAAGGTACGTTACCCGTAGAGTTGAATTAAATATAGAATCTGCCTATTTATTTCTTTTTTAACAGCACAAAACCAAGCACCGACCACCACCTAAAAAAAATAAAACATCAATTGCTGCCCCTCTATTAGGAGAGCTCTACTATTCTTCACATCTGCAGCAATGTATTCCCCTGCTTTTGAGCATCCTGGCTCAGTTCTTGTTCAGCATCACGGGCAGCCACTTCCCAGCGGCTGTGCCCAGGGTAAGTCACCTCACAGCTTCCAGGGGCTATGCTGTGTGCCCTGCCAGGGAAACTGGAGGAGCCAGCCTCTCTGTAAGGGCTGTGTTTTACCCTTCACACCTGAACGTTTTCACTAGCAGGCGCCCAAATCTAGCACAGCTCATGCTGCTTGATGAAGGGTGGGAAGAGGCAGGAGGTAAAGGGGAATGGGCAGTTATGGGAGCTTCTTGCACCTCTAAAGGTTGTAACAGGGTGAAATCAAGGTCCACTTGGACCAGTATCTTTTCTTCTACAGTTACTATAGGTATATATTCAGGGAAAAATGAAAGCAGGCGAGCTGATATGATCGGTCCTAATCTCCTCATCTTCACATCCCCGTGTCCTTGCTTGTTATCTCCTTCTATTCCCCCATGCATGAAGTGAGGTGCCAGGTCCCTCAGCTACTGGCAAAGCTGGCGTTGATGTGCTAAGGCTGCTATGGATCAGATGGACCACAGGTCTCATTCTCCCCTGTCTATCAGTATCCATCTGGTGGCTCTTCTCTTACACCTCCATTGTGGGACCCTCTTGTTCTGTGCTAATATCCCACCAAGTACAATGGGATCCATGAATGGGCCTTTTAGGCACTGCATTAATACCACAAATGAAAAAAGAATAACTATCCCTAAATGGAATAGCTCTTTCAAGGAGGTATTACTTCCAACCATTTCTAAATTCATGTAAGGCAACTTGGAATTACCTACAAAGGACTCTCTATAAAGCCAAGATTGTATTGCATTTAATACCTATGCTTTTAGCCTTCTCTTTCCTTATTTTCTTGTACTTAGATAGATTTTCCTTTAGAGGACTTTATTTTTTCTTTCCAAGTGTCTGTGCTGGCTCAAAAGTGACTCAGTACTTGATCAATACCCCTGGTGGCTGTTGGTACAGCCGCTGATGGGAAGCTGGCAGAGAAATTACTCAGGTGAAAGCCTCTGAGAAAAATCAGTGGGAGAGGAAGGTTGGTTAGTTTGCTTGTTTTAAATCTTCGTTGGTTTCAGAAAGGGGGGAAAACCAGAGAGAGAGCCAGAAAACAGAGTTTGGAGAGTGCTAGAAGTATTTAAATATTCAATGGAATGAAGCGGGAGTTTATGGCAACAAAACACGTTACCAGTTTAAAAAAAAAAAAAAAAAAAAAAGGCATGTTCCCAGTCCCATTGCACTTTGCAATGGGGGAAAAGCTTGAAAGCCTGTAAGGAGATAAGAAAGGTCTTTCTGGTTCAGCTAAAGAGCACGTGTGTACTTACCACAAAGGCTGTCCTGACCTCCAACTGTTCTCCTCTCCAGGGACTCCCAGAGTCTGAGGTGATTTCTCTTCCTAGTAACACCCAACGGATTTTCCTCACTGCCTTCGCTCCATCGCCTCACCTCCCCCTCTTCTCCTTGGGAATGATGTTTATTCCTGATGCTTGCAGGGTGCTAACCCCCCCTCAAAGCCCCAAAACGTCTTCTGGTGCCAAGTGATGCAAGTCCTCCTGCCTGCAATGGGGGCTGGTCCCATGGGACCCTGAAAAAGGGCTTCTTTCCACCTGGGATTGAACCAGGTCACACCACGCTGCAGCCCCTTCCATGCTCTGCTTGAGACATGCTCTACTCTCCAAATCCTCCCCGGGGAGTTTCTGCTCCAGCAGAGCATCCTGACCTTGCGGCACTGAAGGTGCTTGAGAAAAGACCTGCATCCCTTCTGCGTCTGGTTTTGGGCAGCCAAAGGGAGGAGGAGCAGCTCCTTAGCCCTGGGCAGACATCTCTGTTTGGGGAACCTGGTCCTTATGGGCAACGCTTTCTCTGTGAGTCTCCCTTTCCTCCCCTGGTGCTCCAGCCCCATGGGACGGATGCTGTGCTACATGCTGCATGTGCCATCCATCTTCCCAACCACACGCTATCACGTCTTCCAGGGAGGGGCAGATGATTAACAAATTATTGAAGGGAAATTGTTTTCACTGAATTTCACTGAATTTTTAGAGTTGGAAGGGACCATAGAGATCATCTAGTCCAACTCCCCTGCTGAAGCAGGATTGCCTAGAGCTTGTCAGAGCATGTTACTCAGGAGCATCCAGGCGGGTCTTGAAAATCTCCAGAGAAGGGGACTCCACACCCTCCCTGGGCAGCCTGTTCCAGGGCTCTGGCACCCTCACCGTGAAAAAGTTCTTCCTCATATTCAAGTGGAACCCTTTATGTTCCAACTTGTGCCCGTTGCCCCTCGTCCTCTCACTGGGAACCACTGAAAAGAGTCTGGTTCCCTCCTCCCTCAGCCCGCCCTTGAGATACTTGTCAGCATTGATAAGGTCTCCCCTCAGCCTTCTCTTCTCCAGACTAAAGAGTCCCAGCTCTTTCAGCCTCTCCTCATAAGGGAGATGCTCCAATCCTTGAATCATCTTTGTTGCCCTTCGCTGGACTCTTTCTAGTAGTTCCCTGTCCCTCTTGAACTGGGGAGCCCAGAACTGGACGCAGGATTCCAGTTGTGGCCTCACCAGTGCAGAGCAGAGGGGGAGAATGACCTCCCTTGACCTGCTGGCCACACTCTTCCCTCTGCAGCCCAGGATTCCGTTGGCCTTCCTGGCCACAAGAGCACACTGCTTGCTCATTGTCATTTTGTTGCCCACCAGGACTCCCAGATCCTTTTCTTCAGTTTTGGTGGGGCAGCGGCAACCTGGATCCCTCTGGGGTCTCCGAGCGCTGACAGGTGATGCTTGCACCCAAGCCAAAAAAAAAAGGTGGTGGGGGGCCAAACTTTAGGGAGCCCTTCGTTAAAGCATTTGCAGCTCGTCGCTGCCGTGAGAGCCCGGCTGTCACCCCCAGGCTAAACCCAGCGCCGAGAAACCTGACAGCCCAGGTGAAATCAGCCACGAGTGACTTCTCCCGCCCTCCTCGGGAGGGAAGATAAATGTCATAAGTCATCAGCCGTCACGGCTTATACAAGGCACATTTTTCTCTCCCCCCTGGCACCAAGCCGGAACAGCTCGGGATGGAGGAAGGGCGAGGGGAAAGCACTGGGAGGGAGGAATGGTGAAGGGCAGCCGTGGATCCTGCTGAACTCCTTGTGTCCCTTGCAGGGGGGTCTGGCACTGATGATAGAAAAACATGTGCATAAAACTGGGGGAAACAAGGTGTGCAACCACCCAAGCCCTGAGAATGCAGCCCAAGCAAGTAGAGAGATGGGTGGCTGCAGGATGTGAATCCTGCAGAGATCGAGGACAAACTCTCAGCACCCGCTGCCTTTGCTGAACAAGTGCTCCGATGAGTGCAGGTGGTGGTGGACCTCAAGGGTTGGGAGCAGCTAGAGGAGCTTGGCCTTCCATCCCTTCCTGCTCACTTTTGGCATGGGTACGTGAGCTGAGCAAGCCCATCCTCCTCAAGTCCCCTTCCTTGGCTGAAGTTGCTCCTCAACAGCCCATCAAGTGGGCGCCCCATCCTCCTAGCCCCTATCAACCCCAGCTATTTCTGTGCAGCCCAAAGGCCGTGGACCATGATCTCCTCCAAGTTTTGTAGCTCCATGCATGGGAATGACCTTAGGGTGAATGTTTTCAGTGGGAAAAGGCCTGTTTTCTTCTCTTTTGCTCTCTTCAAGGAACTAACGTACCCCAGCAGAGCCTCCTTATTCTGGGCATGGAGGCACCAGCAAAAGTCATCCCAGCAGCTCACAAACAAGGTGGCCACAAGAAAGCAGAGGACTGGAAAGGGTTAGAGTTAAGGGGAGGGGAGATACGCCGGGAAGCCCAGCTTCCAGGTAGTTTAAGGTTAATGGTGAGTAACAATTCCTGTAAAATCCCTTAATTTCCCATCATTGTCATTTCACACTGCAAAGGCCAAGAAAATATTTTCAGTGCAGCAGGCAGTGCTGGGCTGCACAGGCGGCAGGAGCAGGGATGGGAATGTCCATCCCAAGAGGTAGATGTGTTTTCTGAGAGACAAATCCTGATTTGAGTGAGGAGTTTGAACAGGGGGGATGAAATTATGGGTCTCCTCTTCCCTGAAACCCTGGTTGCTGCTGCTCGTTCTCACTCGTCAGGGTGAAAGGAGGTGACTCTCATTGTCAGCCCACAGCAGATGCTTTCCTTGGGGATACCTTGGGGAGCCAAACACAACAGTTTGTAGTGGAGCCAAGATCTTGTCCAGTCTCTCCTGGAGCCCACACACCCTCTTAGCATCCATGGCATCCTGTAGGAAGTGGTCTCATGTTCCAATACCCTCTGTTGTGTGAAGAATCACTTTTCCTCTTCCAACAGCATCTCCAAGACATGGGCTCTGCCAAAACACCTCCACCCTGATCAAGGACCACCACTCTCAAGTCACCCTAGGGAGAAGAAGGCAAACCTTGCTGAATCCAGGATGACATTGGGTCACGTAGATAGAACTCTGCCACCAGACTTTGCCGGGTGATGAGTATAGACTTCGGCAAATAATTCCATGCAAATGACTCGCTAAGTGAATCGAGCTTCTCTGGCCTCTTGCAAACCGCCCGTGAATACGCTGCGACCCGTGGTGTCCTCAGGTAAACCAGTTATTGGAAATCATTCGCCACTTCAAAAATTCGTTCTTGGGCTTATGGCCTTCAATGAGCGAGCTGTGCAGAGTGGCAGCAGCTGCTCACAGAAATCACGAGGGGTTTTTCTCCCCCTTCCAAAACATACCACAAGTCAGCGGGGTGGGGGGATGTGTCCTGGAGAGAGACGGTGGGACGTGCAGGATTACTCAATTTTTGGAGCATTTCAAACCTTTGCCGCCCTGACCAATTAAGCCTCGTGTAACACATCACTCCGAGGGAAAATGGACCCTGGCAGAGAACATAGTTCAGATTTAATCTTGCTGTATTGAGTTCACACATAAATAATTACCTGTGAACTCGCTGCTTCGATCTGCCCCACTGACCGGCCTCTGCCGAGGCCTGGGAAATTCTCCTTAGTTAGATGCTTTGCATAAGATGAGCCAGAGGAGAGGTGCCAAGGAGAGGAATGATTTTTTTTAACATGAACACATCAGGCAGCATTTGCAACATTTGCCCAGAGGATATTCATTCCCGGTATCGCTATTTTTGTGGTGGCTCTTTGTAATGATTAATTTAAAGTGCCAGCATCAAGAATCATGGGAACATATGAGAATCCCAGTTTTTCTTTTAAAATAGAAGTAAGTTTCCTTCCCAGCGTTACGGAAGAAACCTGGAAAAAGGTCATCCTTAAAGATATGTAAAACACCCCTCCGCTTCTTCTCTAATCTCATGCTTTTTCATTCCGTCTCTTAATTTGGAGAAGGAACCCTCTCGTTTGGAGTGCACCATATGGTTGCAGATCACCAAAATGGAAAAGCCAATGTCATCCAACCTTTTGCAGCAGATGCTTCCATTTCCTAAGGTTGCTCGACAGCAGACCTGCCAGCCACCACCTTACATACATCTTCCAAGAATTTTTATGACAAAGTTGGGCTTGTGGCTCCCAAACCTGTAAGCGAGGTGTGTGGACTGGGGATGATACCTCCATCCATCACCTCCCAGTGTATAAAATGAATCTTCCCCTTCTCTGTCCCCACGCAAGAAGGAGAAGTGCTGTCAGCTTTTGCCTGGGGTGCCTTGTCCATGCATTTTTTGCCTGCCTTGATGGTGCAGCCACCTTCTTCAGGACATCTGACAATGTCACCTTGTAGGGACCTTCACCGTGGCCATGAGCTGTTTTTTTTCTTACACTTCCTAGCTTTTCACCACTTTACATCTGCTGTCTAGCAATGAGAAGGAACTGGTCTTTGGTTGGGTATGTGGAGGAGGTAATCTCTATGTCTCTCGGTGCTCCATCTCCACCTCAGAAGACGAGACCTCTTGACCAAGGGTCTTTGGGTGCTTACCCCAGTCATACATTTTGAAGCAACATCTTATTGCTTGACGAGGCCAGGGAAAGCCTTTCCTGCAAATGTGCTTCCCTGCAGCTGTACTTTGGACATGGTGGCAGCTTCCCACCCCTCACCAAACCAGTGCCTTCCTGTCCCCATCCCAGGTGGCCCTGTTGGCATCTCTCTTCATGCTGCTTCCTAACAGTGTGTGCTGTGTCCGCCTGGGCTCCTGGGGCTGCTGCTGCTCTCAGTCAGGCAGAAGGAAACCGAGTTTTCCTCCAAACCAACCCTGGATGCAGGCTAGCGTGCGGGTAAAGCTGCTGAGGCATTGGAGCGGCTGGGGTTTGATACAGCAGGTCAAGTGTGCTGTGGCACGGAGCATCTGGCTGGATGCAGAGTGGCTGCTTTGCCTAATGCACCAGGTCACCTTCATGCTAGGTCATCCCTGCTTGAGCATCTTCCCATGGAGGTGGTGGACCAGCTTGGCTCAGGCAGTAGAAGGTGGTCCCACCCACCACATTTCGCTTTGTCCACCCGTTTAGGGTGAAGGATCTCACCCGTCAGCTGGAGCTGGGATTTCTGAAGCACTTCTGCCACGTCCTTAACCCCAAACCTATGGCAGATGTTGCACGCACACCACTCTGCTTCTTTGAACACCTCCAGGGATGGTGCCTCAACCACCTCCCTGGGCAGCCCATTCCAATGGCTGAGAACCTTTTCAGTGAAAAAATTTTTCCTAATATCCAGCCTGAACCTCCCCTGGTGCAACTTGAGGCCATTTCCTCTCGTCCTGTCGCCTGTGATTTGAGAAAAGAGACCGACCCCCACCTCTCTACACCCTCCTTTCAGGGCGTTGTAGAGAGCAATAAGGTCTCCCCTCAGCCTCCTCTTCTCCAGGCTGAACACCCCCAGCTCCCTCAGCCTCTCCTCATAAGACTTGTGCTCCAGACCCCTCACCATCTTTGTTGCCCTTCTCTGGACCCGCTCCCAGCACCTCAATGTCTTTTTTATGGTAGGGGGCCCAAAACTGGACACAGTACTCAAGGTGAGGCCTCACCAGTGCCCAGTACAGGGGGACAATCACCTCTTGGGCCCTACGATGGAGATGGGAACAGCTTTGCTCTGCCTAGTCCCCCAAAAAGTTTGGCACCCTGGCGAAGAAGAGATGCTTGGGAAGAAGGAGCATCCTGACAGTGGGACAAAGCCCCTTCTTCCTCCCTGTGGGTGGTGCAATTCACTGCCTCCACCAAATTTTGCACAAACAAACACATCCCTGCAGCCACTGTCCCCAAAAATGTGATGGCCAAGGGGCTGGGCAGGGGAAGCAGGAGGGTATTGTGTAGGGAATGAGATCCCTCTCAGGGTTGCAGAGACCAAGCTGAGCCCAGCGCGGTGGCCGGGCAGGAAAATCCATACCTGCCTCAGATTTATTATCAGCCGGGCGAAATGTGGCACAGATATTTTTAAAACACGGGGCCATTAAGCTCTCCAAATGGGCCGGCTCACCTGCTATTTTAACAACACGCTGTGACACCATCTTATTTTATAAGTATTCCTCCCGGACTTATTAACTCTAAGCTGTCGCATCCCATTTTGAGGGAGGTAAATGCCATCGAGATGACCGCTCTGGTCACATTGAAACTGTTTTAATGAGTTTTTATGGAGCGCAGGAAATTTAAGCGCCAGTCCAGGGTTTTGGAGAGGGGAAAAAAAATGGGTCGGTTAGGAATGGTGGTGTTTCCATTGCTTTTTATTTTCTTTCTCTTTTTTTGGCATAGCCGTGTGTTTATTGTGGGATGGGTGCACAAGAGCTCGTGGACTTTGTCTGGGTCCCAGTGATGAAGAGGATGGGAATATTTAAAGTGCCATCCCAGCAACATGAAGCGTTTGCAATAGTGGCACACTCCTGGGTGCAGACCCATTTTTTTGTGCCCAAAACCCCCTCTTTTCCTGAAAAAATACACCCCCTGGGTGTTGCCAGCGTCCAGCATGTCCCCTTAGGCAAGGGCTCTTGGAGAGGCAGTGCTAAGAGAAATGGAGGTGAGGTCATGGAAAAGGGAAAACAAACTATGTCTCGTGTCTGGGAATCAGCTGCCGGCATGAAAGATGGGTGGAAAAAGGGGTTTTTCAGCTTCCCAGCTTGGGGCAGCCCTGGGGATGGGGAAGGGGTGGGCTACTCAGCTCTGCGGTCTGAGTCTTTTTGTCCAAAGGAGTTTATTTGGGGGAAAAAAAAGAAAAAAAAATAAATTAAAAGCCTTGGATAAAAGCTTTGGGTTTTGCTTATATTGTCATGAGATGCCGGGAAGCTGGTGAGCTTGGGGGATGCTTGCAGCATGGCTGCTCCATCACGCCCAGGGGAGTGACACAACGAAGGGACCATGGTCCCTCTGCCAAGCCCACGCAAAGGAAGCCCTGCCATCACCTTGATGCCCCCACTGTGCACCCCCCCTGCCCCACGCCAAAGCAGGGATTCAGGGTTGGGGGGGGCTTGGTGCCCCTTTTCCAGCACCAACCCATCCATCACCTCATCCACAAAGCCTGGCTTTCCTGCAGGAGCCGAGCACTGGCACCTGTGGCATGAGGAGCAAGCCAAGGAGAAGCATGATGCATCCCAGAAAAAAACCCAACAAAGAAATGGTTGCAAGGAGATGGATTTGGAGGCCAGGAATGACAGTGTTTAACCCTTGGTGAGACACTATGCATGGGATGGAGTGGATTCAGGAAGGCAGGCAAATTTGGGGGAAAGAAGGGAGGCACCGGTGATCTTCCATCCCTGCAGGGCCAAGTAGTGGCCCTGGAGAGCATTGGAGTCCAAACATGTGGGCTGTGTCCCAGTGCCATCTGCCTTCCCACCAAGCCAGCCAGCCTACTGAGCCATGCCGTGCCAGATGCAGGAGGCAAGAGTCATCTGGGAGAGTGGGAGATATAGGGTTACTTCCAACAGGCTGAGAAGTCAGCAAGGTGGTAATTTGGGGTTGCTTAACAAAAATTGGGTGCAGGTTCTTCTCCTGATGTGCATCAGGGATAACCATGTCCACCTGCAGGGGTTTTAGCCCTCATCCCTTCACCTGTGCCCTAGCCCTGCTGTCAGCTTTAAAGGGGGCTTGTAGATGCTGCTGGTGGCTTCAGGATCTGGTGGATAGGAGGTATTGGACCTGGATTCTTTGTGGCCCTGGAGTTGCTGAGAGAAGCCATGTTGCCTGGGCACTGTGGGATGCACAGGTAGGAGATAAGGCAGCTGTAGCATGACAATGAGAGTTGAATTCCTCCTGCAGAGGGTTTTTTGGTGGTTTGTTTTGTTGTTTTTGTTACAAGTAGCCCTTAACAATAATTTGCTAAAGGTCTATACTCTGCTACAAGCAGAGGAGTGTGAGCACCTTCTGTTTTTCACCTTTAGGAATGAAAAATGAAATCTTAGTCCCAATTCTTGGCAGAGTATTCTCCAAACGGCCTGTGCTCTGCCCTGCTCCCTTTTTTTCTGTTACAATAGCAGTGGAGCTTTGCTTGGAAAAATTGAAAAAGTAGCCAAGAAGAATACACACAACTGCCCAGGAGAGATAATCAGTTGTTAAAACATGCCTGCTGCTCTAATTAGAAAGGAAATGAAATTGGGTTTAAGTGGAATTAGCTGAAGGCTCCCTTATCCTGTCCATCTATTGTGCTCTCCTGGACAAACATGATGGAAAGAAAAAAGGAAGCTGATCCTTTCTGAAGCCCCCATCCTGTAGAGATGCCTTCTGAGCCTGGACCTGAGCAATGCCAGAGAAAGTCTTCTGATCAGCCAAAAGGTACCTTCAGTGTCAGTGTCACCACTTAGATGGGTTGGTGCAGAGCTCATGTTTCACTGCTGCCCTTGTGCTAATCGTCGGCATCCAGGGAACAGGCAGAAGTAGATTGCCTGTGTCTAATAGGTGGTTTAAGATGTTAGAAATGATTTTCTGTTTATTAAATCTTAGTCGGTGCCGTGGATATCTTCCACTTCTTTGGGTGAAGGGTTAAAAGCCTGTGTCATTGATGCTATTATAATAGCAATAATGCTAATAGACTTCACCTCTCCTTGGAAAGGAGACCCAGAGTGGCCCTTAAATCTGTCCCCTCGGGAGGAAAGCGTGCAAACAGGTAGACTGTGTTATGTAGTCAAGATGCTTTTGTTGTCTGCCCTGCCATCCTTTGCCTCTTGACAAGAGGGTGATTCATCCTTTGGTCTTCTCCGGAAAGGTCCTCTCCCTCTGCACACTTGTCACTGCTCTCTGCTGTTTGGGGAATGACTCTGGGTTTCCCGTAGGTGGCTGAGGATCTCCAGGATGCTAACAGCTCTTAAAAGTGGGTGAAGTTAAAGCCTGGCAACGATAAAAAGAAACGGCGAGGTATTGACATGACCCTAGTAGCATCTGTGAGGATGCTTCTCGCAGCGCCTCGACACCCTGCCTGGCACCTTTTACAGTAAAAACACCTTCTCTCTGCTTTCACTTGAAATCTGGCTTTGCAGATTCGGAGGAGGGAAAACAAGACGTTAGCACCGTGTCAGGAATTTGCCTGCGAAACCAGAAGAGATGGCTTTAAAATTAGCTTGGGGTGGTGATGGGGGAGCTCCAGGACCAGCAAGGATCTCCAGCTACCTGCAGGGATCGGTGGGAGAAACCCAGTGATCAAAGGGAGAGGGAAAACTTGGCTGGTGGGAAGGCTTTTTGAACGTGAATGTCATGTTGAAATTAGAACCACAAGTCCCAGCAGGGAAGGCCTTATCTGAATAGCAGCTTGCATAGCAGTAGCGAGGCCAGTTTTAATTCCTGTTGGCTGATTTGAGTGTATTTATTGGCAGCAGTCAATGTTTGGAGTTATTTGCCCATTTTGATGTTTCTAGGCAGGATCCTCTGCAGACATCTCGTGCCATGCAGCCTTCACCATTACCTCTGAGCCTGAATGCCAAGGGTGGGACTCTTCCAACCAGACATCCCAAAGTAGCTCAGACCCTGGTTAGGTGCTGGAGGGATGCTTCACCAGAAGGCTGCGTGCATCTTGAAAAATTTGGCTGGTCTTCTTCCTCCCAGCATCCTCCCAACATCTCCTTCTCTCAACCTTTGCATTTAATACCCGTGCAACCCCCGGAGTTAGCAAGGTAGGAGCAGTAACGCTAGGGCTGGCAAGATGTCCTCACGTGAAGCCACCAGGGTTGGAGTGAGATGATGTTGCAGGCCACGGGCCCTGAGGCAGTGAGTTCCAGCAGTAAATCCTCCAGCCCACTCAAAAAAAGACATCTTTTTTCCTTTCATATTTAAATCCAGCTCCCATCCCTGCATGTTTTCATGCTGTGAGAAAAGGGGAAATACCTTCTTGGAACCATTCATTATGTCTGCTCTATTATGGCCTTCTAATTCAGCTACTTTCTGAAACTGCCAGTCCCTGGCCCATCAATCTCTCCTTGTCTCTGCTGCTTTCTATTGCTTGTTTGGGAGCCTCTTGTGTTTCTGCTATGTCTTTTCTTGGATTAAAAATGCAGCCGTATGTTATACATCCTGTGAGGAGTTAGGGGAATTTGATGAGTGGGCTCTTTGGAAATGCAAACACTCAGGATGAAGGAGCTGTACGCTCAAGTCCATCTTGATGCTCTCCTAGGTGTGTACCGAAGGGTTTTGAAATGACACATCCACAACACGTGAGAGACTCTCAGCTGGGCCACGCACAAAGGAAGGAAGCCACTTTTGGCTTTTTTCCCTTGGATTGAATTCCTACAGATCCCAGGACTTCTGCCCCACTGTCATGGCTCGCTCTAGAGAGGCCCTCACTGATAAATGAGCAAATTGCTGGACGGCTGAAAAATGTGAACTCCACATCCTCTGTAATTTGTACTGCCACACAACTGTTTGTGGAAGTGAAATGCAATCGATGTATCAGACCAGAAGGCTCCAATTTAATCTCTGCAAACACTGAAGAGTCAAGATTTCTCTCGTTGTCTTTTTTTTTTCCCTTCAGAACCCCATCCCATCATGCTCAGACAAAAATCTTCAGGTAATTTCATACCTTTGTACTTTTTATTTCCTTTTTTAAGATGAAACTCCCTCCTTGTCCAGAGGGTCAGCAGATGTATCAACTAAATCTAACTGAAATCCTACTCTCTGGTTGAGGAATTGGTAAAAATGACCAAGTGGGGTTTATCTGTCATCTTATTCACCTGGCTGTCCTGGGCACTTCTGCTCAGAGGAGCATCTCTGATGTATTCTATCTTTTCTTCCACTTTTTGTGACTGCTGTCTTTGATTCAAGACCCAGAAACGTCCTGCTTGTCCCTCTTGCACTTGCCTGCCTGACTTGGGGATGGATTGGGACCATGATCTTTGCTCTAAAGGGTTTCTGAAGGCATCTAATTTGGTTCAAGCCCGAGACATGGCACAGCCGTTGGAGCCAGTGCTGTGTCCCCCAAAGAAACCTCATTCACCAGGAGGCTCATCTGTCCTCTCCAACCTGTAGAGCTGTAGAAAGCTCAACCACGTAGTAGCTGTGAGATGGTTGATCTGCATAATTCTGTGTTTTACTTGTTTCTGGGTGGTTTTAATCTGTTGCAATTAGCTAGCGAGCTTTGTTTTCTTTATGACCATTTGTAGTGCTGATTGTTTGCCATACATCTTTGGGCCTGAGCCAGGGAGAGCAGCAGTCTGGAAACCAGCTGGTACCTGAAGCTGGTCAGAGCACTGGACTGATGCACAGATTATTTTATGATGACTTATTTTGATTCAGAGCCACAAAGAGGTGAAGGTTTGATTTTTATTATATTTTTTTCTATCAGCCTGGAGTATTGCTCCCCACCTTCCAAAAAAAATAAAAAAATTAAACTGTAAAAAAAAAAAGGCGGGGGGGGGAAAGACCAACAAAAAACCCCACAACCAGCCTTCTACTCATTGACTCCATTGAGTTCAGGTCCAGTTTACACTGAAGAATTAGTGCATAACTGTTCAGTATGAGTTGAGAAGACTTCATTGCTTGATGATGGTCCACAGGAGATGCAGATTTTGGAGTTGCTCCATGAGACTGTCAGCTGCAGAAGGAGGAAGGCATCACTGCTAACTCCTGCTTGAGTTACCTGACTGTTGCCAGTTCAGAAAAGATTTGTTGGCCAAGGAGTGAACTTGCTTTCAAAATTTGGGAAGCAAAAAAGAAAGAGTTGAAGGCTGCTTTGCAAATCTGTTCTGTGCTACTTGCCGAGTAGGAGTGGATGAATGTGTTAAAAGAGCAAATTTGTCTCTGGGAGGTAGAGCGTGTCATCAGTGCAGCTTGCGAAGTTGCCCATCTGCAGGAATTGGGGTGCCATGGTTAGTGGAGAAGTTTGGGTGGTATGGACATTTGGAGGTGGTGATGTAAACACCAACACCAGCCTTGCTCTGCATGCTCTCCTGGTCCTGTTTTTTCCAGAGCTCTTTTGCTAACTGCATGGCTGACACCAGCCAGGGTCTCGCAGAGAACTCTTTCCATGGTTGTAGACCTTCCCAGGAGGGCTGCCATGCAAGAGAAGGGAGCATCAGACACAAGCTCCTCAAAGCTTTAAAATAATCAGCTCTATCTAGTAAAAACTCAACCTGTATCATCTGAGCACTGCTGTGTCAGGAGGAGATGTGGGCAGAGTCAGGTTTTTTTTTTTGTCCCCCATTAGGATCCAGCAGATGTACATCCATGCCTTTTTGCTGATGAGGTTGTCCTTCTCCACGTCCCTATGGGTGGGCTGCAAAGTAGAAGTCCCTGGGGCACAACTCTGCTGCAGAAGGGAAGCTGGGGCTTTGAGGCATCCCCATCCCCCTTGGGATGCACCCGACTTCCAGGGGCAGCTATGGGGTGGGGGATCTTGTCTTCCTTTTCCCCATTTCTCCCAGATATTTGGGGTGTCCATTTGGGAATTGGGCCTGCTTGGGGTTTCCTGCCGTGCAAGATCTTGCACGGAGTCAGCCTGGGATTGCAGGTGCTGCTGGGTTTGAGATAATAGTTCATGTCTCTCTTCCCGGGTCACGCTTGAAATTAATAAATGGCCTTGAAAAAGTGGGCAAGTTTCCTTTTATTAATATAGTCTGGGCTTTTTCTTTGCCTGTGGGTGTCCGGGCACAACTGGGTCATGCTTTCAAGCTCTCTTGCAACCTGGAAAATGCAAGGTTTTCTTTTGTAATGAGGACTGAGATGCTCTGCTAATTGCATGGCTCCTGAAGCAGGATCTTTGGGTGGGGGGGGGAGGAGAAAGAAGGAAATGCAGTAAGCAGCTTGTGATAAAATCACGATCTGGTGTGGATATCCTTCAGTAAGATCCGTAAAAAGCCCATGTCAGGATTGGCAGGCCTGTAATGAAGCCGTGGCAAAGCATTCACTGCTGGATGGCTTCCTGGGTCTAGCTCTTAGTGGGTCTTAATGGGCCAAAAAAATGGGAGGTGGTAAGGGGGAGGCTGAAGCCAAGCCCTGATTGCGAGGCAGCGTGGTGTAAGTGTTCCAGCACCCAACAGCTTTTTGTTAGGAATGTATGAAAGGAGAGAGAGAGAAGTGGTGTTTCTCCGAGAACCGCGTCGAAGATGGGTATTTGGCAGGTCCCTTGTCAGGAAGGATTACTTTGTGGGCAGAGATGTTGGAGGAGAGGAATATTAAGGAGAGTTTGAAGGTTCTTCTTTCCTGGGGGACTTTGAGGGATGTGTGTGTGCTGCTGTAAAAAGGAAAATCCCCCCCCTACCCCTGCAAAAAGCTGCTGTGGCTTGAGCATCTCTCCTTCTTGGCATGAGTCCCCTCCTGCAGCTCATTGGGGACCCCAGGCCACTGTTGTCTCTCCAGCATCACCCATCTCGGCTTTCTTTTACATTCAGGATATTGAAATGGTAGTTTGGGGGGGAATTTGGGTGCTAGACTGGCTCCCCATCCTGCTCCACCCCTGGTGATGAGTTCAGGCACCCCAGGGCTGTGTGTAGGGATGGTGGTGACCACAAAACAAGAAGGGGGGGGGGAAAAGAAGAAACCGCATGCACAGGAGGGGAAAATAATCAAGCCAAGGGGAAGGGGAAAAAAAACAACTTGTCCTCTTATAACATAAAAGCCCTCCTCCCCTCGAAAGAAATAAAAGCCAGAGTGAAATGAAGGTAAATGCCAGAGGTTTAAGTACCACGCTGCCGAGTGTGTTTTAAAGGTTACCTTTCAGGAGGTTGAAGAGAGAGAGAGAGAGCGAGCGACAGAAAGGGAAGGAGCTGGAGCACTTCCCATTGCGAGGACCACTCCAGCTCTTAATGGATTTTTATACCCCTGTCTGCTTTTCATGACATTATTAAAATTGTTTATTTTTAATTTTTTTTTTCCTCCCCCTTTCTTTATCTGAGGAAAGGGGTCGGGGGGGGGCAGGAGGACAAACTCCGTTGCCATGGCGACATGCAGCTACACAGCGCACATCTGCATTGCTGATTCGGAGCGAAAAAAGGAAGTTTTGGGGTAGTTTTTTAAAGAGGAGAGAAAGAAGCCGTGTCTGGGAGCATGTACGTGCACACGCATGCACCTGGCAGGATAAAAGTCACAGGGTTTAATTGCAGGCGTGGGCAGGTGACATTTCCAGTGCCTACCTGACCAGGATAAAGCAATGAGGAGCCTGAAGCAAGGTAAACACCTGTGCATAATGTGGATTCTGCGTGGCAGACCCCTCCTTGCCTTACATTTAGCAAATAGTACCCCGTTTCCTATTCAAAAAACATGCAAGAATTTCTGTCCAGCTTGGGGGTCTATGCCTTTACCTTTGGGAGGTTGTGTATGTGTCTGGCAGACCTGGGAGATGTCATTATCATCTAAAAATGGGGATAAAATGGCTCTTGAATAGGAAGGAGCATCTTTCTGCACCCTGGAGGTCTCCCCTGTGCAAAGTCACCCTGCTGGGTGAAACCTGGGCACCACGAGCAGCCCGGGGTACTAAGGTGAGAGAGGCTAATGGCACAGGACCTGCCATCCCTTGCTGGTCCATGCCTGCAGCAGGCTCCATGGTGTACCCCCACCTTCACCTTCCCAGAGGGTTGGGTGGCAGGAGGGCCACTGAAATACTCCAGGAGACCATTCCTGCAGCAGGAGAGCATCTCAGCTCCTCCCCAGGATGGCCAAGGATGCTCTCTGCCTGCTGCATGTGGCTTGGCGTGGGTTTTGCCTCCAGAAGGAAGGAGGTCTGGAGAGCAGCGTGGCTCGGTGACACTCGCCAGCCCCCCCCGGCGTGGCTCTGAGCTGTCACACAAGCTGCTGGAAAATGGCACAGCCGTTTCCTGCAACCCTTGCTCTCCTTGGAAGGGTGATTTCAAAGACAGAGAAAGCAAAGGTCTGCTCTCCGAGGGAAGGAGGAGGCCTTCTTTCCACCCCACAGGGAAAAAGGCATATGCTGAAGGTATCTCCTATACTATCCAATCCTTTCTCCTTCCAGTTCCTCAGCCCTTTGGTTGGGTTTCCTCTCTTTAATTTTCTTTCCCTGTCAGAAGGCAAACCCAAGGTGTGCACCCAGTGATGTTCAGACTCCATCGTGGCCAAACGAGTTCAAAATTACTCAGAATGAGCTGCCTGCCCCAAGTCCCATCTCTCCTGTCCACCCAGCTGTTGGGGAGAATCCTTTTTTGACACAGCTCCTGAGCCCGGCTTTATCTCTCTGGGTAAGTTCTTTGCTCTTTACATCTTAAACCTCTCATCTTCTTGACGTGCTGACACAAAAAAACACATTTTAGGGTTCTGTGTGGGATAAACAAGTCACTCTGGGGCTAAACTTGGATGGGAACTAGCGTTTCTGCTGATCACCTCCCTTTTTCCCCCACTCTGTGTGAGGGAGAGGTGTCCAGGGCTGCTTGCTGGGAGCAGGGTGGCATCACCTGGTGCTTGAAACACTGGTCCATGCCAGAGCTTGCTGGGTGCAGATGCTCTGTTTCCTATGATGCCTGTTGGGCACGGGATGCTGGGCTGTCCAGCCTGCAACACCCTTCTTTTCCCAGGGATGGGAAGGGATCTCAGGGTGCTCTGAGGGAGGTGCAGACCTCCCCGGGAGGGCTCAGGAGGTGGCACAGAGGGAAGGGTCCCCAGTATAATGGTAATCTCCATCTCTGTGGGCCCCAACTCTCCCATTAGGTGCCCTGAGCAGGCTCTTACCGTGTGTCAGATGGGCTCACAGAATCAAATTATCACTTTGGCTGGGGGGAAGGGGGGATGCTGATGTGATTTCATTTAATGCTGCTTTTACCAGCCACGCGTGGTGCCCAACAGGACCCAGGCTGTGCTGGTGCTGGGGGAAGTGAGCAGAGATGACAGAGGGTCCCCCCTCAGCATGGAGCTCAATTGTACCCACTCTCACAACCCCTGCGGAGAGGGGTTTGCTGTCACCACATGGGCAGCAGGAGGGAGAGGAGAAAATCCCACCCCAGGGGGTGACCAGGCAGAGCGAGGTCTCCTCCCGTGGGAGATGGGGGGTTGCAGGACCTCCTCCATCCCTCCCAGCCACCAGCCTTGCCTCCATGGGAAAGGCCTCAGCAGTGATCCCAGAAGCACCAGAAGCGGGTGAGAGGGATGGTGGGTGCTACCTCCACTTCACCTCTCTCCCATCTCTCTGGATGCACCAGTGGGCTGCATCCATACCTCCACCAAGCACCAGGTGAGGGACACAGAGAGGCACTCTCTGTCCCTAGAGCTCTGTCTGAGTGACAACTTTATGTCACCAAGGCCCCTCTTGCAGGACCTGCCATGCCACCACCACCCCAAGTCACCTGGACACATTGCCAGATGCTGTTAACCCTTTTCCCACCTGTCTGCTGGCTTAACTTGTTAAAACTTCTCAGCTTGACATCTGAAATCTGTGTTTTGTCGGCAAACAGGTAGCACATACAATAAAATGAACCTAATCTTTACTCCAAAGCTGAATTCTCTTTTTTTTTTTCCTTGCTCCAGGGTCTCTGGTAACTGCTGCTTTGCTCTTACTACTTTTGCTTTTATTTCACCAGAAAGCCCGCAATAAAAACACAGTGCAAACGCTGGGGGAGAAGGAGAAGTTGAGACGAGCGGGTTATTGGAAATACTTGGGGTGATGGGGGCAGTGCCACCCCACACCAGCTCCTCCTGCCCCTGCCCACGTGGGCCAGCAAGAGCTCTGCAAGGATGTGCCTTCACCAGGGATGGGATGAGGCTGGATCCTGATGCTGCTCTCGCTACAAGGTAGGACTTGGAAAGGTATTAGCCCTTTTTCTTGCGAGACTAGTGTTTAGCATCCCTGCTTAAGGAGAGGAGCAATACTTATTTCTGCTCTTCTTGGGCTTGGTTATGGTGTGGTGGCCGAGGAGAAAGAATGGGCTGACTAAGGAAGCTGTGCTATCATCAGAATGGGGTAAAAAAAACCCCAACTGATCAGGCTCACACCCTCTTGAGACTATACGGTGTGTGCCAGTGTATATATATTTAGGTTTTTGGTTAGTTTCCTTGCCTCCCAGCAGCCCAGAGTGGTACCCTGGAGACCCAGGCCAGTGCTGCAGGGATGTGCAATACCCAACACCTGCGGTGATTGCTTAATGTGGAAGGCACTTGATTAGGACTCAGGTCTATTGGTTTGGTTGATAACAGTGGTGGTGGTGGGGGGGGAAGGGACATGAAAGCAAGGGAGAGATGGAGATTTAATTGGATAATTCTCACTGAAGCATCTCCTGGTTAACCAGCCACAACCCCACCTGCATCTTTACATTATTTTGCATGTTAACAAGGCCTGCGTCCCGCGGAGCGGCTGGTGGGGCATGAGGGGTTATTAAAGCTGGCAGCGCCACTTACATTTATCCTCCAGGGTAACTAAGGGATGTAACTGGATGTCAGTGCAGCCGGATGCCTGGTGGGGTGGCAGGGCTCTTCCTTAGGATGCTCAGGCACAGAGTTGGAGCAAAACGTTGCCGTTCAGGAGCTTGGGCAGCTTTAGTGTCATCGTGAGCAGATGCTATCCACCAGCAGAGAGAAAAATGATAAAGCTTTAACATATAACCTCCATCAGGGTGAGCAAACAGGAGCCCTGCCTTTATTTTGCCTTTTCCCCTGCACTTGACCGACGAGTAATTGCACAAAGCAGGGTAGTGAGAGCAGAATCATAGAAGAATTGAGGCTGGAAAGGACCTTTAAGATCATCAAGTCCAACCATTAACCTAGCACTGCCAAGGCCACCCCTAAACCATGTCCCTCAGCACCACATCTACATGTCTTTTAAATATCTCCAGGGATGGTGACTCCACTTTCCTGGGCAGCCTGTTCCAATGCTTGACAACCGTTCTGGTGAAGAAACCTTTCCTAATATCCATCCTAAACCTTCCCTGGTGTAACTTGAGGGCCTTTCCTCTTCTATCACCTCTTACTTGGGAGAAGAGACCGCTCCCCCCTGGCTACACCCTCCTTTCAGGGAGTTGGAGAGAGCGAGAAGGTCTCCCCTCAGCCTCCTTTTCTCCAGGCTGAACACCCCCAGCTCCCTCAGCCTCTCCTCAGGAGACTTGTTCTCCAGACCCCTCACCAGCTTCGTTGCCCTTCTCTGGACTCGCTCCAGCCCCTCAATGTCTTTCTTGTAGTGAGGAATGGAGCAACCAGGACAACTGCAAATACCTGGGCTTGTTTGTTTTGCTCTCCCTAATTATCAAAAACAACCTGAATGGATGGATTTATATCTCCCAAGGCTGGGCTGGGCAGAGACATTAAGCCGGGTGGGAAAGACCCGCAGGAGATGGTCATGGACAAATGCTTAAAAAAATAAATATATCACCGTCAATTTCTGGAGTCCTTCCCATCCCAGGTAACCTGACCTTCAATTTGTTGAACTTTATCCCACTATTTTAATGGTTGTTGGTGCAAATGCAAGCTGGTTGTTCCTGGAAACACCGAGCCATCCCCCAGCCTTGAGGGAAATTCATGTTGGCCTTGTAGTTGTCCCCCTGCCCCCTCTCCCCAGGAGGTTTCACTCCAAGCACTTTATCTATCTCCGAAGCACCGCGATTTTCTCTGGGAGATTGCCCTCTACTACAGCCCTCAGAAAACATGTCCTGAAAGATGTCACTCGGCAGGGAAGCAAGACATAAATGCTTTTGTCTGAAAAGCTGCAGAATCAGACTGGGGGAAACAAACAGCAAGGTGGTGGAGGAAGGTCTCAAGTTCTCTCCTTGCCAGCATCAATAATGGTCCTAGCAGAGAGCCAGGGAGAAAACTGCTGTAGGACCCACTCCTGCCATGGGTCCCCCTCTAGTCCAGGTGCTTTTCACATCGGCTTCTAGGAGGGGAAAAATTTGAATGAGCAGCTGATTATCCCAAATTCTCAAAATTATTGTGGGTAGTAAATGAGCAGCAGCGAGTGGAGGCAGGTGACGCAAACTGACTCATAACGAGTCACAGGGAACATCCTTCTCCCAAAGCATGGTCACAGCTTGGATTGACGCAGCCTTTGACGGGTGTCCTGTGACCAGAGGAAATCTCTCTGAATGCCATCAGGTTTGCCCACGCTGGCACCGAGTCCTTCTCCAAAGGGAGGTGCTTTTCTGGAAATTATCTTTAATGAGTTCTTGTGGCTTGGCTCCATCCAGGTTTTGCCAGGTAAGTGATGCCATGGAGAGGACTGGTCACTGCTGATGGCTCAGACCAAGAAGGGACATTTAAAATCCCCAGGGTCCCCAATCCAGACGTAACTTTTAGCCAGATTTCCAAAGGAAACGGAGGTTGTGTGCTCATGCTGTCTCTGCCTAAGTGTCTGTCTGTTTGCCAGCACCCGTTTCATCCCTTCCAAACCTGCTGTGTGATTTAAGGCAGTTTGGAGAAGCTTTCAGGTCGCAGAGGCAGCCATGGGGTGAGGAAGGACCATGCCTGTGTCCCCACCAAGGAGGAGAGTGTGGCATCGGGAAGAGCACAGCCAGTAGTAGACATCAGAGACTCCTCACCAACACCCATCCGCTCTGGAAACACAAACTCCATTCAAAACTAGGCACCTCCAGCCCTGTCACTCACAGAAAGACACATCAGGCTCTGGCAACCTCCAAAGCCTTGTACTTTGGGATTTTTGGATTTAGGTCAACGTAAGGTGTTAATTTAGTGTCAGCAGGAAAGGCTCCAGTCCCTCAAACCCACTCCTGGTAAACATGCACCGCCCTGGTTTTGGGGCGAGAAGGGAGGTTTCTACACCAAGCAGCAAGGCATGGCACCCTTGTTAGTGACTCACCCAGAAGACCAGTGTTGGCAACAGTCATCTCAGAGGACGTGCCACAGGAGTGGGCAGTGGACACCTCCACACCATTGGGCAGACACAACTTTGGTCAACTGCTGTGGTCTTTTTCCAGATGTTGTGATGGTCTCCTGTGCTGCCTGGTAGATTTTTCACCCACCCTCTTGGCAAAGACAGGGGGAGGCTTTGTGCCAGCTGCCCCTTTTCTTGAGTGTCTCTTGTTTTTGTCTGATGAGCCCAAAATCAAGAAGCCACCATCCTCCTATGCTTTTCCCCTTTACCCGATATGGGGTTGTGGTTGCAAATGGAGACCTCAAGCTTCATTTCAGTGTGTGTGGATGGGGAATAGCATTTGTGGGGAACTGCTTTTTCCTTTGACTTCGCTATCAATTACTTGGTCATGGAGGATGTAACACAAAGCGTGCTAGATTGAGCTGCAAGATCTTGCTCGCTTATCTCCATCACAGGGGGAAAACTGTGCTGCACTTCCAGCCCACCAGCAGAGACGACCAGGAGCACTCAAGTCTTTGGTGGTGCTGGAGGTGTCATTGCAGAACATCGTCCCCAAGCATCAGATGACATCGGTCAACTGGAAGACCGGGAGATGCCATTCAAGGCTCGTCACAAATAGAGATGCACTGGGATGGGTGGCTGGAGACCCTGGCCCCTGCAGTCCGTGTCCTTCCTGGAGGTGGCCCATCTGGCGGATACCCCTGGAGATCGGGAGATGCCATTCAAGGCTCGTCACAAATAGAGATGCACTGGGATGGGTGGCTGGAGACCCTGGCCCCTCCAGTCCATGTCCTTCCTGGACGTGGTCCATCTGGCGGATACCCCTGCAGTTGTTGGCAGGTATATTGCAGGCGGAAACGGGGCTTTGCCTTGGAGAGCACCGGGTGTCATTCAGCAGAGGATGTTCCCAGCGCTGGGCAGTGACACACATTGTTAGCAAGGCCAGGCTGAATCAAGGAAAAACAAGTGAGATGACACTCAGCGATCAGTAATTCCTCCCCCTCGCTCGTAACTCTGTCAGCCCTTTCAGCTGGATTGTCAAAATACGTTTGTCACAGAACAATTCCTACTTTTTTTTTTATTATTATTTTTTTTCCCCTCCCTTTTTCAGACCCTGGCTGAACTCATCCGTTTGGAATGAAACCCGATATTCATTTCCTCTCTGGGCAGTTGATTTTATTATTGGCTCACCTGCTCCCGCAGTTGAAAAGCTATAAGACTGGCTGGGTCTTCACAATTAAATTCTGTTGGGTTTTTGGGTGGTGTGGTTTGTTTTTTTTCCAGCCTTGCATATTCCGTGACTGCAGGTTACTGGCAGGGATTTGAGGATGTACTTGGCAAAGGCACTTTCTGTCTGGGATGGGGATGAGCAAAACAGGAAGCCTGCTTCCCTCTACATCAGCATCTTTCCAAAGACTCAGGTTATTCCAGAGCAGGACAGACCTTGCTTGTGCCTTGCACGTCTTTTGCTGGGGGTGAAGAGGAGCTGTGGGCAGTCACTACATATTCCACCAGGCCCATGAAGCTGAAAGAGGACAATGTGGGTTAGTGTGGGGTTTTTTTTGCAGGGGGGAAAGGCTCCTGCTCAGCCTCAGCTTGGAAGCTGTGAGCTCTTCCAGGCTAGGATGGACTTGGGATGTTGCGTTGTCTTGGGCTCCTTCCCAAGCTCCCCAATTTCTGCCAGGGAAGGATGAGTTTTGCTGCTTCAGGGACCATGTTCAGGCCAGGCTCAGTTTTGCATTGCCCTGCCAGCTTTGCTTATTCTAGTTACTGATCTTCTCTGCTGGTCTAGTAGAAGATCTTGGGACAGGGAGGGACCCTTGTTGTAAGAACAACTCTGCCAAGCCAGACCCAAAATTCTGTAAGGGCTGCTCGAAGAGCTCTGCTAAAGGCTTAGAAACTCTTGATGAGCCACCATTGGATTCAACTCTTCACCTTTCTGTGTCTAGGTGATGTTATCTTCATTCTGCAGCCAGAGGAGCAAGGCCCAAGGGTAGGAACCAAGCCCTGATCTCTGTTGACACCAGCTTTCACCTTCCCAGTGATATTGGCTGCCTCGCTTCTCCGGGCACGTGTTTGCCGTGCCTGTCCCTTCCGTGGGAATCCTGGCTGAGACATTTACTCCCTTGGAGTTCCCTGCAAATGCCAAACCAGGCGCTGAAGCCAAAAAGCTGACCTCACCGTTTCTCAGCAGGAAATCAAGCTTGCCAACAACTGGTATTTTTTCACTGACCTCATACAGTGAGAGATCCGAGTCCTGTCTTACCTGGAAACGCCGGCCACGAGGCAGAGCTGGTAGCAGGAGCCAGCTTCTTTACTGGAAGGAATATTTTTAGCTTGGCAGGGCGTTGCACTGGGAAGCTTATTCCTTCAGACAGTAATACCTCGGTCCATCAGAGCTCTGTGGGCTCACTGACTCCAGCGCCTGGAGGAGCAGCAGCTCCAGCATCATCCCCAGCCCCACGGACGCATCTGGACCTGCCCGTCAGGTCAAGGCCAGACGTGTGTTAGGACACGAAAAGCAATCGCAGCTGAAAATGAGAGGAAGGGGAAGTGTGAAGAAAGCCTGGCATGTGTCAGACGAGCCCCCCCAGCCCTGCCCTGAGAGGTCTCCCCATCAGCTAATTTCCAGGGAGGGGGCTGCCCCGGCGCCCACCCTCGCATTACTGCTCTGCCTAGGGGAGATTGGTACTGAAGATGGATGCTGCCCAGCACGGTGCTGAGCTTCTGCTTTCCCCCAGGAAATGTATAAATCTGTAGAGCAAGAAGGGCTATTCCTCCAGGCTGGAATTTCCCCTGTGATCCTCTGGAGGAGCCCGGCGCAGGAGGATGGGAAGCAATAAGAGCTGTCACCTGCTGTACCTGCAGATTGACTGAGGAGGGGGAAGGAGCCAGCAGATGCTACGTGTCCAAGCCATGCTGCAGTTTTCTCCCTCCTCATTGCCAGCTGCGATAAAAGAGAGGGCAGGACCAGCCTCGTGACTGGGATAAACTGGGCTGAGTGGGGGAAGGAGCCAGCAGATGCTACGTGTCCTAGCCACGCTGCAGTTTTCTCCCTCCCAATTTCCAGCTGTGATAAAGAGGGCAGGACCAGCTTCGTGACTGGGATGAGCTGGACTGAGTATCATGGAATTGTCAGAGTTGGAAGGGACCTTCTAGAGATATTCTGGTCCAACTCCCCTGCCAAAGCAGGGCTGCCCAGAGCACATCACTCAGGAGCATCCAGGTGGGGCTTGAAGATCTCCAGAGGAGGGGACTCCACACCCTCCCTGGGCAGCCTCTTCCAGGGCTCTGCCACCCTCACCCCAAAGAAGTTCTTCCTCATATTTGAGTGGAACTTCCCATGGTCCAGCTTGTGCCCATTGCCCCTCGTCCTGTCACTGGGAATCATTGAAAAGAGTCCAGCTCCATCCTCCTTCAACCCACCCTTTAGACACTTATCAGCATCTTTTTTCCAGCCTCTCTGTGCTTCTGTGCCTGCATCATTGCAGGATCCTGCATGGCAGATGGAGTGGTCAGGGGGAACCCCGCTGTGAGCCTGGAGCTGGCTCCTGAACGGTTGGCCTGAAACCCAAAAGAGGAGGATAAATCCCCGCATTTTGAAATGAGGGAGAGCGGCCTGAAACCCAAAAGAGGAGGATAAATCCCACTGCATTTTGAAATGAAGGAGAGTGTAGTCTGAAGAAGAGGAGGCTGAGGGGAGACCTTATGGCGCTCTATAACTACCTGAAGGGGGGTGTAGAGAAGTGGGGGTCAGTCTCATCTCCCAAGTCACAGGAGATAGGACAAGGGGAAATGGCCTCAAGTCGTGCCAGGGGAGGGTTAGATTGGATAGTAGGAAATATTTCTTCACAGAAAGGGTTATCCAGCATTGGAATAGGCTGCCCAGGGAAGTGGTTGAGGCACCATCCCTGGAGGTGTTCAAAAGACGGGTTGACATGGTCATCAAGAATATGGTTTAGTGATTTTATATTTTTTTTTAATTGCTTATTTCTTATTTATTTTTTTGTCAGAGTTAGGTTGATGGTTGGACTACATGATCTTTAAGGTCCCTTCCAACCTAGACGATTCTATGATTCTAGGGGGATGCAGAGCAGGCTGGCTGGCTGGGGAAGTCTCTCTGCCCCCATCCCACCACCCTGCCCAGCATCCACACCCTGAGATAACACCAATTACTGCCTTCATGCTGGTCTTCACCTCACAAGCCCCCTTGCACTGTTCCCCGGCTAAATACAGATCTCTAGCCTCCCAGTATCAGCACTCTGTTTTCCCAGATGGTCCAACTGGCCCTGCTGAGACCTTGCCCGTGCTGTGACAGCGTCTGGCAGGAGGGAGAGGCAGAGCTGGGGTGGCAAGTGAAGCTGGGGACTCGGAGCGCGACCGAGTAGGTGATTATTTTAGTCTTTTGGGGGGGAAAAGAGGAAACAATTTCGGCGTGGCACTCCCTGGGTATACCTGGAGGGCGCAGCTGATGAATAGGACTGTTTTACTTGCCGCAGGCTCAGCCACGCAAAGCTCAAGAGAGTTTTTTTTCCTGAGCTGCTCCATTAACACAAACAGACAGCAATGCTTGCTGCTGACACCAGGGTTAATTAAATCCATCTCTCCATCAATTCTTATTCAACTATTATCGATGGTCATTAGATCAGTGACAAAGTGACAAGCAAACAGTAATAGACTCATCTTAACCCTTGTGGTGCTGGAGAAGGGTAAGCGGACCAGGTAGGTGGGGAGGTGGCTTTTCGGGTGCTCTGCCCAAGCTCTACATGCTCTCCCTTAGAGCATCCCACCTGTCTTGGAATTAATCCTCTTGGTGGGGCAGGTCACCAGCCCCACTCCCCTGAGGAGAAGAGTCTGTGCCTGTGTCCTTCTCTGTCCTGTTTGTGTCCTTCTCCGTCCCTTCCCAACAGCTTCATGGCCTGAGGCCCCCCTCCAGGAGCTGCACTGTTCCTCAGGGATGCTGGGACCAGCAGATGTGGTCTGTGGCAGGGTGACGTGTGTGCTGAGGGCAGAGAGGTCCTGCTGCTGCATCCGGGATACAGAAATGGCAGGATGCTCTGGGGCAGCTGGTCCTCAGCGTTGGTCCACGGGAGGGGCAAAAACATCACCCGTGTCACCAGGTGGCCCCAGGCTGCATGGCAGAGGCACGGGGGGTGATGCCACTCTTGGAGGGGAGACCCACAGACCAGTTACTGGAATAACTCCATCTGTGAAAAGGATTTCAAAAATAAGTAGAATGCCTGCTTTTTGGGCTTGTAGAACCCTCATGCAGCAAGGCAGAGCTGATTTCCTCTCCCCCTGCTCCCATGCCCGTGTCCTGAAGGCCCTTCCAGTGCCACTCACACTTTTACAGTCAGGCTCACAGGGGAAAGCTGCTGCTGCTGCTGCTCTCCTCCCTCTCCCCCTCTGATTAACAGCTTAAATGAGAACTGAAGGCTGCCCAAGGGCTGCAATACATTTTCACGCTCCCGCCGCCGCAGCCAGCAAGCCCAACGTCCAGCTCTCTTCAAGGTCACTCCCAACCTTCAAGTGACTTTCCAGCTTGCTCGGGGAGGGATGCTTTGCATCCGGCGCTTTTCACTTGTGGAGCAAAGAGGTGGAGCCTCTACTAGGGCTGCGTCTTGGTGGTGGCTCACATGGGACAAGGCGGTGATGGGTTATGAGATGCCTGCAATGAAAGGAATAGGTAATTCTGTGCAACCATACAGGTAAAAAAAAAAAAACAACCCATACTGCAATGAAAGGAATAGGTAATTCTGTGCACGCATACAGGTAAAAAAAAAAATAAAAAATTTGTATTTACCCTGATTTTTGCCTGCTCAGAGTTGAACCCCTGTGCCAGCGTTGCCCCTGGTGGTCCATGCAGGTCTTTCCAAACACCTGGGGAAGTCCTTGGAGGTCTTACGTGCAGGTTAGGAAGGGTGGGAAGGATGACTTGAGGTGACAAGGGAAAGCCACCGCTGTCTCCTGATCCCAGTGTTTGTGGTTGTGTTGGTGAGTGTGCTGTAGCCCAGAACTCTCCAGCTTTATGCTTTCTACATTAGCAGGATGTAGAATTACATGTCTACATTGCCTCCAAACACCTGTCTCCAGAGTAGAGGGATGGAGCTTTCAGTGCTTGTTGGCTCGCAGCGGAGGCTTGCTATGATTTTTTGGCCCAGCATGATGCAGGTAAGCTATTAAAAAAAAATAATAAAAATTATTACCACTTTTCTCCCTCTTCTGTTCTTTCTTGTGCTTGTCTTCCTAGATTTGGGCTGGCCATGGTGGTAGGGCACAGCCAGATGAGGCAACGGGGCATGATTTTCTGGAGAAGCTGCTTGAACGCCCTCCTTCCAGCCTCTATCCAGAAGGTTTTGACGTGAAGACAAGATTTCTGAGTGCAGGTACAAGTGCCTCATGATGATCCATCTGCTCTGCCACTGTGTTTGTTCTTGCAGGATCACCTGGGGTTTGTGTTTCTGGAAATAGTTAATAGTCAAGGGTGCTGGTTCATCGCCCTTTGGTACCCGCTGCTGCATCGCTTTTGGTGTTGTTGCGGGGTTCACACATCTCGGCGTGTGCCACAAATAGCTTGCTTTGTGTAGCTCTTTGCATCAGCTTTTAACACCTGCAGAAGCTGCAACGTGTTGGAGAGATGCTGGAGAAATACTTTACGAGTCAGTAAACCCTTTTTATTTCTAAGGTGGGAAACGGGCACACACAAAGTGAACGGCTGGGGAGAAAACAAGCCAGGGTGTTTCAAGGCATACATGTGCAGCCCTGATAAGAGAATCATAGGATGGTTAGAACTGGAAAGGACCTCAAAGATCATCCAGTTCCAACCCCCTGCCCTGGGCAGGGACACCTCCCACCAGACCAGGTTGCTCCAAGCCCCATCCAGCCTGGCCTTGAACCCCTCCAGGAATGGGGCAGCCACAGCTTCTCTGGGAAACCTGTTCCAGTGTCCCACAGCCCTCACAGTAAAGAATTTCTTCCTAATATCTCATCTAAATCTCCCCTCTTCCAGTTTAAACCCGTTACCCCTTCCTGACAAAGAGTCCCTCACCAGCTTTCCTGTAGGCTCCCTTCAGAAGTACCTTCTGGGTGCTGGGGGAAGACCCTGTCTTTGCTCAGCCTGGTCCATGCATGGATGGTCCCTCACCACCTTCTCAGGGTGGTGAGAGTGGTGGTAGTATCTGCCTGTGATGAGCTAATCCTGGTCTCCTAGCCATCGCCCCAGTCCTCTCTTTGGAGAAGGGAAAACTTTGTCCAGGCAGGGAAAGAGGCACTGGTGAATGAAGAAGCAGAAATGCAGCTTTTCCACGGTCACCTCCATAACCGGGATCTCTGATCACACAATCACAGAATCCTCATGGTTGGAAGGGACCTTTGAGATCAACGAGTCCAACCATAAACAAAGAAAAAAAAAGAAAAAAAGGAGGAAAAAAAAAAAAGAAACCCACACCAAAAAACCACAAACAGACACAAACCAACAATCTCGGGCACTAGAGCATGCCCTGAAGTGCCATGTCTACGCGTTTCTTCAATACCTCCAGGGATGGTGACTCCACCACCTCCCTGGGCAGGCTGTTCCAGTGCCTGACCACCCTCTCAGGAAAGTCATGCTCCCTAATATCTAATCTAACCTTCCCCTGCCCCAATTTCAGACCATTTCCTCGACTCCTGTCATTATTCCCTTGGGAGAAGAAGCCAACCCCCACCTCTCTCCAACCTCCTTTCAGGGAGTTGTAGAGGGCAATGAGGTCTCCCCTCAGCCTCCTCTTCTCCAAACTAAACATGCCCAGTTCCCTCAGCCTCTCCTTGTAGGACTTGTTCTCCAGACCCCTCCCCAGCTTGGTGGCTCTCCTCTGGATATGCTCCACCAGTTCCCCCTGTGCGAATACCCGAGACAGTGTTTTAGCCCCGCTCTTCCTCAGTGGAGGGAACCACCACCTACGGTGGTTTGGTTGCCCAGGCCAGTGAGCAAAGCCCCAGAGCTGCCCTGTTCCAGCTCGGTGGCTTAAACCTCACACATATCTCTCACTTCTCAAAACGGAAAATAATTGCCATATTCATTTGTGGAGGGAAATAATTACTTCATTCATGACGCGAAGTCAATTTTTGTCCTAAACCAGAGGGAGCCCTGCACTGACAGAGGGAATTTCAGAGAGAGCAAAAACAAGCCTGGCATTTCTACATCACAATTAAAGGCGAGAAGGAGCCAGCAGTGGTGTGGTTGGGTTTTTTTTTTCCCCTCTCCTTCTGTTTTTTTGCACATCAAATCAGATAACGGCTAAAATGTACTGATGTACTTCAATAAAGGCAAGTGTAGGGTGCTGCCCCTGGGGAGGAATAATCCCCTGCACCAGGACAGGTTGGGGGTGACCTGCTGGAGAGCAGCTCTAAGGAGAAAGACCTGGGAGTCCTGGTGGACAACAGGATGACCATGAGCCAGCAATGGGCCCTTGTGGCCAAGAAGTCTGGAGAAGAGAAGGCTGAGGAGGGATCTGATCAACACCTATAAATCCTTAAAGGGCGGGTGCCAGGAGGATGGGGCCAGTCTTTTTTCAGTGGTGCCCAGGGACAGGACAAGAGGAAATGGGCACAAACTTGAACATAAGTTCCACCTAAACATGAGGAGGAACTTCTTTCCTATGAGGGTGGCAGAGCCCTGGAAGAGGCTGCCCGGAGAGGTGGTGGAGTCTCCTTCTCTGGAGACATTCAAACTCCACCTGGACATGTTCCTGTGTAACCTGCTCTGGGTGGCCCTGCTTTGGCAGGGGGTTGGACTGGATGATCTCCAGAGGTCTCTCCCAAGTCCGTGTGATTCTGTAAAATGTTCTGGCTTCTCTGTTGGAGGCTAGGGGGAGAGGAAAGGTCTCCCTTAACTTCATTAGCCACGCTGAACTGTTTTGGTTCAAAAAAGATGACTGTGGCAAGCAAGAGCCTTTCCCCTCCGCAGTTTGCCACAGCAGCTGGGTGAGGACTGATGAGCAGATTGAAGTCACCTGTCAGTCCTTTAAGTGGGGGCCAGAGAAGGGGCAGGCAGGCACTTAACACAGGTTAAACGACTTTTGAGATTAAAAAGTTTTTTTAAAAAAAAAGAAAAAAAAAATGCTACAAGGCCTTTCTGCCCGTGCCAGTGATGGGGTCAGACCTGCAATCTCTTCCTTGGAAAGATCAAAGGCCCCAGGCTAGGATTTCTGGGTGAGCAGCATGAATTACTAGTGGCCCTGGGCTGGCACAGGCATGGTGGCTTTTCCTTGGCCACCTCCAAACAGAGGTGAGGTTTTCCCCTTGCAGCTTGGGGGGCCGGGGCCATGGGACCTGATGACCAGCATCTGCCCGAGAGCATGGCCACCACATGGAAAACAGGGCTCCTGGGAGCCCCAGGAAAGGGGAAAAGGCAGCCAGTATCCCACATCAAGGGGCATGGAGGCTCTCATGGATAAATTATAAGCCAGAGCCTTTGGTCTGGCTCCTCTGCTGCTGGGGTCCCCACGTTCAGTCCGATTGCCCCCTCCTCACCCTCCCCAGATTGCCCACCCCCAGAGGGAAGCTGGCTGGCCCGGAGCAGAGGGGGAAGGTGATATCTGCACGGGCTAATTGATACTAAATTATGTGGGAAAAGAGGAAACCGAGGTGGGCGGTTCTGTAAACATACCTGTTTTTCACAGTCCACACCACCGTGATTGAAGCTGGGTGTCAAGGGGTGATATATGATAGAAAATTGATGAAAGATTGATGTCGGGGGGATGAATATTTCAGGAGGAGCTGTATACATTGTACAGCGCTCTTCTTAAATCTTTAACCAGGGTTGGATAACCTTGAGAGGGGTGTTTATAAGTTTATTTTGTGGCAAAGGGGAGCGGGGAGCCTGAGGGGATTTGGGGGGTGCTGCCCCAGGGAGGAGGGCGATACCTCGGTGCCATGCCCAGCAGGAGAGGGTTCTTCACTGTGAGGGTGGTGGAGCACTGGAACAGGTTGCCCAGGGAGGTGGTTGAGGCCCCATCCCTGGAGATATTCAAGGGGAGGCTCGACGAGGCCCTGGGCAACCTGGTCTAGTTGGGGGTGTCCCTGCTGACTGCGGGGGGGTCGGACTAGATGGCCTTTGGAGGTCACTTCCATCCTGGACCATTCTATGATTCTATGATCCAGCTAAACCCACACCAGAGGGCAAATCCTGGAGGCTAACACCTTTCCCAGCTCCAAAAGCAAGGGTGGGATGCAAAGGTCAGCTTTGGGGGTGTCTTCCCTCCTCCAGCCCTTGGAGCATCCTCAGCCCAGCAGCTTTCCCATCAGCTTGACCTGATCCTGGACTCCATGTGCTGGGGTACAGCACCCTCAGCCTGATGGAAAACAAATTTTCCAGCTGCTTCCTCCTCCAGGTTGACTTTTGAGCCGTCAGCACCTGGCTTTGGCAAGGAGGTTGTCGCCAGTTGAAGGAGAGGAAGAGTCACCAGGGGCTTGGAGGTCCAAGTGGGGACAGCGAGCCCAAGCCACCAGCAGGACCAACAATGGGAGGAGGGAAGCTGCGAGCGGCTCGCAGCCTGGTGAGTGGAAAAGTCCTGCTGGCTCGTAGCTATTTTGAGGTAAGGCATTAATTGAGGACCAGAGGGAAAACAATAAAGCCATCCCCAAAATAGAAGCTGTCAAAATGTCGTTGCTAGGAGTGAAGCTGAACCCAATTTTTAAATTTTTTTTTTTTTTTTTCCTGTTGCAGAGCCCGACGGCCTCAAAGCAACTGCAAGGGGGCTTGAATTTGGGATTTTTTTTTTTTTTCCTTTGCTCCCACCAAAACCAGACTTCCCAGTCTCCCCTGTGCCCATTGCAGCAGCCGGGCACACGTTAGGACTAATACTTTTCAGTGACATTTAGAAGATGCCTCGGGGGCCCTTTGCATTTTCTGCCCTGAAGATCTGCTTGTTTATTTTGGAAATTAGCAGCGCTCAAGCTTTTTTATTAATAAAACCTCTAAGAAAAAGGTTTTGTTTTGGTTTTTTTTTTCACAGGGAAGGAGCGTTGGCTGGAAGATGAGGGTTCAGTGGGGCTTTGCTTCCAGGATGGGGAGGGAGAGGAAAGATTTGCAAGTGGGAGGGGTTGTTTTTTAAGGAACATTTTTGATGTTTCATGTACAAAACCAGTGCTATTGGAACGCTTGGGTGTGCCTTTTTGGGAGCAGGACCTCCTGCCACATCAGCCCTGCAGTTCCTGCCTGGGGCTGGCGCCCAGGAAGGGTCACCATCCCAACTGGACCAGCTTCTCCTCCCCAACAGCCACAAATGGAAGCAGAGGCAGATGATTTACGCTTCTCCCACCCCACCCTGCCCCTCCGTCAACAACACTTCGCCCAAAGAAAAATGAGGGTGAGTGGAGGGGGGGGAAAACCTGCTCTGCTCCCTGTCCCATCCCCAGTTGGACGTGTGTGGTGGTCCTTGGGGACTGTCGATGCCACCAGGTAAGGAGCCTCCCCTCCATAGTCCTTTCGGATCATGCCCACGCCATGATTTCCGAAGTCCCATCAGGAAGAGTGCTTTCCTGCCACTGGTATTATCTCCTGGCACTTTCCATCTTTTTTTTTTTTTCTCCCCCCATGCAGAAAGCTGCAAATCGAGACCCCGAGGCATCTGCGTAGCACCAGGAAGACTCTTGCATATATTTTTTTTTAAAAAGATATATTTTTCATTTTGCAGTGTTCAAACACCATCTGCTGTTTTTTACAGCGGCACTTTCACAGGAGGGGGGGTAATTTTTAAGTGTTAATTGTTCCTTAAAGTCCATATTGACAGCTTCGGAGGCTGAAACAGCTGGAGAAACCCTACAGCAAGTGTGGGAAGTACCACAGCTTTGGTCTGTAATGTCCATCTTCATCAGGCAGAGGTTTTGCTTCTCACCTTCCCACCTGGAAGAGCATCTTCCACCCTTGGTCTCCTGCAAAGCCTAGCAACCAAGGTCCTGGTCCTGAAATACAGGTTCAGAGGGATGGACTTGGGAGAGAGACTCTTTGTCAGGAAGTGTAGTGACAGGACAAGGGGTAATGGTCTTAAATTGGAAGAGGGGAGATTTAGATTAGATATTAGGAAGGAATTCTTTTCTGTGAGGGTGGTCATGGAACAGGTTGCCAAAGAAGCTGTGGATGCCCCATCCCTGGAGGGGTTCAAGGCCAGGCTGGATGGGGCTTGGAGCAACCTGGTCTGGTGGGAGGCGTCCCTGCCCAGGGCAGGGGGGTGGAACTGGATGATCTTTAAGGTCCCTTCCAACTCTAACCATTCTATGATTCTACTCTATGATTAAATGCTCCATCCAAGATGTGGCCGTTGTTGCCAGCCCCAAGGAGTTGGGTTGTGCTTGGCCAAATCTGGGGGGACAGTACGAGCAACACCCCCTCCCCCCCCAGCTAATCCCCTGGGTGCTCGGTCTCTGTTTCAAGGTGAGAAAAGCAGCAGCAAATACCTGGTGAAGAAATTTAGTCCCTGATCTGTAGCGCTTAAGTAAATACGATTAAAATAATTGCCGCAGCTGGGTGGTTGCTCTCCCGTTCCTTGTTACGGAGTGTCACCGGGCGGTAATGACTGCAGCAGCGCGGCCCCCGTGCTATTTCAACATTAATTTGGTGTCTCATTTCCCGCTATCACCTTATTTATTTTAGGCTCTTTAATTTATGTCGGGCCCGGTGTTGCCAACTGTCCCAATTACGCGAAGGTCGGGGAGCGGCTCCTGCAAACCCTGCGTGGGTCGGAGCTGGGTGCTGGACCCAGCATCTCCGGCATCTCCTCCTGCCCCACCAGGATGATGATGATGATGATGATGATGATGATGATGCCACAGGAGCTCCTGACGCAGTCCAGGCTGGGGCACGCTCCACAGACCAAGCATCTCCAGCCAAGTACGGGGACGCAAATGATATTTTTCGTGTGTGGTGTTTATTTTTCCTTCCCCTATTCTATTTTCTTCTTCTTTTTATTATTTCCTTTTTTCCTTTTTTTTTTTTTTCCTGTTCTAGCTTCTCACTGGCAACAACAGACGTTATATTTTGACGAGTTAATAAACATCTCCCCCGGGAGCGCAGGAGCTCGGGCGTGCTCTGCTTCACCGTGTTTTACGTCTGACTAACAGAGTTGCAGAGCAAAAGGTGTTTTTCTAATCCGAGAACTCGCTGCCTCACGTTTCCCACTTCTCCCCGAAGCTGCTTTGCTCCCCTGCGTCTCAGAGGGCTGATAGCGTGATGCTTCTGTGTTATCTCCTGGGGGACAACCCGTTGCTGCAACCCCCCCACCCGCTCCCCACCCCAGATCATCTTCTGGATCCCCTGGTTTTGAGCCGTTTCTCAGCCTCAGATGTTAAGATGTGGCTCTACATCTCGCTCTGTGGCATCTCTGGAGATATTCAAGGTGAGGCTCGATGAGGCCCTGGGCAACCTGGTCTAGTTGGGGGTGTCCCTGCTGACTGCGGGGGGGTCGGACTAGATGGCCTTTGGAGGTCCCTTCTGGCCTGGGCAATTCTATGATTCTATGATCTCTGGGGCCAGCAGGGTCCCAGGGTTTCTGCACCGACAGGAACCCTCTTTCTGCTTGGGCAGGGGGTGGTTGGTGAACATCAGGCACTGCTGCAACGAGCTGCTGGTGGCTGCCAGGTCTCTGCATCAGGGATGCTCCTTGTCTTGCTTCTCCCAAGCACCTCCATCTATTGCTCTGCTAACACAGAGTCCCACAACCTGTGTTTTTTTTTTATCAGCCTTTCAGACCAAACCCAGTTCTTCATCATTTAGAGACCAGCAGGTGAGGAAGCTCTTGAGAAACCTGAAGAGCTGGGCCGGGTGGACACGGCTCCAAAAAAACCTGCCATTTCTAGGTTGCCCCTCGTGGCTGCATCAACCCCGAGGTGGCTGCTGCCTTCCTGCCTTTTGCCAAGAAGAAAATGAGACCTTGGACGTGGCACAAGGCAGGCCCGGGAAGACGGCGCGCGGGCAGGGGAGCCAAATTTGCCCGTTCCAACTTGTAGAACATTATTGCTCGTGAATTATGGATAGTTATTGCGCCTCCCGGACGATAAATTATTGAGCTGACATGCTGGATGGAGAGCGAGGAGCTGGTGCCGTGTTTACGGCATGAGGATCTATCTGGTGCGTGGTGTCTTGGCTGGGGGGAGGCTGGGGAGGAGGAGATGGGTGGTTTTTCTCCTTTTCCCTCCAAGCAAGAGCATCTCTGCCTGAAGCTGAGCAAACAAGGGGGCTCTGCCCACCGTAACCCACTGAGTCAACTCTGAGGGCAGCCTCAGGCACAAAATCCCTGGATGGATGTTTTGGAGGGGTTTCTCCCACCACCACCCCCAGGTTCTTCTGCTCATGCTCTTGTTGGGTTTGTGCCCTTACTGGAGTTTGGGAATGGATAACACTGGTCTGCAAAAAGGAAATGAGATGAGGTCCTTAAAAAAAGGCAGGTATAAGGATGCTTGCTCAAAGCTGGAGATATTCAAGGTGAGGCTCCACGAGGCCCTGGGCAACCTGGTCTAGTTGGGGGTGTCCCTGCTGACTGTGGAGGTCAGACTAGATGGCCTTTGGAGGTCTCTTCCATCCTGGACCATTCTATGATTCTACAAAGGGCAGTGTGCCAGCCCCTGGCTGCAAACAGCAACCTCTTCCCCCTCCATGGCATCAGACGTCGGTTTTGCATGCTGAAGAGGTAAAACTCTGCTTGGTCTCTGTTCAGAGTACAGTTGGCTGCCTAATATTTGTGTTGGAGATGGAAGATAAGGCAAGCTCACCAGTTCTGTAAATGCGAGGGTGCCTTTCAAACACCTCTGTGTACATAGATGCAGGAAACCAGCCGGCAAATATCTTTGCAAGAAGGGTTGATCAGAGACAATGGCCATGCTTTGTCAGGCCCTGGCACTCGTCTTTCTTACACCAAGGGTGAAGACTCTCGCTGAGGAGCTGCACAGGTAGCTCCACTGCCCATCTTGAGCACAAATTGGTCCCAAAGTTTGCCGTGGCCCTGGCTAGCCAGCTCATCCCCCCCCCTCCTGCCCTCCCTATCTCCCCGGAGCAGCTTGCCCAGCAGCTTGGTGGGTACAGGGATTTGGCACCTGGCTGAGGTGGTCATTAGTCACCCCAACATCTGCTTTGGAGAAGGGGCAGGCAGCAGAAGCAGCCACCTTGTGGTTTCTAAGCTTGGCTCGGTTCAGCCCATGGAGCAGAGCTGTGGGTTGGTCCCAAGGTGGGATGGAGAGACACTTGTTTCACCTCTCCTTTGCTCTTTGGGGTTGCTTGTGCCACCTCAAAGCAGCTTCCCAGTGCCCTGGGCTCAGAGCCACCTGGCACCAGGACATGGACATAAACCCTGGTCTCTCCTGTATGATCATCTGCACACTTCAGAGGCCAAACAACCTTCCTCTTGCCCTCGAGAAGATTAGGTGAATGATTTATTTAGGTGATGAGACACTATCTATCTATCTCCATGGTCCAGCATGCCTGGCAAGGGACAGCAGGTCTGCCCAGCCCCTTGTCCCACGCATGCTCCCGGCTTAGATGCTCCCTGAGGTGGCTCCTCCATCATGTTTAACAGACCTTGACAGACCCGTGTGCCCCTCGAGTTTGCCTAAACGCTTTCTGGGGCCCATTGAGGCTCTAGGTCTCCATAGCATCCTGTGGCGGCGAGTTGCGTAATTTAATCATGGGTGGTGGGGAAAAAGCTCTGTCTTTTGTTTGTCCTTAAATCTGCTGTCCGATAACTCGATTTGGGCACTCCTAGTTGCTGTGTTGGGGAAAAAAAAAAAAAAATAATGGGGAATTATCACTGCCTCTGCACCTGCTCCACGGCACTGGTGCTTTTATACCGGCCCGCTGCGGCTTTTTTCTTGTGCTTCTCCCTCATTCAGACCTCCTGGCAATTTCCCACTCCCCAGCCTGGCGTCACATGGAGGGATGGAGCTGGAAAGGTCTCTGCTTTGCTTCGTGGCCATCTTTATCTCTGCTTCTTTCCTGCTCTCTCTTTTTTATAGGTGTGGGAGAGCTGCTGGGGAGGCAGCGCTGACTCCGGTCCAGATGCCGACGGGTTCCCTCTGGAGCAAAGCAGAAGGGAAGAGTTCATAACATGGGGTTATGATCACCTTGGGAGTTACCTGTCTCCTAACCAGGCTGTCCTAGCCCCAGGGGAGCTGCTTCCACCTCTGTCTCCCTGTGAGACCGGGGTGCCATGAAGCATCAGCTGCGGTGGATGAGAAAGAGGTGGAACGATGGTCACGGGGGAGGACGGGGAGAAGGGGGGTATTTGTGTCAGCCTCTCCTCCCCCACCACCAAGTGGGATTTCCATCGCATCTCAAGCTGAAGCCAAGGAGGCTCTGGAGTCAGGAGAAAGTGAAGCATTTTCCCTAATCGAATCACACGCCAGTGTCACTCATAAAGCTCTGCAAAGCAGAAAGGACTTGGGAGTTACTGAACCACAAACACCTCCTCCCTCCCCAGCGCCTCCACGGAGATCCTGCCTCTCTTCTTCTCCATCTTTCACCCATGAACACGGTTTGGGAAGGAACTGGGGCAGGGGCTCAGATATCCCACCTTGTGCCCTAAGTCTGGTGCAGAGCCATCACACCAGGTATCCCTGTGATCCTAGGGATTTGGGGAGATGTGTATGGTGCTTCATGGTCTTGGTCTTCACCTTGGGGATGTTCTGCCCTCACTGGTCATCTCCCCAACAGGGACATCTTCCCCAAGCCCAGGGATTTGGGGAGATGTATATGGTACTTCATGGTCTTGGTCTTCACCCTGGGGATGTTCTGCCCTCGCTGGTCACCTCCCCAACAGGGACGTCTTCCCCCAAGCCCGGGGATTTGGGGAAATGTATATGGTGCTTCATGGTCTTGGTCTTCACCTTGGGGATGTTCTGCCCTCACTGGTGATCTCCCCAACAGGGACATGTTCCCCCAAGCCTGGGGATTTGGGGACATGTATAGGTGCTTCATGGTCTTGGTCTTCACCTTGGGGATGTTCTGCCCTCACTTAGTCATCTCCCCAACAGGGAGGTCTCTCTCCAAGCAGGCACTGGGCATGCATCACATCTTGCTTATTCAGTGGTTCTTCTCCATCTTCAGGTTCCGTGAAGATGTTGCATCTTCTCTTGCATGTTGCTCGGCTCCTTCACAAGCCCTAGACTGGACATTAGAAGACAATTCTTCACAGAAAGAGTGGTCAAAACTGGAATAGGCTGCCCAGGGAGGAGGTTGAGTCACCATCCTTGGATGAGTTTAAGAGTCGTTTAGATGTGGTGCTGGGGGATATGTTGTAGGGGAGAACTTTGTAGAGTAGGGTAGATGGTCGGACTCGATGATCCCAAGGGTCTTCTCCAACCTGGAGGGTTCTATGATTCTCCAGGGGTGCTAAACAGCATCCTTGCAGCAGGTTTCTCCGCGGCAATTTCTGCAGCCTCCTTGGGTGCACCGGGAGGTGGCGAGGAAATTGTGAGTAGCAGGGAAAAAAAAAACTAAAGATAATAAACCGCTGCTAAAAATCTGCCTTTACTTTGTGCCGGGGCTGTCTTGCTAACAACAACCTCCCAAGAAAAAACATATCTCCCTTTAAAATTAGATGCTCCCTGAGGTGGCTCCTCCATCATGTTTAACAGACCTTGACAGACCCGTGTGCCCCTCGAGTTTGCCTAAACGCTTTCTGGGGCCCATTGAGGCTCTAGGTCTCCATAGCATCCTGTGGCGGCGAGTTGCGTAATTTAATCATGGGTGGTGGGGAAAAAGCTCTGTCTTTTGTTTGTCCTTAAATCTGCTGTCCGATAACTCGATTTGGGCACTCCTAGTTGCCGTGTTGGGGAAAAAAAAAAAAAAAATAATGGGGAATTATCACTGCCTCTGCACCTGCTCCACGGCACTGGTGCTTTTATACCGGCCCGCTGCGGCTTTTTTCTTGTGCCCTCATTCAGACCTCCTGGCAATTTCCCACTCCCCAGCCTGGCATCACACGGAGGGATGGAGCTGGAAAGGTCTCTACTTTGCTCCGTGGCCGTCTTTATCTCTGCTTCTTTTCCTGCTCTCTTTTTTTATAGGTGTGGGAGAGCTGCTGGGGAGGCAGCGCTGACTCCGGTCCAGATGCCGACGGGTTCCCTCTGGAGCAAAGCAGAAGGGAAGAGTTCAGAACATGGGTTATGATCACCTTGGGAATTACCTGTCTCCTAACCAGGCTGTCCTAGCCCCAGGGGAGCTGCTTCCACCTCTGTCTCCCTGTGAGACCGGGGTGCCATGAAGCATCAGCTGCGGTGGATGAGAAAGAGGTGGAACGATGGTCACGGGGGAGGACGGGGAGAAGGGGGGTATTTGTGTCAGCCTCTCCTCCCCCACCACCAAGTGGGATTTCCATCGCATCTCAAGCTGAAGCCAAGGAGGCTCTGGAGTCAGGAGAAAGTGAAGCATTTTCCCTAATCGAATCACACGCCAGTGTCACTCGTAAAGCTCTGCAAAGCAGAAAGGACTTGGGAGTTACTGAACCACAAACACCTCCTCCCTCCCCAGCGCCTCCACGGAGATCCTGCCTCTCTTCTTCTCCATCTTTCACCCATGAACACGGTTTGGGAAGGAACTGGGGCAGGGGCTCAGATATCCCACCTTGTGCCCTAAGTCTGGTGCAGAGCCATCACACCAGGTATCCCTGTGATCCTAGGGATTTGGGGAGATGTGTATGGTGCTTCATGGTCTTGGTCTTCACCTTGGGGATGTTCTGCCCTCACTGGTCATCTCCCCAACAGGGACATCTTCCCCAAGCCCAGGGATTTGGGGAGATGTATATGGTACTTCATGGTCTTGGTCTTCACCCTGGGGATGTTCTGCCCTCGCTGGTCACCTCCCCAACAGGGACGTCTTCCCCCAAGCCCGGGGATTTGGGGAAATGTATATGGTGCTTCATGGTCTTGGTCTTCACCTTGGGGATGTTCTGCCCTCACTGGTGATCTCCCCAACAGGGACATGTTCCCCCAAGCCTGGGGATTTGGGGACATGTATAGGTGCTTCATGGTCTTGGTCTTCACCTTGGGGATGTTCTGCCCTCACTTAGTCATCTCCCCAACAGGGAGGTCTCTCTCCAAGCAGGCACTGGGCATGCATCACATCTTGCTTATTCAGTGGTTCTTCTCCATCTTCAGGTTCCGTGAAGATGTTGCATCTTCTCTTGCATGTTGCTCGGCTCCTTCACTGGACATTAGGAGACAATTCTTCACAGAAAGAGTGGTCAGACACTGGAACAGGCTGCCCAGGGAGGTGGTTGAGTCACCATCCTTGGATGAGTTTAAGAGTCGTTTAGATGTGGTGCTGGGGGATATGTTGTAGGGGAGAACTTTGTAGAGTAGGGTAGATGGTCGGACTCGATGATCCCAAGGGTCTTCTCCAACCTGGAGGGTTCTATGATTCTCCAGGGGTGCTAAACAGCATCCTTGCAGCAGGTTTCTCCGCGGCAATTTCTGCAGCCTCCTTGGGTGCACCGGGAGGTGGCGAGAGGGGTGCTAAACAGCATCCTTGCAGCAGGTCCCTCCACGGCAATTTCTGCAGCCTCCGTGGGCTCACCGGGAGGTGGCGAGGAAATTGTGGGTAGCAGGGGGAAAAAAAATTAAAGATAATAAACAGCTGCTAAAAATCTGCCTTTACTGTGTGCTGGGACTCTCTTGCTAACAACAAGCTCCCAAGAAAAAAAAAAAATCTCCCTTTTAAAAAAAAAAAACCAACAGAAAAAACCCAAAAGCAGGAGGATTTCAGCCCGGCTGGATTCCTGAGGGAGGGAAGTGGCTACTTGCGGAGGGAAGTGGCTACTTGGGGAGCGAGAGGAGATGCAGCAGGGGCTGCTGAGCCTCCTGTGGTGGCGAGATGGGCAGTTTTCAATGGCGGCCGCTTTCCCCGAGCTGGAAATGAGCAATTTTCCCTGTTTGGCCCCCGTTGCTGTGGGTGAGCCGGCGGGGAGCGGATGCCAGGGCTGCAGCATGTCGTGGAAAAGCAACCCTCAGTATGGCCATGGTCATTCCTTGCTGGGGAAACCCTTCCCATCATCTCCACCCCACGTTATCTGTGGCTTTGCTGCCTGTCCCCTCTTCCCTGCCCGTCTTCAGATGCTCTCTCCTTCCCTAACGCCTAATTATAGCGGTGGGACTGTTTGGCCTGATAGCATAGTTCTAGATAATGCTATGCAAATTGTCTTGAAGACCTACGAGCCCCCAAATAGATAAGCACCTCTGGCTACCCCCGGTCCTCAGCTGCCTGCGGCCTGTCCAGCCCACCACGGCTGCAAATAACATGTGGAGGCTTTAAAGAAAATACTCTTAAAAAAAAAAAGAATCAAATCGTCCTTTCCCCCCCCCAAGTAGAAGATTCTTTATACCATAAAAACCTCTTGACATCTCAGTGCAGCCTTATCCCGAGGAGGTGAGATGTTTAGTGAGGAGCGTGGTCGCCGTCTGAAAGAAAAAGGCACTTTTGGAGGACGTTTCGGTCCACCCTGCCTCTTAATTTTGGGTGGGAAAGGCTACCCACCCCTCCCGTGACACTGCCATCACGACTGAAGGGCGCCGTGACCTCCAAGTCTGAACAAGCGAGTCTTTGTCTCACCTCCTGATTACACTTTTGGAGTTTCCTCTGTTTATTATTCATCTGATCACCATCTTTTTTAACGCTTAATGCACACACACACACAGAGCTATGCTAAAAACCCAAATGTCCAACCCAGGACATGCCCTAGAGAGGGTCCCTGCTCAGATGTTGAGGGCATCACCGGGGGGATGTGCTCCTCTGGCATCCCTGAGCAGGAGCAGCCTCTCCCTGTGCGAAATGCCGAAAATCAGGCATCCTTTTCTGCTGCTGTCCCTCTCCTGAGCCATACCCGAAATGGGTGATTTGGGACCCTTTCCCCTGTGGCATCATCTGGCACTGTCACTTGTCGGCCAACAAGGTCCTGCTGAGGTTTGTGCAACTCGTCACACCTCCTGATGGGCTGCTGGGAGCGGTGCTGCTGTACCAGGGGTTTGATTGATTGACCCATGGGATTTGATTGACCCGTGGGCTTTGATTGACCCGTGCTCGCCGGGCCACCAGAGGAAAATGAGGGGTAATAGGTAAACACCTGAGAGGAAAAACAGCCCTTTGCCTTAATGATAGTCTGTCGGGTCGTATTTTTCTCAACTTGCGAAACTGTAGCGGGGCTAACCATTCATTTGCATGGCTTTAATTCCTGTTTTGAATACCAGGCGACGACTTAAACGCCGCCCCATTTAACCCACACCTTCTCACTCCGAAAAAAAAAAAAAATGTACAAAAGGCAAGCTCTGCTTCCAAAATTGGGTGCTCTGGGTGCCCACTGGCTTCTCTGCTTATTAATATAAATGCCCACACTGGTACCAAGCCATTTTTCAGAGCCCTTCTGTGTGCTTTGCACAGCAGAACCGGTGTTATTGGTGTCATTTAATTAAAGAATAAATATCCACCTGGGCACAGAGCCCTCTCCTGCATGAACAATTCCTACAGGTGCCCAGGGATTGGGGGCTGCATGTGGGGGCCAGAGCCAAGAGCTGATGTGCCCTTGCATTACGCTGCCATGAACTGCATGTGAGCCCAATGTGTGGCCTGATCGGGCTGGAAAATCACCTTTTTTTGCCGATTTGTCTTCCCAGAGCTCTCATCCCCAGCCCCTCTCCAACGCCAGCGCTGCCGGGCGCGCATCCCTCCCCGTGCTGCCCGGCCAGGCTCTTCTTTTATGGCTTCACCCTCTTGACAGCAATTGGAAACGAGATTTTTTCTTTTTTTTTCTTTTTTTTTTTTTCTCTTAAGCCTTTTCCGGCACATCCCACTGCTCTGTAAATACAGGCTGAAGTGCAGCCAAGTGTGGAAGGCTGGAGGTAGCGCACTCAAGGCAGCTCTGAGGCTGGTGAGACACTGGCACGGGCTGCCCAGAGAAGCTGTGGCTGCCCCATCCCTGGAGGGGTTCAAGGCCAGGCTGGATGGGGTTTTTGGGCAACCTGGGCTGGTGGGAGGTGTCCCTGCCCAGGGCAGGGGGGTTGGAACTGGATGATCTTGAAGATGCCTTCCAACTCTAATCATTTTATGCTTCTGTATGTTGCTGGAGATGTCCAGGTGGCCCAAGCAGTGTGGCAGGAGTATCTCCTGCCATGGGGTCTGGCTGGGGGGACCATCCGAGGGGCAGTGAGGCTGGGAGATGCTCTACAAAGGTGGGAGAAGGCAACTGGGCAGTGGGGAGAGTTCATCACGGCTCGGAGAGGTGTCCAAAGGTGGATTTTCATTTTGGGCTGATGCCCAAAGGCCACCCCGTTCTCTGTGTGGGACACCCCGATGCGACACCACAAGCTGTCCTCCAGCTCTTCCATCCCACCCCCCACCCACTATCACCACCACCACCACCTTCTGAAGGCAAAACCCAAGCTCCAGGCCAAGGAGCAAAACCCACCAGGGCTGGAGCAGTACGCTGGGCCTTGGAGAGAACCGGTGCCAAACCCACAGCTCCGGTTCCACCGGGCTGTCAGCGAGGCACAGGCTGTAATTACTGCCTGCCTGCCAGGCTTTCTTCGCCCCCACTGCCCTACCCCAAAGGAACCCAGCAGCTGCCAGCAATTAAAAGTAGTTAGCAGTTCCCATGCTATTTTAACCATTTATAGGCAGCCACGGCAGCCCCTTCCCTTTTCTTAGTGGAGAGGTTCTTGCTGTCACCTTGCAGCCCTTGGTAATGAAAGTTGGTTTGAATTTGGGGTTGTCCCCTCTCCTGGGCACCTCTGAGCCCTTTTGTGTCCCCCCCCAAGTCCTCCAGGGAGAGAGAAAGTTTAAATCTCAGCCTGAGGAGGGACTCGCCACGGGAAAAGCTGGAAGTTTGCAAACCTGTAAGTTTGTTTTCAATTCTTTGTGAGCTGTCGGGATGCTGAGGAGTATTTCCCCCTAATGAGTGATTTTTAATTTTTTTTTTGTGCGTGCCTGGATTTTTTTATGCTCCTGTTTTGCAGCCAGGGTTTAATCCCCTTTGGTTTTTTGGGTTTTTTTTGGGGGGGAGGGATGTGAAACAAGCCTGGGGGTGGGACCCGACGGCGCTCACACCTTTGGCAGCAGAAAAACACCTCGCTCCGGGTTCTAAAGAGTATTTTTGCCGACTTGCTTCTTCCCCCCCCGCCTCCACCACCCCTTCCCGGGCGAGGGACCCAGAGGATGTGGTCGCCGGTCCCCCCCCCGCGTTGGGATACGGGGGGATGGAAGGAGGG
>NW_015090828.1:9116145-9187625 GCF_001431845.1 Calidris pugnax | reverse complement strand
TCCCTCGCTGCGTCCCCCCGAAAAAAGTTCAGTTTGACCTATTTTTTTTGCTTTACGCCTTTATTTTATAGGGGGTGGAGGGGGAGTCTAACCTTGAGACGTTTATTCCCCCCCTATTTCCCCCCCCTTCTTTAATTTAAAGGTAGAGGGGTGTGCGGGGGGGTGGCTGAGCGGCTCTCGGGGCCGGGAGATGCTGCGGGGCAGATGCGGGGTAGCAGCGCCGTTCAACCCGCCTCACTTCTGTTTTTCTCTATCTATGGGGCTTTTAAAATATATTTATTTATATATTTATCTATTTATCCTTGGGAAAAGCAAAACAAACCCACCCCCGTTAAAATATATTTATTTATATATTTATCTATTTCTCCTTGGGAAAAGCAAAACAAACCCAGCCCCGTTTGTGGAGTCGCCGGCTGTGATTCCCCGGCGGGTCCAATAAGTCATTACGCAGCCTGGATGTGATTTTTTTTTTTTAATTTTATTTTTTTTTTTAAATCTGCGTTTTTATAAGCCGAGTGGGCTTTTCCTAAGGCTCTTCAAAGTTTCCCCTGGGCGCGACACCCGATTTTGGGATTGAGATGCACTTAAATCCAGCCCTCCCCTTGGCAATCCCTGCCACAGACAATAAACAGAGACACTTCTCTCCTGCTGCCCTCTCTCGTTAGGACTCCTGTGATCAAATTCAGCCTTTCCGCTATATTTTTGTGGTTTGTCCTGTCCCCTCTGCAACTCCTCAACATCCTCTGCATCTCAGGACTTTGTCCTTTGTCACCCTCCAGCCCTGGCCAAGCGAAGGTGCTGATGTTTATCCTCCAGGTATAAAAAGGTGCCCTCGCAATATAGAGCTTGAAAGTGGAGAACCTAGAAAGTTGGATGGTTTTTTAGAGGTTGGAAGAGACCGTAACTGTAACCATCAGGGCTCTGGTGACTGGCAAAGGTTGTCATCCTCCTGGGAACTCGGAAGGAGAGCCCATGGTTGGCTTTGAGGGTTGGAGGACACGTTGCGAGGCGGCGCGCAGCCCAGCTCCGTCTCCTTAGTAGTTAAAAGCCTCCCCTGACAAGCTGATTTTCTAGGAAAATGAACCAAGCCTTCTTTTCTGAAGTGTAATTAAGGTGACGAGGAATTTTGGGGAGGGAGTTTAATGAGATTAATATATATATTATTATTTTTTTTTCCGCCCCCGCCGCACAAAGATCCAGTGTGTTTTCGGGGAAACAGGAATGGCACTTATTGACTTTACTCCGTGGCCTTGGATGTTGCTGCGGCAGCGTCCTCCAGCCAGAAGGAACCTCTCACCACCCTTGGCTGGAAAAAGGGGAGAGGAGCTTTGAGAGCTGGCAACTGGTGTCCTGCTTGGGGGTCCTGTGCTGGGGGGGGGTGGGATGCTGTGGGTGGCAGGGGGCTGGGGAGGCTGGATTTGGCCAGGATGCTCTGTGGCCGAGCAGCCTGGAGATACTGGTGGTGATGGTGGTGGTGGGGTTGCTGGTGCAGGACCCCTGTGCCTGGCTCCATCCTGTGCCCTCCTCTTTATTTTTGCACGCCTCAAGTTCACGCAGGGGTTGAAATCAAATGGGGCAGGAGGGAGGGAATGAAGAAGTGTGTGGGGGGGAAACAAACCCAAAAACAAGTTAAACCTGACCGAGCTGGATTGGTTTAAGTCTGGGGAGCTTTCTGAAGGCACGCTGTTAATCTGGCGTATGTAAACGTGTATAAAGTTTGTAGCTCTAGAGCTATAATTAGTGTTTCTCCAGCAGTGTTGTGCAGGTATTGCGTGTGATGATGCAGAGGAGGAAGCTGATACGGGTCCTTAACCTGTGATAAATCCGCTCCCTTCACCCTCTTTGCCTGATTTTAAGGAGGGAGGGACATCACCCGGAAAATATATTTTATTTTTTTTTTCTTGTGATAACAGAGAATGTATGTATCGTTTGTGTTGGGTTTTGCAGTGGCAGGGAGGGGAGAAGTGTTGCTTTGGGTTTGAAACCCAGCAGCACTGGACCCACACATCCCCGGGACTGTGCCCCCTCCTCTGCTGCTGGGGGAGCCCCAGTTCCCACCAGTGTCCCCACAGAATCCTGGGGCTCTGCTGGGCTGCTCTCAGCAGGAAAACACCTCAGCGTGAGGATTTTGAGCTTGCTGGAGGGCCTTTTCCCCGTGGATTTTCTCCCAAAATCCAGAGGGTGATGCCGACAAAGGGGGCTTGCGGGCAGCGTGACCCTGGTCACCCTGGTGAAGGTCCATCCCTCTGCTGTACCACCAGGACAACACCTGGGGAGGGAGAAAGGAAGAGATGGGGCAGGGGGTAGATATTGGCACTGCTGTCCTCCATCAGCACGGGTGGTGGGATCCCACAGATCTGTCTGCCCACTGCTGTCGTTGGGAGCAGATGGTCGGAGGGAAGAGATGCTCCAAGACCTGTTGCTCATCACCCAAGCCTTGCCCTGGCAGGAGGTGGAGGTTTGCTTCCTCGAGGCCAGCCCCGTGTGGAAGGATCTGCTCTGGCTTTTTGCCTTCTCCTCTAGCTTCTTGCTTAGGGAGCCTTCTCCTCCTTAGAAGCTTTCTGAGTAAAATAGTGACAGAATGAAATAATGGAGAGGGGGGGAGAAAAAAAAAAGAGAGAAATGGGAAAAAAAAAATAGTACTTTGAAGAAGGCAGAATCTCTTAGAAGTGGTAGTTGGGGGGGTATGGGTAGGGGAGAAATCCAGACTGCATTTTCTCCATTTAGAAATCAAAAGTGCACTGCTGCTGACCCAATAAGCAGCTTGGAGAGCCCAGCTGTGTCCTTTATCCCTTCCCCTGTGTAAAAGCTCGGGGGTCCTTTTGGTGCTGTGTGTGTGGCTCCCTTTCCATCCCTCTCCCAGCCATACAGGAATAAAAAAAAAAACCCCAAAGCTGTATTTTTGGGTCTGTTGAGCAAGCCAAGATGATGCAAGGAGCGTGGTTTTATTACCATTTTCTAGCAGGAGCAGCTTTTTCAAGTCCTCCCTCCCAGGGTGGTTTTGGGGGTTGGTGGGATCCAGGCTGCCAGCCCCATAGGGATGTGGGGAGAGGGTCTGGGAGATGGGCTGGGCTCCGTGGGGCTGTCCCAGAGGGAAGGGGCTGTATGGAGTGTGTGAGGAGTTCATTACAGCAGATGTCGGTGCCGTAAAAGCCACAGGTTCCTGCTGTTTCCTATTCACTTACATCCTCCCCGCTTCAGCCACGCTAATGCGAGCGAAAACATTTGCTGGAGTGAGGCAAAGGAAGAAAGGTTGGGGGGGATGGACATAAATTACCAACCCATTCCCCCTGTCTGTGTGTCCCCCTGTCTGTGTGTCCCCCCCTTCCCTCCTGCCATCCCACCCATGGGTCTCACCTCAAAGTGGGGAGATTAACGCCGGGGCAAGGGATGCTCGGTGGCTGTTGTTGGCCCCATTGTGGCATTTTAAGGCCCGTTGCCTCTCGTTTTGGCTTTAATTAATAAGCCCAACTGTAATTTGCTGTAATCAGTTGTATTGTGCAAGCTGGAGTGGCACCGAGGTGACACAGCCCTGGTTCTTCGGATACTGGTGGTTGTGGGGGGCTTGCATCTGGTGGCATGAAGTCTCATTCCTCCTGCTCACCCTGGGGTGAAGGGAGCTTGGGTGATCCTTCTCTGGCTCCACCAAAGCTCAGGAGCTAAAGAAACTGTAGAGAGGTTGGTGCTGGTCTCTTCTCACAGGTAATTAGTGACAGAACGAGAGGGAACGGCTTCAAGCTCCAACAGGGGAGGTTTAGATTGAACATTAGGAAGGAATTTTTCACAGAAAGAGTGGTTGGGCATTGGAACAGGCTGCCCAGGGAGGTGGTGGAGTCACCATCCCTGGATGTGTTTAAGGGATGTTTAGATGCGGTACTGAGGGATATGGTGTAGGGGAGAACTTTGTAGGGTAGGGTAGATGGTTGGACTCGATGATCCCAAGGGTCTTTTCCAACCTGAATGATTCTATGATTCTATAAAAAATGATGTGTGATGTGCTTTCCCCCCCCCCTCCCCAAACTAGAGCCTTTGGGGTGCCCCCCCAATGCGGTGAACCTGGAGCTTTTGAGTTATGTGGCTCCTTATCCCAAGGGTCTCTTCCAACCTGAATGATAATATGATTCTATAAAAAATGACATGTGATGTGCTTTTCCCCACCCCCTCCCCAAACTAGAGCCTTTAGGGTGCCCCCCCAATGGGGTGAACCTGGAGCTTTTGAGAGATGTGGCTCCTCGGGCCAGGCTGGGGTACTGGAGGAAAAAAAAACCAAACAATAAAATAAATAAAATAATAAAAAAAATGCTGTATGACCTGCAGCGGGGTTGCACCAGGGCTGGGAAATGCAGAGCTTTTGGACTTGAGAGAGGCAGAAAGCACCAAAAAAAGCTGCTCTGATGTCTGGTTTCACACCCACCCTCTGAGGGACTTCTCTTGTTGGGAGCCTGGAGGCCCCTGGCTGAACGCAGCACCCTCCCTAACGTTCCCCAACCCCTCCGTCTCCCTGTCCCTCCAGCCCTGCAGGCTTGGCTGCCTCTTGAATTTTTACTGTCGAGGCAGTTTTTTGGAGTGTGGGTTTCCTTTTCGCTCCGTGCTGGAGGCCCAGCATGAAGGGTGATGTTGTTTTGGGTTTTTGTGTTTTGTTTTTCTTTTTTTTTTTGAGGGTCCCAGCTGGGATTTTTGGTTTCAATCCGTTTTGGACCCGTTGTGGAGCAGAAGCCTTAAATGTGGGGAGGGGGGTCTGCGTGCCTGGCGGGGTGGGGGGGAGGCTGGGGAAGCCAGAAGGACCAGCTAAAGCATCTCGGCTGCACAGAATATTATTTTTGAAGCCTCCTGGTTTTTCGGAGGCCTGACTCACGGTGCAGGAATGTGCTGGGCTGGCAGCCCCGGACCTGCTCCTTGGTGGAGGGGAAGAGCTGCCGTCTCCTCCTCCTCCTCCTCCTCCTCCTTCTCCAAGCCCGTTCCCCATCCCCTCTCCTCCCAAACCACCGGGCTGGGTTGGTAGCAGCCACATGTTTGCTGAGCTGGGATTTTTAGGGGATTTTTTTTTTTTTTTCCCCTCCCTCATTTGCTATTTCACATAGGGGTTGCTTTTTTTTTTTTGGAGGGTGTTGGGGCAACTCGGTGGGTCGTAGACCTTGGGGTTGTGCTGGGCTGGAGGGGAGGGAAAGGCAAGAGCCAGCCCTGAAGATCAAACGCCAGCCAGGCTGGGAAAAACTGGGCAAAGCCACGCTGGAAAACGAGGGAAGAAAGGGAAAGGAAGCAGGAATTATTTAGCACGGGGCTTGCTCCGGCGTGTCCTGCCTGCTGCCTTTAATCTCCTGTGAGTCCCTCCCCTCTTGGTCTCCTCCACTCCTTGCTGCCTTGGGTGGCTTCTCCCAGACCTGCTGAGTTGGCTCAGCTTTTTTTTTTTGGGGGGGGGGGGCTGTTTCCTATTACAGCCAGCTCCCCCCCACCCCACGCTGGTGGGTTATGTCTGGGTTAGGTTTGTAGTTGAAAAGCCTGTGGTGGTGGGTCCTCATCTCCAAACTTGGGGGGGGCTTGGGTGCTGCCTTGACCCGAACTCTGGGTGGTTGGAGTAAATCTGGTGGTGGGAGCGCGGTGACAAGTTTGGCCCCCTGTGTTTCTCAAGGGTGGGCTTCCTGGAGAAATTCAGGTGGGGAAAGAGCGGGTGAGTGAAGCAAGCCATGTGCCACCACGATGCTCTGCAGCTGGCGGGGTGTCTTACAGCTCAAGAGGGGGGAAAAAAAGTGGTTTTGTCTTTTATGTGCACCCTGCTTCTCATCTTCCCTCCACCTGTGAGCCTGGGCTCTACTAGATCCCTTGCCTTGCCTGCCTGAAGCATCCATGGAGGCCACTGTGTCTTCTCTCCACCTACTTCACCCTTCAGCTCCTCTCAGAGGGGCTTATGGCCAAGCACTTGCTCATTTAGGTGCTGGGAGATACCCACGTTCCAGCTAATACGTTGCTGACCTCTCTCTTTGCTGTGAGGAAGAGGAATTATGAAGTCCCAAGCCCTGAGGGTGGCTGCAGAGCCACATGGGGCCATGTGCATGGGGATGGCAGGCATGGTGGTGGCACAGGACTCCCCAAATGGGGCTGTGACCACAAGACAAGGCTCCTTCCTGGAGCTGAATTTGTGCAGGCAATGTAGTCATTGGGAGGTGCATCCCATTGCCTGCCACCCGGGGCAGGGTCTGGGTGGATGGGGCTGCCATAATCCCCTGGGATCTGGAAAACAAATGTTTTGAGCAATTTTTTTTCACCCTTTAGCTTTGCTTCTTGTTTTGGTGTTGGGTTTGGTTGGTTTTTTGGTGTTTTATTATTTTATTTTTTTTTTACCCTGGGAGATGGAGGGCATAAACTGAGACACTTATTAAAGAGTAATGCCCCCGGTTATACAAGAAGCAAACTGAGCAGAGCTCTAGCCTCAAACTCTGAAGCTTTTCTCTGCTTGAATTTGGGCTGACCCTTTCCCTGGAGAAGTGAGTCCCTTCAGGCAGGGAAGAAGACCTCCATAGATTTGCAGAGCATCTTTGGGGGTCTCCTCCACCTCCATCCCTTTGCCCTGCAAGTCTAATGAGTGTAATACCCAAAATATAGGTATATACACATGTAGGTCACAGCTGCTCTTGCTTCTTTACCCCTTTTATTCTCCTAAAAGCCAGGAGGAGGGAAGGGCCTTGTTGGCACCACAAGTGATCCCTTCCCTGCCTGAACACCCAGGGCTGTGAGCATGGGCTGTGCTTCTAATCCGTACCAAACCCTCATCAAGCCAGATCCTGGCATCTCTTGTGCTCTTGGGGGGGTCCTGCCAGTGTGGTTCCTCTAAAGATCCCACGAGTAACCTTTGCTGCCCCCCCAGCTCCCCTCCTTCACAAGCCTGCGCCGAGTGTGAATGCTGAGGGATTGTTTCCCTTTGAAAGAGCGTGGAAATTCTCATTTTGAGATGTTTAACGCACATTAGATCCATCTGCCTTTCTCTTGAGTAGAGGCCACCACGGGAGGAGAGGCAAGGACCTCCACATGATGCTGTGGGCAGCATCCTCGACCAGAGGATCCGTGCAGGTGGGATAGCATGGGATGCTAGAAAGTAGGGTAGATGGTTGGACTTGATGATCCCAAGGGTCTCTTCCAACCTAGACAATTCTATGATTCTAAAGCGGGGGGCAGGCGAACCTAGATGATTCTATGATTCTAAAGCAGGGGGCAGGCAGTTTAAAAAACCCACAAAACTTCCATAAAGATGGGGAAATGCTCTTGGCATTGATGTCACTGCATGCGGGTGCAAGATTGTGTTGGATGCTTTGGCTTGTCCTAGAGATGGGTTCAGCGCAGTTCGATACGTTCAACCAAATGGCACTGGGGCACAGGTAAAATGTGCACAAGAGGGTGTGAGCAGGGGATGGTGTTTGGGAAATGCTCCTGGAAGGTGTGATGATGCTTCTCCCTCCCTCCCTGTTGAAGTTGTATGGAGGTGGACATGGTGGCTGGTGAAGGATAGGAGCCCTGCAAGGGGGGAGGCTGGCTCCCAGCAGGGAGGTGAGATCAGGGCTGAGATAGGGTGGAGAAAAGCTTACTCTTTTGTCCTGCTGTTGCTTTGTGAGTCTTCCCTTCTGCTGCCACCACCCTGGAAAAGATCCCCAGTTGCCACCTCCTTGCCATGCTCCCTCCTTGGTTGGCAGCATTGAAATACCTCTCGAGGTCTTCCTCAACTTAAACAAAGAGGAGTGTGGGTTGTCCACCTTGTGGTGGGGCTCCTTGGTGTACCTGCATCTCCTGGGGTGGTGGCAGGCTGGAGGGAGAAGACCTTGTAAACCAAACCCAGGCTTCTGGGCTGGGTGGCTCATGGAGGCAGGAGGCTATTCAAAGGGTTGTGTCCCATTGTATAGCGTGGGAGTTTTCCATAGGCAGGAGGTCAGAGAGTCCAGAAACTCCTCGGGGCAGATTTAAGTGGGAGAAGGGACATGCCTGAGATGCGGTGTTGATGTCTCTCCTAGGCTGTGAGGTTTGGGGCTTGTTCACAACTACTGGCACATAAGGACACGTCCTCACAGTGGTGGCTGAAGGCACCACGAAGGTCTTCAGCAGAAGGCCTTGCGTCATTGACCATCCAAGTTTTCCAATGGACTGGCCGGGGCTCCTTGGTGTACCTGCATCTCCTGGGGTGGTGGCAGGCTGGAGGGAGAAGACCTTGTAAACCAAACCCAGGCTTCTGGGCTGGGTGGCTCATGGAGGCAGGAGGCTATTCAAAGGGTTGTGTCCCATTGTATAGCGTGGGAGTTTTCCATAGGCAGGAGGTCAGAGAGTCCAGAAACTCCTCGGGGCAGATTTAAGTGGGAGAAGGGACATGCCTGAGATGCGGTGTTGATGTCTCTCCTAGGCTGTGAGGTTTGGGGCTTGTTCACAACTACTGGCACATAAGGACACGTCCTCACAGTGGTGGCTGAAGGCACCACGAAGGTCTTCAGCAGAAGGCCTCGCGTCGTTGACCATCCAAGTTTTCCAATGGACTCACATGATGGGAGGCTGTAGTTCTTCCTTCAGACGATGGTTAGAGGACTGAGAGCAATCGGAATGGGGCTTTGGAGGTTTCTCTGGAGATGGATGAACAGGATTTCCTTCCGTTAGGGTGATCAGCTCTGCCTCTCTGCTGTCTTGAAGGGGGTCTTGTCCCCTGCCTCACATGCTCTGTGAGTGAGGACTTCATCTCCTTTGTGTGCCCGTTCTCCCCCCGTGGAGACCTTGCCGTCCTACGCTGCGTTATTGGCTCTTATCTATTTAGGTTGGCTTGAAGAACAGAAGGAGGGTGTTTTCCAGCAGCCAGAGAGTGGTTGCTATTTAAAACAACCTTTAAAAAAAAAAAAGCCTGTCTGCTGCTTGCTTTTCATCCATGGAGCCAAGCAAGTGTCCCCACCCTCACCTGGAGGGGCATCTCTGAAGGCTTTTGCAGGGCCTGCAAGTGAAGCTAGTAATTAGCGCTGGTCATGAGGGTGGATCTTGCAATGTGGCCACGCTGTCTGCTGTGGTCTGGCCTGGGGCCATCGCCTCCTTTCTGGTGGCCGCTGCCCAGGTGTAGGATCCCAGCAGCCTCCCTCCACCCCGTTTATCCCAAACATTCTGGGGATGCTGCTCCTGGAGTTGTGGGTACCTTTTGCCTCCCTGCCTGGTGTGGCTGGTTGGTGGTTTTTTTTATGGTTACTGGATGGTGTTCCCACACTGGAATATAGTTTTGGAGGTTTTTCTTCCCCCCTTGACAGATGCGAAATGTATAGGTGTGCTTAAAATGAAAGCATGGCTCCAAAGTCCAATTACACAGCAATTAAAAGTAATCAGGGGTCTAGGTCACTGCATTGGAGACTTGGTGCTCGTTGAAGGGTTTTCTCTTCCAGCCTAATTTGTAGAAGGTTACGTGTACCATCCCTTCTGCTTTCTGGGACCTGACTGGAGGACATCTTCCTAGAGGGGGCCCCAAATGTTGTGGAAAATCTGCATTAGGGTGGAAATAAGCTGTTCCCTGTGCTCAGGAGCTCCTTGTTGGGGCTGTGGCATCTCTACATGGCTCCGTAGGGTCTCCTCTGAGTTGCACCAGTCCCACCAGCTTTGGGGCCAAGCTCTTGGTGACACAGCGTGGCTGCTGGGTGCGTGCCCGGTACCGTTGGTGTTGCTGAGGCTGTGGGCTAATGCTTTTTTGCTGGAAGGAAGAAGAGGTGGCAATTTTGGGCTTCCCTGCCATCTCCACCCATACGTTTCCACCTGGGGCTGCGGTTCCTCTCCTCCTCCCCTGGCCTTTAGGAGGAGATGCCTGACTTGGCCGTGGAAGTGTGTGTTCCTGGAGGATGTGTGATGCCTGCCACGCATCGTTGGGGCTACTTTCTGCCCTCGGAGCCCTGCAAGAGCCTCCTTCCACGCTCCAGCATCAGCACTAAAGGGATTTGTTTCAGGAGAAGGGGATTTGTCTGCACGGAGCTGCTCAGACAACCAGGGTCCGGGGTGTGATGAAGCCAAGGTGCGGCTGCCAAGGGCTATAAAACTGATTTTTTTTCACTTTTTTTTTTAATTTTTTTTTTTCCCCTTCCACGTGTGTCTATGCTAAATTATTCGCTGCCGATGAATGAGTAGTCTGTGCTTGGGTGAAGCAAGCCAGGCTGGGAGGTGTGGCTTTCCATGTTCACATCCTGTGGTGCCATAGCCCAGGGATCCCAGTTTTGGGTTGTAGGAGTTACAGCAGTCGCCTGCTTAATCCCTGTCGTGGATACTTCATCTGTTTTATATAAAAAAGTATGTATACATATTGTATATATATAGTATATATACATATATAGTATAATTATATGATTTTATGTAAAAATATATATGATATGTATTTATATATATAAAAACCAAGGTATCGAGGTACATATTTCAGACTCAAAACTTAAACCCACCAAAATTAAGAACATTGGCTCTACCCACAGCTGGAAAAGCGAGATCCAAAAGCTGGGAAGAGAGGGTTGGGTTTTGTTTGGGCTGAAGGGTGACTTCACCAGAGTTGAGTTTTGGTTTTGTGAGTATTTTTTTTTTTTGTTTGTGTTGTGTTTTTTTTTTTTTTAAAACAAATGCTTGGGATAAACTGGTTATGCAAACCGGGGCGAATTGGGCAGGTTCCTTTGTAGTTTCCAACAAAACCCCAGCAGTCTGGGGCGTGTTGGGGCTGGTCCTGCTGGGGATGGAAAAACCCTGGTGCCGGCTTTGCAGATGGGGTCCCAGCTGATGGAGAAGGATCCCGAGGGATAAATGGTGGGGAAAGGCCTCATCTATCCTGCTAAAACTTTTAAGTCACACGAATTATAAAAACATAAGGGTCAAAGCCAGGTGTGGTGTGTGGTGTTTTATTTTTAAAGTGTGGCTTTGTAATACCTGCTGAGGATTATTCATTGATACCAGTTCGGCACCAAGAAACTGTTGGGCTTGCCGGTCCCGAGTTGCTGAAAAAAATTGGATAAATTTGGAGGATCTTTGGGGTTTTTTGGGGGTTTTTTTTGCTGCAGCATTAGTTGGCCGTGGCTGGGAGGATGGTGTGGGGTAGGCAGGCGCGCCAGCAATGCTCGGTATGCTTTGCAAAGGCAGCCGGGCTCGCAGACCGCAAGGCTTCTGGTTTCTATCACAGCCTGGGCTGTTTTGGCCAGGGGCATCCATCCATCCATCCATCCGTCCATCCCAGGCTCCGGGGAGGCTCCTCTGGAGCGCGGTGCTTTAAGGACACCGGGATGGGGTGGGGAAAAAAAAGAAGGGGGTACGAGGGCCCAGGTGAATTTTTAACTTCATCCCACCAGGCGGGCTGGGGGAAGGTGATGTCTTGCTCGTTGGTGAGGTGAAGTAATGCTCTGTAAAAATCCCCCTCGCCGTTCCCCACCACGTTAGGTCCTCTGGGCTGAACAAAAACCAGCTTAGGCTGCTCTCGTCTCTTCGCGGAGAAAAGCCCCGGCTGCTGGCTGAAGCAGAAAATTAGATGAAAACTGCCTAACAGGGAAAAGAAGGATGGCTTTTGCATGCAGAGAAGGGGGGAAAAGAGGAGGAGAAGTTGCTGCTTAACCCTGCTGGTGGCTGGTGCCTGCCCTTGGAGCATCCTCTGACCTCTAGCATCCCGGGGTACCCTGGCATCCACGTCCCCGCATCCCAAGGGCTCGCTGTTTCTGCCTTCCCCTGCTCACAGAGAGGGATGAGGCTGAAGGCTCGAGCAGGGTGGCTTTTTTTGGTGGTCCTCAGCCAGCTGGGGAAGGCAGAGTGGGTTTTTGGTTGTGCACGAGCTTGCTGCCTCCCCCTTTTTCATCTCCGTATCCCACCGAAATACCGGCTCTGTCTCCCATCAGTATTTATGGACCAGCTATAAGGGGATGCAGCAGATCCAGCCGGGATGCTAATGACCCCTGGGTGAACCAGCGAAGCCCACTTCAGCAATATCAGCCCCTCTCAGTATCTTTTTGCAGCCCCTCCTGCTCTGCCCGTGCCCACCTTGTCCCTTAGAGCGGGATGGGGTGGCTGGAGTGATTTTTCACTCAAAGAGAGAGGGAGGGAAAAAAAAGGGCTTGGAATTTGTGCGCCGATGGGAAGGAGAGTGAGCACAAATCTCTGCGAGGCAGAGCAGGGGAGAATGCAAACCACATGTTTCTGCCAGGGTCGAGTTGCAGAGCTAAAAGCAGCAGGGAAGCAAGAGAGAGAGAAAGAGGCTGGAGTCCTGCAGTTTGCATCCCCGGTAGGTGTGGCGCGGTATCTGGCATGGGGGATGAATTTTTTTTCAAAACGCTCAACCCACCCTAAAAAAAGAAAAAAAAGATGATTTTTGGGTCCCAGCCTGGCACTCTGCGGTGTCACTGGTGTCCCGCCTATTTTAGGGCTGGGATCCAGGACTGTTTCCAAGCCCTTGGGGCTCCTATAAATGAGGAGTAGGGATGCTGGGAAGAAGTTTCTCCACGTTGCCCTGAGTTCATGGCGTTTGCAAGTTCTTATAGGAAGTCAAGGCAGGGGAAAAAAAGCTTTTTGGAGGGAAGGGAGTGCCTGCAGGTTGCTGGAAAAGCAAGGCTGGTGTTGTGCTGTGCACTAGGGCTGTCCTTAATGTTCTTCTTCCAGCTTCCAGAGAGGAGAGTCGGATGAAAAGATCCATTTTTCCCTTCTCGGAGTGGAAAAAATGATGTGCAGGCAGCCCGGCGAGTCGTATAGACCTCAGACTGAAGTGATGTGAGCAGGGATTGAAGCACTTTCAAAAAGAAATCCCCAAATAGGGGGGAGCGGCGAGTTCCCCGCAGCAAACTTTTTTAGCTGTTGAGACCATCTTTTGTTTCCAAAACTAAAGGCATGGAGACAATCTCTGATTCCCCCGACTGGCTCTCCCGGAGCTGTTTGCAACCTGTCAGCTTGGTAACCATCTGCTGGCAGCCCGTGGGGACCGTGCTATATATATGGGATGCAGGAGGGGAGAGGCATTGCTGTGTCCCCCCCCCCCCTTCTTAGGGACCAGCCAGGGCCTCCAGCCCCTCTGCAGAAGGGACCATGGAGCACAGCATCTCCATGCACCAAGAGGAGCTCCTGTGCTGAAAATCCCCCAAATCCCATAGGATTTTTCCTAATCCTCTCCCGTAGGATTTTTCTTTTGGCTGGCTGGTTTATTTGGGTTTTTTTGTTTGTTTGGGGGAGATTTCTTTTTATAGCTTGATTTCCTTAAAAAAAAAAAATAATAATAATAACCCAGACTTTTTTGCAGTCGTGCTGTTTGTGTGTCTGCAGCCTCCCCCCTCTTTGACTCACTCGCAATTAAGTGCCTGCCTGATTAGGAAATTAGCAATGAAGTTTTTTATCTAGGCGAGTTGCTTGGCCAGTGAGAGAGATCTATTAATATCCTACTAAAAATAAAATAAATCCAAACACCACCAGCACAACACTTGCCACCTACTATTGGGGAACACAAACGCCACGTGGGTGTGAGTATTTTGAGCAGCAGATCTATAGGAAAGGAGGTTTTATTCTGCCGTTCCTGGGTCCGTGTTGTTTGAGCTGAGCTGGGCTACCTCAAAATACTTTCAGGACTGAGAAAAACGCTGGAAAAACCTTGGGGAAGGCGGGAGAAGAAGCGCTGAAGGATGCCTTGAGGTCATGGCGAAAAAGATGCTTGTTGGCAGATGACCTTTAATTGCTGGGGAAGGAAATGGTCCTTTGCTAATGATGGTTGAGCAGCTGAAGGGGAAGCAGGAGGAGAGCATCCTACACCTGGGTCAGCTGGAGGGAGGTGGGGAGGAGAAGGTGGGCTTCCTCGTAGCCTCCACGTGTGCTTTGGAAAAGGCTCTGGGGTGAGATTGGTGGGAGAGCTGGATGTGGCAGAGTTTCTCTGGGCCTGCTCTGCCAGCATTTAAAAAATAAAAATAAAAACAAGGGAGTTAAAAAGGCATTGATGTAAACTGTGTGGTCTAAAGGCTGGAGGACTTTGGATTATTGAAGACCTTTGGCTGAAGGGTGTTCTGGTGCTTCGGCTCTTCACGTTTTTGGGGAGCAGAGGAAAGATGGGGTGAAATAGCATCTTCCTGATTGTGCGGTGCCAGCTGCTTCTGCAGGTCCTGAGGGTCTCTGTGGGGTTTGATCTGGCTGGTGTTTGGCCCTCTAACTGCTGTAATAAACCTGGCCCTTTGTCTGCTGGCAGGATGGCCTCCTGGCCCATCCCAACTGAGCTGCCCAGGAGATGCTCGAAGGCAAGACCAAGCGGCTTAAAGTGGCTCCAGAGGTCACTTAGGTGGTGAAATGAGTCCTTGTGCTATTGTAGAGTTCTCTTGGGTTTAAACCCTGTTATTTGCAGAGATGGTCTCTTAACGCAGCGCAGAAGAAGGCTTGAGAAACCATGGGGAGGTTCTCAAGAAGGTGATAAAAATGAGAACCTGGAGTTAGGAAAGCAAAAGCGTGTTTTCTTCCAGGATGTTTATTCTAGATAAAACACAGATGCAGTGAGATGGCATCCCTTTTAATTTAAAAAAAAAAAAAAAGCAACTCTATTTTGAAGCTGCTGAGAATGTGACTGCCCCTTGTGATGTTTCACAGCTGAGATCATTTCTGGCTGAGTTAATCCACTCTGGAGGTTTTAGTCTCAATCTGTCTGTATGGGGCAGCTCGGAATTGGAATTTTTATGGGGGGGCAGGGAGGGAATCCCAATAATTCTGGGACAAAAATAAGTAAAATAAAGCTATGAAGAATCATCAGTGAGAGAGGGCATTCAGGTTTTTGGGTGAATTGTGGTCTGGAGCTGCTCTGCTGTAACTTTACGCAGAGAAGTGAAGCAAGAAATGCAGAGTGTTTGCTGAAAGAACACGAGCAAAAAGGGGGGGGGCTTACTCCTTTTTTCAGAAAGTTGCAAAATTGCTACTTTTGGAGCAATTAAATTTCGTGAGTGCTTATTTAAGAAGAATTTCAGACCTTTGGAGAAGATCCTAAGTCAGAGGCGAGCGGGCTGCCTCTGGGAGCAACTGAAACTGGGAGCAGGGCTTTAATTTCAGTGGTGTGTGAGTGTAATGAGATTGTTTATAAGCTTCTGCTGCCACATGAAAGCAACGTGGCATTATCCTGGTTGGTCCTAAAAGCAGCAAACCAGCCAGAAGAGGCCTGATTACAGAGCAGCAGCTCTTTCTTCCCATCACTACAAAAGAACAGACAATAGAAACTGGGATCCAGTTTTAGCTCCGGTAATGCAATGCCCTCCTCCTGGTGGTCATGTCACATGTTGCCTGAGTAATTCCCATCCTTGTTCTGCCTGGAAAACCGGCCTCGGAAGGAGGGGAGGAGGGAGGAGCGATGGTTAGGGCTGGGAGATACTGGGATCCAGTGCCTGGGTGCGGGCTGATGGAGGTGGTGCCATGGGTAGGCCTCTGCCGAGGCACGGAGCTGCAGATTTGGGGGAAGGTGGTGGCCCTCAACCTTTGTGGGGATGGTGATGCTGGTGGGTTGTTGGTTGACTGGGAGGCTGTGACCCCTAGAAATGGGGGAGCACGTTGGAGATGGAGGTGGTGCCATGGGTAGACCTCTGCCGAGGCATGGAGCTGCAAATTTGGGGGAAGGTGGTAGCCCTTGACGTTTGTGGGGATGGTGGTGGGTTGTTGGTTGGCTGGGAGGTTGAGACCCCTAGAAATGGGGCAGCACGTTGGAGATGGAGGTGGTGCCGTGGGTAGACCTCTGCTGAGGCATGGAGCTGCAGATTTGGGGGAAGGTGGTGGCCCTCAATGTTTGTGGGGATGGTGGTGCTGGCGGGTTGTTGGTTGGCTGGGAGGTTGTGACCCCTAGAAATGGGGGAGCAAGTTGGAGATGGAGGTGGTGCCGTGGGTAGGCTTCTGCTGAGGCATGGAGCTGCAGATCTGGGGGAAGGTGGTGCTGGTGGGTTGTTGGTTGGCTGGGAGGTTGTGACCCCTCAAAATGGGGGAGCAGGTTGGCTGAAGCCTGGGTTTTGCTTGGAAGACTCAGCCTGAGGTGTTGGGAGAGGAGCTTGCAAAAGCAGCTCTGTGGTCACTGCTTGCTCATGCCATAAGCTTGTCGTCCATGCCCAGGGAGTATTAAAGAATGGGAAATGTGGATTTTTTCATTTATTTTTTTTCTCCTTCAAGAATACCTCTGCCGAGGCATGGAGCTGCAGATTTGAGGGATGGTGGTGGCCCTCAATGTTTGTGGGGACGGTGGTGCTGGGGGGTTGTTAGTTGACTGGGAGGTTGTAACCCCTAGAAATGGGGGAGCACGTTGGCTGAAGCCTGGGGTTTGCTTGGAAGACTCAGCCTGAGGTGTTGGGAGAGGAGCTTGCAAAAGCAGCTCTGTGGTCACTGCTTGCTCATGCTCATGTTGTCTATGCCCAGGGAGTATTAAAGCATGGGAAATGTGGATTTTTTCTCTTTTGTTTTCTTTCTTCAAGAACAATAACCAACTTGACATGTTGGGTAGCCAGGAGCTGCAAAAAAATGTGGTTCCTGCTGGTCAGGTTACCATACAGCTGCATCATGTGCTGCTTCTTGCCTTTCTAAGGTGGTTTGGAAATATGACAGGGTTTTGTTTCCAGCTTGTTTCATGTCACTTGGCTTCCTCAGCTTGGGGTGATCCTTACAGGATTTAACAAGAGAACACAGGATTGTGAAGAAAAAGGTGGGACCCCTCCAAGATTGTGCAATGGTAGGAGTTTGCAGCACAAGGTGTGGAGGAAACTCCAGTGGAGTTATTTCTCAAAAATCAGCTACAAATCACAGCCAGCTTGCTTTGAGTTGGGAAATCTAGCTCTTTGGGGTGGAAAAACTGCAGAGAAACCCGCAAGTGGAATCCTCATGGCTCTTTGTGCCTGGGACAAAGACTTGGTTTGGGGTTACAGGGAAGAAAAGGAGCAGGACTGGTGTGGTGAGGAAGTGTTATAAGATGGGCACTGGGACTTGAACATTGCTGGGGGAGGTAAATGGGCCCATAATGATCAAATAAATTGTTGGGGATGAATGAGGATGCTGGCCCTGGGCAGGGGGGTGCAATCTTTCACCGCTCTGGTAGTGGTATGGATGCTAATTTTCCCACTTTTCTGCAGCTTTAAGCACGCAGAAGGCAAACTTTCCATGTATCTTGGTAGAAGGAGGTGGGGGCTCAGCACCAGCATCCTCCTGCTTTATCCTCTGGGAGCGTGGGTCTGGTGTTAGTGATGCTGCCTGCTCTGCAGATGAGCCCCAGACCCCACTTTTTCTCTCCCCCAGCCTTTGGCCTCTGGGGTTTTTTAACCTTATTTTCCCCTTGCTCATTCAGTTTGCAGTCAGGAATACCTTTTATGCGCCGAAGACTTACGGTTCAGCGTGAATATGTTATCAGTGTGGTATCTGATAAGTTTTCTGCCTGGAAGCCCTGGGGAAGCACCTGTTCAGGGTTGCTGCAGTAGATTTTCCTCCTCTTTACCAGCTGTCTAATACTGTGATTTCTTTAATATATTTTTTTTTTTTACTTCCTCCTTAACTGAACAGAATTACTTCCATCAGTGGAAAGAAAAAGGGACATCCTAGGCGGAGTTGTCCATAAAGGCTTGTGATGCCTCTCCCCGCTTCCATAAATTCAGAAATGGGTGGTGGGATATGCTGTTAGGAAGGACTAAATCCCTGATTATTCAGATGAGCTTGGACCGTAGGAAGAAAGTGGCAGGGGAAGGATGAAGGGTTGGTCTTGGTGGGCTGTGGAGCTAGTGGCCTTGGATTCAGCTTGGAGAAGACTCCAGGGAAACCTTATAGCAGCTTGCCAGTACCTGAAGGGTGCATATAACAAAGTTGGAGAGGGACTTCTTACAAGGCCATGTAGTGATAGGATGAGGGATGGTGGCTTCAAACTGGAAGAGGGTAGACTGAGGCTAGATATTATGAAGAAATTCCTTACTGTGAGGGTGGTGAGGCACTGGAACAGATTTCCCAGAGAAGCTGTGGCTGCCCCATCCCTGGAGGGGTTCAAGGCCAGGCTGGATGGGGCTTTGAGCAACCTGGTCTGGTGGGAGGTGTCCCTGCCCAGGGCAGGGGGGTTGGAACTCAATCTTGAAGGCCCATTCCAACCTAAACTATGATTGAGAGATGGTTGAGAGGCATGATGGTTTTATGGGGATGGTGTAAAGGGGAAGTGTTGGAGGCACCAGGCCACTGGATTTTGCAAGAGGAGAGATGCTGAGGCATCCCCTGAACAGGCTTGTGATGGGGCTTGGCACCAAATGTGCAATGCCCAGAAGAGGAGGGTTCTTCCCCAGGCTGGCATCTTCCCACTCCCCTTCCCACCCTGCTGCTGGGATTGAGGAGAGCCTCCCTAGGACCCACTGCGTGTGGCGTGTAGGTGGGTGGGTTGTTTGCTCAGTGATAAGTGAACGTCTTGACCACCCATTGGGATGTGCCTGGAGGGATTTGTGGTTTAAAACGGTGTCCAAGTGGGCATTTGGGGAAGATTTTTCCCAGGCAAAGTGAGGATGTGGCGCTTCTAGAGCAAACCCTGCCCAAACCCATGGGACTCAAGAGCTAATACTTACGTGGCAGGGGCTTGTGCCACCCTCTTGTCCCTGCAGGGAGAGTGAGAAAGGGTTCTCAGTGTCAGTTTGGGAGGCAGGAGGAGGTACCGTGTGGCGTTGGACGCTGAGCATCTGTGGAAGCAGCCGTGTGTGTATTAAAGAGCCTGCAGCTCCCCTTTCAAGTCGTAATAGCCAGAGCTGAGAGAGTCAATCCATATCTATTTAAAGCACGTCAATAAATAAAGATACTAAATAAAATCACAGCGGCCCCGTGCTCCCTCCCTGCTTGTAGGGGTTTCTCTTTTCCCCTGTGGTTGCCTCTGGGTGCACCTTAAAGCAAAGGTGGGGAAGGGATGGGGACTATCAGGACTCTCTTAGTTTGGGTGGGCGACCTCCACCCAGCAATGATGCCAGCCTGTGCCTCCAGCAAGCAGCAGCCACATCTCATGGTTATCTGTGGGGTGACAGCAGCCAGGGGTGGGGGTGCCAGGAGATGCTGAGCTCCTTTCATCACCCCAAACGATGGCAGTGGAGCAGGAGGACACACGTTTTCTTGCAGACACTTTATTAAAGGCAGCTTCCCTGCTTTCCCCAGCCCAGCAGAGAAGCTCTGATGGTGTGTGAGCTTGCTTTTTTTGTTGTTTTTTTTTTTTTCCTGTGGCAGGGAGGTGACAAGTGGGAAGCTGGCTTTGCCAGCCCTCTGTAATGCTAATAGGACCTGCAGGTTGGCACTCCCCAGGGTTGTGTTGGTTTTTCCACACACACCCCCCCCCCACCTCCCTCCTTCCCAAAGCCTAACCAGGGAACACTTGTTGAAGGATAAAATTAAAAAGCCCATGGCGGTTTATTTTGAGGACAGTGTGTTTGCTTTCACGTCGTGCTGGAGGGAATAGCTCTGCTACTGTCAGCAAATAAATAAAATAAGAGCTTTGTTTTAAATTAGGCTTTCTTCTGGTAGCTAATTAGGCGAGCTGATACCTGCAGTTGCATTACCGAGTACCAAATGTACTGTGCATATTTAGACACAGGGCTGGTGTCGGCAGCTTCTAAACTTCATCAGCCCTCTAACTTATTATTTTTAATTTTTTTTGAGTTGAATGCAAATTCCTTGTGGTTCTGATAGCATCGAATGTGTTGTTCTTCTTCGGTGGATGCTGGTGGAAACCCCTGGCTGGGATGAAGCTGAGGGTTGCTGGGACTCAGCTGTGTGGCAGCCATGTACCCATGGCACCAGTTTACCGTGGGTGCTGGTGTGAGGCTTTCCACCCATTCTGGGGAAAGGTCTGCATTCCTAATTGCACAAATAACCACTTTGAAGCTCTCTTTGGGTGTTGGAGCCTCCAGCCCCTGTAGCAGGAGGGAGCTGGAGCCGTGGCTCCTGTCCTGCCCGGCAGGAGGAACGCCAAGAGCTTGGCTTTCACCTCCTTTCCTTCTTCCCCACTGTTATTAGGCTGCTTGAAGTTCCTGTCTGTCCTGTTGGTAATGGAGATCAGCCCCCCCGGGCAAGCTCTAGCACTCCAGCAGAGCTGGGGAGGAAGGCTCTGGGGGCCAGTCTTCCTCTCTCTCCCCTACTTTAAGGGCTGCTCCCACCTTGAGGGTCCACAAGCTGAGCCCTGAAGGTGTGCAGCTTTTTTAAATTTTTTATTATCTTTTTTTTTTGGCCAGTCTTCCTCTCTCCCCCCTACTTTAAGGGCTGCTCCCACCTTGAGGGTCCACAAGCTGAGCCCTGAAGGTGTGCAGCTTTTTTTTTGTTGTTTTTTTCTTTTTTGGGGAGGGTGAGGGATGGCTCACAGCCCTCACCCCACATTTTTATGGGTGGGAAGGGAGAGCTGCCTGCCAGCCAGGCTGGGGAAAGGTGGATCTCCCAGGCTGTCACCTCTTGTCCCCCCAAGGCCAATGCCCTGGGCTTTTCCCAGGGGGATCAGCCCAACCCTGGCTCCTCACTTGCCTTTTTTTATTAATTTTTTTTCCCCTTTGGAGCCAGCCTACCCAGGACTTGACTTTATGGGGGCAATTAAAGCAGAGCAATTATCCCCGGGGATAATTACGTGGCCCCTTTGCCCAAGGTGGTGGGTGCTTCCGACCCCTCCGGCCGCCCTGGGAGCTGGAAAAAGGTAACTCCACGCAGGCGGAACGAGCCCCCGGTCATGGCCAGGGGGGGATGCTGCTTCTTCCTCCCAGCCCCCTCCTCCTCCTCCTCCTGGAGCTGTGGCAGCCCCCATCCCGCATTCCTGGAGATAAGGATCCTGTCTGGCGCCGGGGTTTCCACTGCAGCTCCCTGATTATCGGCGGGCGCCGGGACAGAGCCCCAGGCACCAGATAACAGAGGATGGGGAGGGGGGCTGCCCTGCTGCCACCCCTGCCCCTCAGCCACCCCACACCTCTCAACACCCGCCCACTGCTCTTAGCAAACTGTTAACCCCGCTTAAAAGTTGGTATTTGGTTGTGATATATTTATTTTTTTGCCTGTTGTTGTGGTCTCCCTGGCTGCCGGCGGGAGGGATGGAAGGGATGAAAGGAGAAGGTGGCCTGAGCTCTCCAGCTTGGTTCATTGCTTCCCATCTTTGCTTCAGCAACAAATTGCCTGCCGGCGTGGTGTTCGGCCTCCTGTCCATGGCTCTGTGAGGTTTTGGCACAAGGATGCCCCCATGATGGTGTTCTCCTCCCCTGGAAGAGGGGATGTGCGTGGCCAACGTCACGTGCCGTGTGTTGTGTAGGACATTGCTGTGTCACCCTCATGCCCTACCAGATGTTGCGATGCGTGTCTGGTACCAACCCCTCACGTTGCACGTCTTGGCCTTGTGGTGTTGCACATCTTGGCCTTGCACGTCCCCCTCACCAGCTCCTCAAGCTGGGCTTGGCCAAGGTGCCCTCTGAGTTACGAGGCAGGGTCTTTGAGCCCACAGGACCAGAGAAAAGCTCTTATCACCCTTGTGTCCTGGCTGTGGCATCTCTGTGTGCAATCAAACCCCGTGTGTCTCCTCTCTGCCAAGGAATCTGGAGGCGAAGGAAGAGGCTTATCTTTCTGCTGGTGGCTGGAATGCTCTTGCAGCCCAAAGGCATTTCTCTGCTGTGCTAATGCTGAGATCTGGGCTGGGGGGAAGCAGGGAGTTTTGCCCTTTCTTTTCACTATTAAGCTTATAAACAACAGGGCATCGTCCTGGGAGGAGAAGATGGGTTTTAGGGAATTAGGTGGGTTTTTTTCCTTAATTTTTTTTTTCCTTCCTCCAAGTGCAACTTGTGGGCTGACATCCCTGGAATGTGGTCTCTTGCGCTCCTAAAGCCAGCTTCTGGCCGCCTCCTTTCCCTTCTTTCCTTCCCAAGCATTAAAAAGCCAGGCCTTGGGGATGAACTGGTGGGATCTTGCATCCACTGGGATGTTCCACAACGTATGGCGCCTCTGCTTTCCGGTGTGACCTCTCCGAGGCTTCCTGCATTAATATTTGATGCTCTTCCTTGGGGTGGACATTAAAGAGAAATGACCACCACCAAAAAAAAAAGTTCTTTTGTCTTTAGTGGGGAGAGAGAAAGAAGGAGTGGGGGGAAAAAAGCTGAAATGCAATCGTTTTTTATGGCTTCCTGGAAGGGCTTGGATGTGGGTTGGTCGGCAGCAGGTCAGGAGCAGAAGGAGCAGATAAGCCCCACGATGGTCTGCCTACTTGCATCTTTCCCTTTCAGGTCGTAAATATAAAACCACTACTTGAAAAACAAAAAGCTCGTTAAGCTGTCAGCGGGCTCCCTCTTGGAAGGTCGTAAATGTGTCTCTTAGCAGTGGCTTTCGTTCCGGTCTGGTCTGGGGCGTAGGCACCGTGTCCCCCACTGGGCTGGAGAGGAGGTCACTGCCCTTAAGGATACTGGTAGCTGGTGGGGAGGCCCTGACCCCATTGATGATGGGAGTAACATCCCACCACCACAAATTCGAGCCTCCTCATCCATTCTTGACCTGTGCCTTGCTCTTCCACGTGGACCTTGGAGTATCACCTCTAGGTATGATGATGTTCCAGTGGGAAGCGAAGCCCAAACTCTGCACAGGGTCTATCTGCTGGTGTGTTGGTGCAGAGTCAGGGTCATCTCTGCTGGCCAGGGCCTGCAGAGCGTTGTCTTCTCTTATAAAGCTTCTGGTAGGATGACAGAGGACAATAAAACATCTGAAATTAGATTAAGTCTTGTGAGAATGGTGAGCCAGGTGAAGGGGAGAGCGTGATGGAGCATCTCTGCCAAGGGCTCTCTGAGTGTGGTTGGCTTTACGGTTGTGTTGGCAAAGAGGAGTGGTGGCCCTTGTTGACTGTCCCGTGGTGGGGGCAGGCGCCGCAGGCAAGGGCACAGGCTCCTGCCTCTGCACCACCTCATTGATTTTTATTGCAAACAGCTCGGCTCAGCTCCTTGCAACTTGCTGAGGCGGGTGTTAAGAGATGATTCAAATAAACAGCCTTAGCAAACAGCAGAGAGGAGGAGGAGGTGGTGGTGAAGAGCATCCTGTTGTCTTCTCCTGGGAGATGGCCTACAAAGGAACAGCCAGGAGGGTTGGTTGGTCTTGTGGTTGACCTATTCTTGGGGTGGGGTTTTTCTATTCTCTCTGTCTGCGTTACAACTAGACAAAACCGAATCTGAGATCCCTTTCCGTGCCCTGGTGAAGAGGTTGGATGTGGGGACGGAGAAGGAGGAGATCTCTGAAGCAGGGGCTGTTGGGACTCATGGGCATCAGGCAGCTACCGTGGGTGCAAAAGGAACCCGTCCTGGTGTGGAAAGGATATCAATATTTTATGAGCTGTTTTTTCTTCCAGAGAGGTATTTTGCACACTGAGGGTAAGGATGCCCATCACTGTGATCTGTTGGTCATTTAGGGCCCTGTTGGTCATTTAGGGCCCTGATATTTTTCTCTTGGTTACACCATGTGCTGAAAATGCAACCACTTTCACATTAACATCTAATTAGCAGCAGCTGAAAAAAAAAAAAGCAACAACACACCGTGCCTGAAACAGGAGGAGAAAGAATAGGGCAAGAAATTAAAGATGCAAAAGACCTGTTAGATCATCTGGCCCTTCCTTCGGGATTGTTCCAAGGTGTTTTGTCCAGTCTTGCTCAAAAGTCTCCAGGGCCATTACCACTTCCCTCTGAGGACATTTCATTGTGTATTGAGAGAAACCTTTCTAAATGTAAAAGCCTTATACAATTGAGGTAAAAGAAACAGATTGAGTCATTGTATTGTTCTTTGTAATCAGCTTCGCTTTTCATTAATTTCCTCCCCAAAGCCTTATTTAGGCTGGGAATTTTAAAAGAAAAAGGCAGGGAAACAGCACGTGCGAGGGGATGGTGGGAACTGGATGGTGGCCTGGCTCTGGTGTGTTCCTCTGCATCACCCTCCTCGCCCCAGCAGCCTGGATGTGTTCAGGCATCTTCAGGAGCCACTCTGCCTGCTCGCTGGGCCAAATTTAGCTGTGGGGCTGCACACTGGGGAGACTGGCTCAATGCTCTCCTCATCCCTTGCAATGGGGTCCGACTCATCCGGGCAGCCCCTTGCTGCTGCGGCGTTTTAGTTGAGCTGTTTTTAAAGATGGCAAGTCATAGCAACCCCCAAAAAACAAAAAAAAAAGGCTGCAGGTAGGCATCAGTTGGTGCAAAGATGCCTGAAAATCCAGGAAGAAAATAGGGTTTGGTGCTAGAGGGGCTCAGGAAGCCTGGTCCCCTCGGGGTTTGGGATTTGTGCAGGACGTGCAGCAATGTGGTGCTGGGCACGTAGCATCCTATGTCTCTGTCACTGATGTGTCAGAGGCTTCTTGTATTGATGTGTTCAGGGTGAGGCTTCTGTGACTACGTCTCTATATCCTGTTCCAGTGTTTCTGTGGTTTTTTTTTAACCTTGCCAGCCCGCTGGATAATTTTTTCCTTTGAAGTGCTTTGGTTCTTTCCCTTCCCAAACCACTGTCCTTCCTCCTCTGATATTATTTTTTTCTTTTTTCTTTCCTCCTCCCTGTTTTTCTCTCCGATGTCCCCAATGTCATCCCTAGCATCTCCCTTTCACTTCCCAAGTCCTCTTGCATCTTGCCTTGGCTCTCCCGGGGGGGGGGATACTCCAGGATTTGGTGCAAAACACCCCAAAAAGACGTGTCCTGGTCCTTCCTGGCTCTTGTTAGGGTGCCAGAGCCATGAGCACTTGCCCTCGAGGGTGCTGTACGTCGCTGCCCACGTGTATGTGATGGGAAATGAGCAGTGGGAGCCAGATGCTGCACAGCTGGATGCTGCGCCGCTGCTTCCTCGCCGGCGTGGTCCAGCGCCGGACCGGCTTTAATCCTCCCCACTGGAAAATACGTGATGCTAATCCTGGGCTCTGCCAGGGCATAGGGAAAAATACATCTCTGCCTGTGTAGGAAGTGCTGAGGAAATGTTTTTTTGAGGGGGGAAACTGGGGTTTGCTTTCGTTTTATCTGGGGAGCTGGAGGGGATCCCGTCCAACGCAAGGAGCGGTTTGCCAGAAGTTTGGTGCTTTGTCCTGGGGTAGCAGTGAAGGAGGCAGCAGCACTGCTCTGTGTGTCTGAGTGTGGTCGGGGCCTTTCCCAGCTGTAAACGCAGCTGGGGGGGTGCGCAGAGGTGACAGGAGTGACTCCTGCTGTGGTCCAGACCTGTCCTGAGCATCCCTCCTCTTTCAGTGCAGCCCTCCCCCCTGCTATCTAAGAGATCCAGGGAGTTGCTTACCATCCTCATCCCCCTGTCTGCTGGGCAGGACCTCTCTTCTCCTGTGGAAGAGGCTGTGGGGCATCTTTTGGGGCTGGGAGAGCATGCCCTGCTGCCAACTGCCCAGGCTGCCTCCATCCTGCAACACTCAGAGCCCTGTAACGGGGTGTCTTGCAGTGCTCAGGGTGTCCTGTGGCACTCAGAGCCCTGCACAGGGGCATCCTGTGGGGCTGGGAGTGTTCCACAATGCTCAAAATCCTGCACTGGGATGTCCCCCTCGGTGCTGATGTGCCCCTGGGGCTTTCCTCCCTCTAGTCCGTGCACGGTGGGCTGAGATGGTGAGTACCCATGAGGGAATAACACAGGGGTTTACTCATTTCACCCAGCACAGAGAGGGATGGGAAGTTTGGGAATTGCATCACTCAGCAAATGAGATGAGCTGATAGAGTTTTCCCCCTTTTGGGGGCAGGGGAAGGGGTTTTGGGTACCCTTGCTGATTTGGAAGTTGAGGAGCAGGTACCCAGAGCTGTGCTGGAGGCTGGGCTTGCAGGACGGCTGGGGCCAGATGTTTCCCAGATGTTACTCACTTCCTGTCTGGCTCCTACACTTTTAGCTTTTTATGTACTTGTTTGTTTTGGACTACAAACAAAATAAAAAGGGTTTTTATAACCCCGTTCCCAGGAGGCTGCGAGTTCAGGATATAATCTGAAGTCTATTCACTATTGTCTCGATCCCTCTCCCTGCCCTCTGTGTCATCCCTGGGCACGCACAAACTCACACGCTGCTTTTGTTAAAACCTCTTTTTTCCCACATGACGTCTTTTTCTCAACGGGCTTTCTTTTTTTTTTTCCCCCTTACGACCTCCTCCAGTGCTCAGGGGGGAGCGATGGGAATATCCCTGGCCAGTTTGGGATGGAGGCAAGAGAAACCTTCATCCCGTGTTTCTCCATCCTCACCTGGGCTGGATGTTTGGAGATCCTTGCCGTGGGCTGGACTGTGGAGAGGGTTCTGCTGTGCATCTGAGGATGGGAAACTCATTGCACTGATGGGATCCAGCGTCCTGGTGGATTGCTGTTGGGCCAACACGCTGCCTTGCTGAGGATGTTTGGAGAGAGAGGAGGGGGGGGGATGCAGAGAGAGTGAAATAGCCACCTGGGTCCTGGTGGATTGCTGTTGGGCCAACACGCTGCCTTGCTGAGGATGTTTGGAGAGAGAGGTGGGGGGGGAGGATGCGGAGAGAGCGAAATAGCCACCCGCACCACTTTGAAAAGAAAAAGAAAGATTAAACCAGTTGGATTAAAGGTGTTTGTACTTGATCAGGTGAACGCAGAGGTTAACAAAGAAACCCCAAAACAAACTAAAAAGGGATCAAAGATGGTATTATGTAAAGGAACGCAGTTGACTTGGGGGCAAAGGAGAGGAGAAAAAAAAATATATCTAAAAATATAATTTGTTCTGGCATGTCAGGAAGTCCCAGTGATCACCATAACCGAGAGCTGTTACAAAGGCAGCCGTGAAGTTTTCCTCTCCTGGCAAGGTCCTGGAGCAGAACTGGTTCTGCTGCTCAGTGGGCTGCTTCAGTGGATGCTCCCCTGCCCGTCCCCCTGGGTCTGGGGGCATCCACTGTAATATCTGCTGCTCTCACACACGCAGGGAAACATAATGAAGCTGGCAATGTCTCTTTAAAACGTGTGTATTTGGCTCTTTCTGATCTCCTCTCACTTCATTTATATTATTATTTTTTTTTCTGCCTCTTGGGGTGAAGGCCCCTTTTCCTCTTTTCTTTCTCCTCCTCTCTTAATTGCCTGTTAAATAATTTAAATATTTAGGACTAAAGGGCTTCAATTATCCATTAATTTACATTAGTAATTTATATATCAGGCTGAATGGACACACTGTTAGTGTAATGGGTCCCTGTGGATGAGCAGAAGCCGTGCTGCAGTGCCTTTTCCTGGAAGCGCGGCTGCTCCTTTACACCTCCCAGCCTTGGTTTTGGGGGTGCAGGAGGGAGCCCCCCTCCCGCTGTGATCCCCCTCCGGCTTTGAGATGCTGGAACAGGTTGCCCAGAGAAGCTGTGGCTGCCCCATCCCTGGAGGGGTTCAAGGCCAGGCTGGATGGGGCTTGGAGCAACCTGGTCTGGTGGGAGGTGTCCCTGCCCAGGGCAGGGGGGTTGGAACTGGATGATCCTTATGGTCCTTTCCAATTCTAACCATTCTGTGATTCTAAACCTGGCCTTGAAATTCAACTTTAGATTTGAGGGTGATATCCCTGCATGGGTCTGCATTTTAGGATTGCTGCTCACTGGCACTGAGGAACCCTTGCTGGGGGCTCCTGTGGGCACCAAACAGCTGAACCAGAGGAGCTTGGTGTGCTTCCAGGAAAACTCATCTACCTGGGAGTGGGGAGAGACCTGTGGGAAGGTTGCCCAGGGAAGTTGTGGCTGCCCCATCCCTGGAGGGGTTCAAGGCCAGGCTGGATGTGGCCTTGAGCAGCCTGCTCTAGTGGGAGGTGTCCCTGCCCAGGGCAGGGGGGTTGGAACTCAATGATCTTTGAGGTCCCTTCCAACCCAAACCATTCTATGATTCTAAGGTGCTGGAGGGTTCTCAACCCCATCTGCCACCTCCTTGGCAAGTTGCATGAATTGCAAGCCCCAGCTTAAGCCTTGCCTGGAGATGAGATGTCGCAGGGTGGTGGCCACGTCCCTTGGTGAGGACAGGGTTAATTTGACAGGGTGGCGGGGGGCTTTCTGAGGCTAAGCCCTTCCACCACAGGCTAAAGCCATCCGTGGGCGCTGCAGGGATGCTGGGGAAGCGGATCTGGGCTGGCGGGTGGCTGGTGCTTAGCCTTAAAGACCAGTGTTCCCTGGGTGGTGACAGCTGGCTCTTCCCTCCCGTCACCCTCCTTCGGGATGGGACCAGGGCAATATCCATTTTCTGCCTTCAGAGTAGCATTTGGGGGAGGTTTGGGGGTTTCCGGGTGGTTGTTTTCAAGCCAACCTGGTCCTCACCAGCCGTGGTGTCCATCTTGCAGGCAGCCAAGCTGGGTCATGGGCATCCATCACCACCACGGCGTGGGTGTTGGGCATCACCTCCACTCCCCGCTGCAGGTAGAGCAGGAGGGGAGGCTGGTTACTGATTGGGCTCCAGGGAGAAGCAAATTAGGAGGCAAACTCCATCACTGCAGCATGCAGGAGTGTGACCTGCTCCTGGGGGATGGATGGGGGGGAGGCTGGTCCATGGCCCGGGGTGGGGGGGGGGCTCTGCACCAGCCCTGCCCTCCCTCCCCGAGCAGAGGTCACTTAATGACTCTGATTACCCGCAGCATGGCTGTATTTAAAGCAATTAGCACAAATCACTTATGGAAATGCAGCCGCTGGGGGACAGAGAGGAGAAGAGGATGAGGCTTGGGGGCATGATGCTTTTTTTTTTTCTTTCCCCCTTCTTTTTTTCCTGTGTGCTGCATGATCCTTTGCCTTGGTGTGGGGGAGCTTGCTTTTTTTTTTTTTTCTTTTCTTTTCCCCCTTCTTTTTTTCCATGCTGCATGATCCTTTGCTCCTACTCCCTTGAGACCTTCCTGGATCACTTCTGGTCCCTCTCTCGTGCCACACATCTTTCTGGTGGTGCCTCCAAGCCCTGCAAGAGCCGTTTCACTGCTAAAGCTGTGCACTGGTTGTCTTCCATCCATTGTAGCTGTGCTCCTGTTTTCAAGTTGGAGATCATAGAATCATAGAATGGTTAGGGTTGGAAGGGACCTCAAGGATCATCTTGAGATGCTCAAGCGCGTTTGTGGCCATAAATTCTCTGGATTCAGCAAACCCGAACTCGATTTAATTTGGTGGTGTTGCCTTCTGCTAGCAAGCATCCTGGTTTTTTTGGTGGGGGCTCAAGCGCGTTTGTGGCCATAAATTCTCTGGATTCAGCAAACCCGAACTCGATTTAAGTTGGTGGTGTTGCCTTTTGCTAGCAAGCACCCTGGTTTTTTGGTGTGTTTTTTTTTTTTCAGGGCAATTTGTATTGATACCTTGGGATCGTGTAGCAGCAGATGAGAAAGGAGAGAGGGGAAGGTGTGGGAAGGGAGTGTGACTTGTCTATCACTACCTGTAGGTCTGTACAGGTCGCAGCATCCATGGGGATGATGCCAAGCTGCCTGTTTGCAATGTGGGGTGGCACAGATCCCCCCCACCCTCAAAAGCCAGGGCATTTCCAGCCCTGGTGTGAGTGGTACCCACGCTGAGAAGGGGGGGATGCTTGTGGGGATGCTGGTCCACCCAGGAGCTGGTGTTTGGTGCGTGGGACAGAGCTGGAGCGCCCGTGCCAGGGAGTACAAAGGGAGGAAAAAGAAACTTGGCGCTGGGGGAAACCTGGGCTGTGTCCAGAGAAGAAAAGGTGGAAATTCCCAGCGGTGAGAAAGGAAGAAACCGTCTGCGGCGGCACGGGGTCCCATAGTATTTAAATGCCAGGGAGGGGGGGAGGAGGGTGCCAAACAACATTAGGAAGCTTCCGAAGGCTTCCCACCTTGCTGTCCGTGAGAGAGGGAGGGAAAAGGCTTTGTGGTTGGTTTTTTTTTTTTCTCTTTTGTAGGGATTTCCTTCCTTCCTTGCATGTTTCTCCCCTCCCTGGTGCAGACAGGCAGGCAGCGAGGCCAGGCGGAGGCAGGCACTGAAAATAGGCACCTGCCAGGAACATCCACCCCAAAACCCTCACAGTTTTAATCCAATCTCAGGTTTTTGCTCGCTGTAAAAGCAGGTGGGAAGTGCTAGGAGCCCAGCTGGCTCGGGGGGGGGGAGGTTAGAGGGGAAGGGATAAAACTAATGAAGGTAATTGCAAAAAAAATAATAAATAAATCCTGTTGCAACTGGCCAGAGACCTCTCTGATGTGCTGTGATGGAAAAGCCAAGCTCTGGTCTCAAGGACCTGCTCTCCTACCTGTGGAGATTAAAATACCATGGAGGAGATGAGGGGATGGGGAAGCCTTGCCCTCTAAGCTAGTCTCACTGATTGATTGGGTTTTTTTATTCTTTAATAGGGATATTGCTGAAAGAGGGGGGAGAGAAAAGTCATAATATTCGATACTCAACATTGGAAGGGATTATTTCATTTTATTTTTTTCTCCTTAAATCTTTTTCTATCCCTGTTCTCCCCTTCCCCCTTTTTTTTTTTTTTTTTTTTCTCCCCTCCCTTCTGTTTGTCCCTTACTGGCGCAGTAAAATGAGAAGGGAAGAAAAGGGCAGAGAAAGGACAATGAAAAGCAAAATATTTCCAGCCTGCAGTTGTGGTGGTTGGCGGTGGGTTTTTTGATGGCAGCAACAAATCTGAAAGATTAAGGGCAACTTTAAAGGCTATTTAATAAAGGGGCCTCAATCAGCCGCTCTTGTGATGTTCCTCCCCCAGTTGAATTAATGCAGAAATTGGGGCACGGAACGGACCTTTTCTTTTGTTGTGTTTTGCAAGATTTAAAAAAACATAATGCAATGATTAAAATTATTTGAGAGCACGTTGCACCAGCCACCTTCCTGTAATGGATTTGAATGCCCGGTGGGGTGGGAGGTGACCCCGGCTGGTGGGTCTGCTGGTGGCAGCCCCAACACCAGGAGCTGGGGTGCTTTTGGGTCCCCTGGGGTGGGAGGGGAGTGGGAATAACATCACTGGGGGGGGAAAAGTAGGGCAGCATCTGGCGAGGGGCCTGGGGAGATGCTGGATGGAGGTGGTGGGGAGCATCCTTCCCAGCCCACTTTGCCTTCCCAAGGCTTGCAGGAGCTGCCAGGGAGGAGAAGAGTGGGTGAGAAAAAGACAAAAACGGTAAGGGTGTGGGGAAAAAAAATAAATAAATCAACCAACAAAAACCCAGGCAGCTACTTTTCTCCTTTTGGACTGCTTTTCCCTTCTTTGCAGCCACCTGCCTAAACTTTTTTGCTTTACCTTGTTGCCATCCCTTGCTTCCTGGCGTCAGGGGGGACATGCACAGCCTTCCTCCTCCTCTGGGTTTTGGCACCAAAGTGCCCACCCAGAACCCATCAAACCTTGTGAGCCGCTTCTAGAGGCACAGCTGGATTGTCCCCCACCTTGATGCTGGGCATCCAGGTGCCCAGGAGGGCAAAACCCACTCCCCTTTGAGTCATTGCCCCCACATGATGTGTGTGTCCATCACGAACTTAAGAAGTTCCACCTCAACATGAGGAGGAACGTCTTGACTTTGAGGGTGGCAGAGCCCTGGAAGAGGCTGCCCAGGGAGGTGGTGGAGTCTCCATCTCTAGCGACATTCAAACCCCACCTGGACACGTTCCTGTGGGACCTGCTCTGGGTGGACCTGCTTTGGCAGGGGGATGGTGGATTAGATGATCTCCAGAGGTTCCTTCCAACCCCATGTGATTCTGGGATTCTGTGTCCGTGGAGGGATGTTTGGAGCTGGGATGCTCGGTGGGCAGCAGAGCATCCTTCTCTTCCCCAGGGGCACTGGGTGGTTTGTGGCCCCACTTGCTTCTGGTTGGAAGTCGCTTTTTGTGCCCAAAGCCAAGGCGGTCGCCTCCTGATTTGCATGTTGAGGGGGGAAAAAAAACAAACCAAAAAAAAAAAAAGCACCCAAAACAAAACACATTGCAAAACAGCCGCCTGAAAATTGCACTTTCAAGGGGAATTTACATTTTTAAATATGTATGTAATTTGGGCGAAGGGGAAATCGCTTTCTCTCTGCGAAACTGGCAACTTTCTTTCTCACAGTTAGCATTTTAAAACTGCATTGCTCATTTGAATGGGAGACCCCCCTTTTTTTTTTCCTTTTTTTTTTCTTTTTTTCCAGGGAGAGATTGCATCTTGCACTTGATTTACTGCAGTTTGAATGATGATAAATAATTCCTTGGACTTTCTGGCGTTAACCGGGGCAACAAGTCCCTGTTTGTTCCTTGTTTTCTTTTCCCTTTTCTCTTTTCTTGTTGAAATTATTATTCTTTTCACAACAGAAACACAGTACATGCCATACGTGTGAATAAACAGCATATTACCGCATTATCCGCTGCTGGCTTTTTTCTTTTATGAGCCAAAGCAAATAAATAAAAGTTCATATAATTATTATATCCATTATAAATAACGCTGTAGCTCAGTAAACAGAACAAACTATACAAGAGTACCTTGACAATGGAATTAAAATAGCACCAAGAACTAGCTGCTAGATGAAATTTGGAGATAGTTTTCAAACGTAACCGCTTCCCTGAAGGAAATGTGTAAAATAGCACAAAAGAAGCGAGCACAATAGAGTGTAACAGGGATTTGCTATATAATTCCTCCTCCTATTTTTCTTTTTTTTTTTTTTTAATTTTTCTTTCTCTTTTTTTTTTTTTTTTTTAAATTCATTCTCTCTTCCGTGGGTGTTCGTGGGGATTCGCGAGGCTCCCAGAAAAACCAGAAGTAAGGAACAATTGACTCCACTGTGCTATAAATCTATATAATGAAAAATGAAGAGGTTCATACCATAAGGGATCTCAGCTGTTTACACTTCTCAGGAGGGTTTCGCCTTTGATTATCATAATCATAAAGCTAAACAAAAAGAGGAGTGAGTCCATAAATACTCCAGCGTAATGCGCAATCAACAAGATAAATCTCTCTCCTCCGAGCTCCACCAGCCCCGATGCTGGTGTTTGGGTCAGACCCTCTTAGGGAGGGAGATGATGCTCCATGGGAGGGTACCCTGCTTTTACCTTTCCTCTTGGGTTCCTTTACAAAAACCTGACCTGGGAATTTAGCTAAAGAGATGATTAATTATTTTTATTTTTTTTTTTTAAGTCAGGTGAAGTGGTTTTTTTGATCGATAGGGCCCTTGCGTGCAAAATCAGCCTGGCTGCTCCTTCTCCCCACCCTTTTTTTTTTTTTTTTTTTTCCTCAGCACAGACTTTGCTTTCTGTTATTTTTCACTCCCCCCTTCCCCATCCAGTCCCAGTTAATAAAGGTACGTGGCGAGGGAGGCCGGCTGCAGGCTTTTAATTTGGCTGGGAGAGGAATCTGCTTTTCTTTTTTTTTTTTTCTTTTTTTTTTTTATTTTCCAAGGGTGTAATTAGGGCTGGCTGGGCGCACCCCCTCATTACCCACGCCAGGGAGGAATGCTCTCTAATTATAACGTTTGCTTGGCTGGGGGGATCTGTTAACCCGTCTGGGATGCTGCTGTGAAATGCTCTCCTTGTGTCTGTCCATCCCTGGTACCTCCCCCCGTCGTCCAGAGCTGGGTGGGCTCCGGGAGGTGATGGGATGGAGGGACAAGACTGGGTTCACCCCCAGGGGATGATGCCAAGTTGGGAGGGGAGGGATGCAAAGGGACGGTAAAACTCCTGGGAAAGGGCAATCCATGGAGGAAAATGAGCTGGTTTGTTGGGCAGGGACGCGTTGGGGAAAAGGTTGAGTGGTTCTTTACAAATGTAGTTGTCCATAAAGGATTGCTGGTGAGGGGTCTGGAGAACAAGTCTCCTGAGGAGAGGCTGAGGGAGCTGGGGGTGTTGAGCCTGGAGAAAAGGAAGCTGAGGGGAGACCTTCTGGCTCTCTCCAACTCCCTGAAAGGAGGGAGTAGCTAGAGGGGGTCGGTCTCTTCTCCCAAGTCCCAGGTGATGGGACAAGAGGAAATGGTCTCAAGTTGTGCCAGGGGAGGTTCAGATTGGATACCAAGAAAAATGTTTCCATGGAAAGGGTCATTAAGCCTTGGAATTCGCTGCCCAGGGAATGGGTTGAGGCCCCATCCCTGGAGGTGTTCAAAAGACAGGTTGACATGGTGCTGGGGGACATGGTTTAGTGATGGTTTTGATCAGAGTGAGGTTGATGGTTGGACTAGATGTTCTTGAAGGTCCCTTCCACCCTGGACAATTCTATGATTCTGTGAATAGGGAGGCACAGAGGGGGGGACAAGTGGGTTTGCAGCCTGCAATACCGTGGGGACATCATGTCCCTCTGTCCATGCTGCCTGTGAGTCCTGCTGCTCTGTACGGGGTGGGTGGGTTTCTCCAAGTCCAGCCCGTGCAGCCAGGCTTGCAGGTCTTTTCCTGGCCGGAGGGAGCGGTGGGCTCTGCTTTTTTGGTGGGACAGAGAAAAAGACCCTATAAATGCATGACCTTGAGGTGGAACCAACCTGGACAATTCTATGATTCTGTGAATGGGGAGGCACAGAGGGGGGGACAAGTGGGTTTGCAGCCTGCAATATCGTGGGGACATCATGTCACTCTGTCCATGCTGCCTGTGAGTCCTGCTGCTCTGTACAGGGTGGGTGGGTTTCTCCAAGTCCAGCCCGTGCAGCCAGACTTGCAGGTCTTTTCCTGGCCGGAGGGAGCGGTGGGCTCTGCTTTTTTGGTGGGACAGAGAAAAAGACCCTATAAATGCATGACCTTGAGGTGGAACAACACCTTCTGGGGACCCTGGTGCACAACACAGCAACAGGCTGAGCTCTGTGGTTTTTGGGGGTCCAGCTTTTGCTGAGTTGCCGTTGCACACTCTTGGGTGGGGGGTGTCAGAGGCCATGGGGATGGACACCCCATGAGCACATCGATGGCCGGCCATCTCCGTGGCTTTTTGACCCCAAAATCCAACCTCTCTCCAGGCTGGAGGTGAGAAGCTGGGTACTAGTGGTTCTCCTTGGTACCTGTGAAGGCTCCGTGCTCAGTTTTTGGCCTCCTGTGGGCCGCTCGAGTCCATCCCCCCCTCCTCATCCTCTCCGGAGGTTAATGAGCGCCGCGCTGAGTTAATGAGGCCGGGGGGTTACATCAGCAAGCTGCAAGCGAGGGCTTGGAGGTGACGGCAGCCCTGGGGATGGTGGTGCTGAGGACCCATTCACATCCCTGGCATCTCTCTTCAGCCCTTCCCACCTGGTGTCTCAACCCACTTCAAACAAATCAGAGGGGTTTGAAGACATGAGTTTTTATGGGCTCTGTGCGAGGGAGCTGGAGGGGGGGAAGCTTCTCTCAGCGCAAGGGCCTTCAAACCTTCCAAACCCATCTTCAGTGACACCTTTTATTTCGGGGCATCAGGTGTGGGTCCCTGGAGAAAGGGATTTTGGGGCCATGATGGGCCCCCAAATGGGGGATTTTGGGGCTCTGTATCCTCTCCGGAGGTTAATGAGCGCCGCGCTGAGTTAATGAGGCCGGGGGGTTACATCAGCAAGCTGCAAGCGAGGGCTTGGAGGTGACGGCAGCCCTGGGGATGGTGGTGCTGAGGACCCATTCACATCCCTGGCATCTCTCTTCAGCCCTTCCCACCTGGTGTCTCAACCCACTTCAAACAAATCAGAGGGGTTTGAAGACATGAGTTTTTATGGGCTCTGTGCGAGGGAGCTGGAGGGGGGGAAGCTTCTCTCAGCGCAAGGGCCTTCAAACCTTCCAAACCCACCCTCAGCAAACCTTTTATTTTGGGGCATCGGGTGTGGGTCCCTGGAGAAAGGGGTTTTGGGGCCATGGTGCTGCTCTACCTCGTGGAGATTTGGCCTTTGAAGGTGCCAGGAGCTGCTGGCACCTCCTTGGTGATGGGCCTTCACGTTGGGGGACGGCAGTGGTGTGTGGGAGGCTGAATTCGTGCGATGGGGAGCTGAGCAGGGAGGAGAAGGGGATATTTGGGGAAGAAAAGATGACGCTGTGGGGAGACAGGATGCTTGGGGTGCTCTTAGGAGGAAAAGATAGACTACGTTTTACTGCTGGGCCTAGGTACTCTAGGATGGGAAGCCCTTGGGAAGAAGGGAGGCCTGGACTGGTGATGCCAGCTTTCCCTGAGCTCCGGGATGGGGTGCTCTTAGGAGGAAAAGATAGACTATGTTTTACCGCTGGGCCTGAAATTATCCCAGGAAGGCACTCTGGGATGGGAAGCCCTTGGGAAGAAGGGAGGCCTGGACTGGTGATGCCAGCTTTCCCTGAGCTCCGGGATGGACTGAAATGTGGTGGGATGAGGACTATACCCCGTGTGATGACCCTGTCTCGGGTGGGAATACTTCTGTGTCCCTCTGGGGCTTGCAGTGGGGATGTCCTGGGTCTGGTGGGCATCCTGGCGTGGGAATGAGTCGTGCAGTGGCTCTGGCACCGCAATTTGCTGGAGCTTAAATGGCAACAGCACTAATCCCTAAATGAGTGTGGTCATACATTCCCCCTGGAGGCAGCAGGAGGAGGGGGGGGGATTTGGGGTGGGGGGAGAGCCCTGCTCAGCCTTTCAGACACCTCCTCCAGCCAAGCTGGTGGCCAGAGCATCCCCACCAGCTCATCCCTCGGAGCTGAAGCCATCTCCCTCCCAGCCAGGGGGTTGGCAAGGCAGACGACTCTTCTCCGGGTGCTGGAGATAAGCTGTCATATTTCTTTTTTTTTTTTTTTTTCATTTCTACAGGATTTCTACCCGCCTGGCAGGCGGGAATGGGTTTAACCATTGCCTCTCAGGCCTTCGCCGTGAAATTGTGCTTGCCCCGAAATAAACGTGGGGTGGGGGAGATGGAGGCAGAAAGGGTTAAGCCCCCACTGCCACTGAGATTTAGCTGGAGAAACCCAGGCATCCCTTCTTAATCCTTACATCGCATTCCTGCCTGCCCTGGTGCAGGAGGGGAGGGGACGTGTGGCCGTGGGTGATGGGCACCGCTGCTAATGCTCCTGTAATCTTCCAAATATTTGGAGGGATAACAATGGCAGAGGAGAGGATTTTAACGCTTTCCTGCGGAGGTTTGCTCGGCCATGGCTGCAAGGGGAATTGCTTTCTGGGCTCCTCATCCCTTGCACCATGTGTTTTGGGGGTGATGGAGGGAGGGGGGATGTAATGCTGGACCCCGGCTGTGGTGATGCTCCCCGTGCAGGGTGGTGGTCCTGGTTGGTTGGTTGGTTGGGGTGGGGGGGTGGTGGGTCATCGATCTCCAACCAAGTTGCAAATGCTAGCTGTGAACATCTGCAAGTCACCCACCCCGGGGAACAGATGCTGCAGATAATCCAGCTCAAACCCAGCAGATTAAAACGTGTGATGAAGGAGGATGAGGGAGAGGAGGCTGGAGAGGAAAGGAGAAATCTGTGCCTATTCCCCCCATCCTCCCTTTCCTGCCTCGCTGCTCCTATTGTGCTCATCCCTGGGGGGTTTGGTCCCTCGGGTCGAGCCCTGAGCTGCTCCCTCATTGCCTCTCCTCCCCCAAAATACAGATTTAGTGATGAAGTCAGCACTCCAACCCGTCCCGTAGCACGTCCCACCACAGCACCAGACCGGGTGCCCCAAGTAGTGTGAGACTGTGGGATGCTGACAGCCTGGGACTTCCAAAAAAAGCCCAAAAAAAGGGAGCTGGGAAGGAGGGGAAGCCGGCAGATGGGAACCCCCTGTAGACGTCTGCTGGGGAGATGATGATTACAGTCAGTGTAGTGCGCTCTCAAATATTTATTAGTTTGTCGCTGCTGGGAGTTTTATTGCCTGTCTGATTGCGGTACTGGGAATCCTGCCCTGGCTTCACATGCAGAAGTGTCTCTCTTCCACGTGCCCCTCTGGAGGTCAGCGGGCAAAGCTGTCACTTCAGGTGGGCATCTGAGCAGCCTTGGGCAAAGCAGAGGTGGTCTCTGTTCCCCGGGTGGGTGAAGGCACCCGTGCCCCAGGGATTGTGCTTGGTGAACCCTCCTGCTGACAAATGGGGTAAAAGCCTTCTGAATGTCCCAGCGTGTACCCCCAGCCTGGAGAAGCCAGACACCTACTTCTTGCAAGGTTTCTTACATATTACATGTAGAATGTAGCCTTAATATAATAATAAATAACAATGATATTATGCAAGATCATTGGAGGTGATGGTTGTCCTAGCAGAGGATACCCTCTCCCACCTTTACAGGGCCATTTATCGATGTCCTTATTACGGAATCCTGGGCTGCAGAGGGAAGAGTGTGACCAGCAGGTCAAGGGAGGTCATTCTCCCCCTCTGCTCTGCACTGGGGAGGCCACAACTGGAATACTGCGTCCAGTTCTGGGCTCCCCAGTTCAAGAGAGACAGGGAACTGCTGGAGAGAGTCCAGCGAAGGGCAACAAAGACGATGGAGGGACTGGAGACTCGCCCGTACGATGAAAGGCTCAAGGAGCTGGGACTCTTTAAGCCTGGACAAGCGACGACTGAGGGGAGACCTTATTTATGTTTATAAGTATCTAAAGGGTGAGTTGAAGGACAGTGGAGCCGGACTCTTTTCAGTGGTTTCCAGCAATAGGACAAGGGACAACGGGCTCAAGCTGGAACATGGGAAGTTCCATTCAAATATGAGAAAAAACTTCTTTATGGTGAGGGTGACGGAGCCCTGGAACAGGCTGCCCAGGGAGGTTGTGGAATCCCCTTCTCTGGAGATCTTCAAGACCCGCCTAGGGGTTCCTGCTTTGGCAGGGGAGTTGGACCAGATGATCTCTAGAGCTCCCTTCCAACTCTGACAATTCTGTGATTACGCAGCAGCAGACCAGAACCTTTCTCCAACTTCTCCTCCTCCGTTAATCCTGGCACTGACAGCACCTTGTCCTGGCAGTGCTGGAGCTATTTGCCCCGCTGGTGATGGAGGTGATGGTGTTGCACCACTATGAAGGTGGGGTGGGGTTTTTTTGGTATTTTGAAGCTGCTGCTGGATAGTCAGGGCAGCTGGGTGCAGCAGCCATTCATCCTCATGGCATGAGCAGGTGGGCTTTCCCCCCATCTGGCTGTACATGGATTTTTTGGGAGACCCATCATGAGCAGAGGTTTCCCATGAGGCGGGGTGTCAGGATGGGGGATGTAAGGCCACATTGATGGCTTATGATAAATGTCCCCAGTGTGGTTCTCTTCCCATTTCTCATCCAAAGTTCCTGTAGTTTCTTTGCCTTAATTATTCCCCAGCATGTTTAAATACCAGTGGCCATGTCATGCTGGAGCCAAGTACCCTGCCCAGCTGCAAATGCCTTTCTTCGGCTGGTTTCTGGATGGAGAATCATAGAATGGTTAGAATTGGAAGGGACCTTAAAGATCATTGAGTTCCACCCCTCCTGCCCTGGGCAGGGACACCTCCCACCAGACCAGGTTGCTCCAAGCCCCATCCAGCCTGATCTTGAACCCCTCCAGGGATGGGGCAGCCACAGCTTCTCTGGGCAACCTGGGCCAGTGTCTCACCACCCTCACAGCAAAGAACTTTTTCCAGATACCTAATCTAAATCTCCCCTCTTTCAATTCAAAGCCATTACCCCTTGTCCTGTCACTCCACTCCCTGATAAAAAGTCCCCATCTTTCCTGTAGGCCCCTTCAGATATTGAAAGGCCACTATAAGGTCTCCCCGGAGCCTTCTCTTCTCCAGGCTGAACAACCCCAACTCTCTCAGCCTGTCTTCATAGCAGAGGTGCTCCAGCCCTCTGATCATCTTCGTGGCCCTCCGCTGGACCCATTCCAACAGGTCAATCAGTAGGAGATCAGCCTTCCCCTTGTTCTGCTCCCATCCATGAGCAGGCAGGAGCCTGGGGGACCCATGGGGTTGGGCTCTGTGACACAGCCCCGTTTATGAGTCTGCCATGAAAAAAACCATCATCTCTTTTCCCTCCTCCTGTTAAAGCTGCTTTTTTGGCCCCAGATTTCTCTTGGCTAGGATAAACGATCTCTCAGCTGTTGTGAGTTTGCAGGATTTAAACTTTCCCTGCAGCCAGGATGCTCCTAGCTTTAAGGGCTTGGGATTTTGGGGGTTCAAACCTTAAACTGAGCAGGTTTTTGTAGCCACCGAAGCAGATACTGAATCTGACTTGGTCTGGGGAGATCATTCTGTTCCACCACCCTCATCCCCAAACTCACTGTCCCCCCCGTGCAGGAGAAACCTGAAGCTTTGAGTTGAGACCTCCAGCACAGACTTAGGCAGACTTTCTCCTGAGGCCAGGAGGGCTGGATGGGGCACATCAACAGGGGGGTTGGTGGATTTTCAGCCCTGAACCCTGTGCTGGGGGACGGAGGTGGCTCCCACCGCAGCCCAGAGCATCACCCATCCCACTGCGTGTGAGCACGGGTGAGTCACAAATCTGCAATTTTCATCCCCGACAGGCCGTGACTCACCCCCTTCCTGCTTTCAGATCCTCTCGGATGACCTAAAGTCTTGTTTAGCATCACCAAACTTGGTGGTGGGGTGGGAGAAAACGTGTCTTCGGTGTTGGCTGCTGGAGGAGGACCTCTCCTTCCCGTGATTTTGGAGTAGGGGACATGTGTCCCCTTCGGAGTGTCACCTTGCCAGAGGCAAGCCCCACAGGGGAAGGTCCTTTTGAAAATTGGCTTTTTGGGGGGACGTTGGGTCTTTGTGGGTCACTCTTAGGGTGCCAGGTGGGCTGCAGGACTCCTTGCCTACATCCTGGGGTGTTAGACCTGGCTTGTGGAGAAAACAGACAAAAATGGTAAGAAAAGAAATGAAAAGCAGCTAGCACATATTTAGAAGAAAAACTTAATGGAGAGCTTCATACCCAGGTTACAGCCAGAGATGATATATCTTGGAGTAGTTATTGTCCCTGCCACTGTCCTCAGAGGTGCAGGGATGGCTGGGGGAGGGGGTCTCCACTCTGCCAAGCACCCTTTGAGAGACTAATGGACTTCAGGTGTTCATGTCCCTTATAGCAAGCCTGCTTTCTAAACCCACCCACCCTTAGAGCTGGAAAACAAAGCCCAGGAGCCACCCTTGTCTCAGGATGGGTGGCAAGCGAGCCCCCCAGGCATCACACCAGTGGTTTTCAAGAGGATGTTGGAAAGAGACTTTTTACAAGGGTGTGTAGTGACAGGAGAAAACCAGAAGAGTGTAGATTGAGATGAGATCTCAGGAAGAATTGTTTCGCTATGAGGGTGGTGAAGCACTGGAAGAGGTTGCCCAGAGAAGCTGTGGCTGCCCCATCCCTGGAGGGGTTCAAGGCCAGGCTGGATGGGGCTTGGAGCAACCTGGTCTGGTGGGAGGTGTCTCTGCCCAGGGCAGGGGGTTGGAACTGGATGGTCTTTAAGGTCCCTTCCAACTCTAACCATTCTATGATTCATTCTATGTCCTCCAGCCTGTGATACCTGTGCCCTGTCCTGGCCCCGAGCTCGGGTACCACTTGGCAGGCTGCAGGCTTGCAGAGACACGGAGAGCATCATTTCAGAGAGGTTTTCACACAAGCCCATGAGTGAAGTTCTGTTGGCTGCCTCTGTTGCCAGCTGGATTATCTCCTACCAGCCCCTTTTTTTGCCAGGGAATTGAGTTTTGTGGCGTCAAAGTGATTTAGAGGGAAAAAAAAAAATAATCAAAAATCAACATAACAACCAACAAACCACCACCACCTCTGTGGATGCAGGGTTGAATAGTATATTTAAAAAAGGGGAAAAACCCCAAGTGATGTTGGCTGCTGTGATACAGGTAAGAGGCTGCCCAGCAGGAGAAGGGAGCAGCACCAGTGGGCTGGTGTGAGCCCCCAGGGAGAAGTGTGGGATGGTTCCTGGGTGGGGGGCTGGCACCTCTGCACACCCCACGTCCCCCCTGGCAGGGAAAATTACAGGTCTGCAAATGAGATGGGGGAGGAAATGGCCGGCGGTGGGGAGGTGGGGAAGAGCCAGCCAGAGAGAGAGAAATTAGCCCCGGAGTTTAATTCATTGTTTCCAAAAGAGCAGTTAATGGATTATGACAAATGTCCTACCGCTCTCCCTTAGTGCTGTGTTAAATGGAAATGGAAAGTCAATTTTCCTAAATGGATTTTAAACGACTGACCTCGTGTGTTGTTTGGTTTTTTTGTTTTTTTTTTTCCCCTCACTGATTTTTGCTCGGGAGGCAGCCTGGTCATCTTGTTTTCTTGATGCGTCTGATTTTTTTATTATTTTTTTTTTCTTCTTCTTCTGGCAGCCTGGTCATCTTGTTTTCTTGATGCATCTGATTTTTAAGGCACCTCTGCACACCCCACGTCCCCCCTGGCAGGGAAAATTACAGGTCTGCAAATGAGATGGGGGAGGAAATGGCCGGCGGTGGGGAGGTGGGGAAGAGCCAGCCAGAGAGAGAGAAATTAGCCCCGGAGTTTAATTCATTGTTTCCAAAAGAGCAGTTAATGGATTATGACAAATGTCCTACCGCTCTCCCTTAGTGCTGTGTTAAATGGAAATGGAAAGTCAATTTTCCTAAATGGATTTTAAACGACTGACCTCGTGTGTTGTTTGGTTTTTTTGTTTTTTTTTTTCCCCTCACTGATTTTTGCTCGGGAGGCAGCCTGGTCATCTTGTTTTCTTGATGCGTCTGATTTTTTTATTATTTTTTTTTTCTTCTTCTTCTTCTCCTTGCATATTGGGATTCTCTCCTCCTCTCCGTGCGGCGCTGCTCCTTGCCAAGGGTGACGAAGGGAGTGGGCTCCTTTCTTCCTTGCCAGCTCCAGCGATGCTATCACAGGGCTGGGGATATTTACTGTTTTCCTGCGCGCTGCGGCGCCTGGAGTTGAGAATCACAGCTCTCGCTGGGAGAAGAGAGAGGAGGAGGAAAAGCTCGTAACTCTTTTAGGTGTAAAGGAAAGCCTGGGGATGTGACCTGACTGCTAGCGAGATGCCCAGAAACAACAGGTTAAGCAGCAGCAGCATCCCAATGTGTGTATGTGGGTTTTTTTCACTCCTGTGGTATTTGGGGTTGATCTTAATTGGGCGAAATGGCTGGAAAAGAGGTTTCCTGTGCTGGATGCGGCCTCGATCGTGGCATCTTCCCAAGCTGCTTTTGGGCATGAGCCACCTGGAGGCTCTCAATCCCGAGGGATTCTATCCCTACGTGAGCGCTGAGGTGCTTGCCCCCTTTCAGGACTTTTTATGGCCTGGCCTGAGCAGACATGACCTCTTTTTTTTCTGGTTTGCTTTTGCATTTAGGTTGGTTTTGGAAGCAAACGAGCAGGTAGATGGGAGATCACCAGGGCACTGAGCCCATCTGGTTTCTGGGGTGGGATGGTGTGAATCCTGATTGTGTTTTTTGGGTGATGTTCTCTGGAGGTGGTTGGGCTGGAAATGATCACTTGCCTGTGATGAGTAGATGGCTGGTCCCCAGGGGCTGCTGGTGCTCCCCACCTTGTCCTGTGATGCTGAGATGGCGTTGGCAAGGGGGTGAGATCCCAAACGTGACTCCACCAGAGAGTGGGATGTGTGAAATTCGTGCTACCATCATGGTCAGCATTCCCACCATAAGCCCTGCCAGCGTTTTGCTTGGATCATGCTCGTGCATTCCTTGGGGCTGTGGGAAGGAGGCTTGGGATGGGGGGGACACTACCCCCTCCAGAACCTCTCTGTGTCCCCAACACTATCCCTGGACTGGGGTCTGTGTCCCCAACTCTATCCCTGGACTGGGGTTTGTTTTGCTTTTTTCCTCGTTGTGTCTTCTAGCAAGGTCACCCAGGCTTTGGGGTTGGCCAGGACTCGGGGTATGGATGAGGTGGCTGGTACCCAGGCAAAACCAGGGTGCACCCCACAGGTCTCCAGCTGGCAGAGATTTACTTTTATTTTGGGGGGTGAGGGGGGAACCTCTAGCCCTCTTTTGCTTTTCCAAACATCCTCAGGAAGGGCTGTTGGTGACACCATCGCGCGAGGTGCAGTCCTGAGGAAGGAGAGGGAGGGATGGATGGATGGATGGATGGATGGATGGATGAGGCAGCGGCGTAGGTAGGAATTGCATCCCTGCTGGGATGGGACTGAGGACATTTTCCAACCTTCTGACTCTCTCCTGGCAGGGCTGGAGTACAGTGATGTGCTGCCTGATTCCTTCCCCTCGGCCCCGGCGGAGACCCTCCCTCACTTTCTGCTGGAGCCGCAGGACGCCTACATCGTGAAGAACAAGCCGGTGGAGCTCGTCTGCCGCGCCAACCCCGCCACCCAGATCTACTTCAAGTGCAACGGGGAGTGGGTCAACCAGAACGACCACATCACCAAGGAGAGCCTGGACGAGGTCACTGGTGAGCAAACCCACCCCAGCATCCCCCACCTGCCCTTCCCTTCACTTCTTTCCAGGTGCTTCTGCCCTTTTGTCTCTTGCGCATCCACGCTGGAGATGGTTCTCCTCTGGGTAAACTAGCAGGTGTCTCTGATTCATTTTTATCATTCCCAGGTGGCTGCAAGCTCATGAGGTTGCTTTTGGATGTTTTCCACCTTGTTGGTCCGTGCTCAGCTTGTCTCTCTTTCCATATCATCAATGAATTTCAGTAGAGGAGCTGCCCACTTCCAGACTATTGATGAAGGCACAATGATGGTGGTGGTCACCATACCCCACAGAAAGTGGGGAAGCCAGCCTGTGTGCTTGCACGCAGAGCCTTTTGCAGGACTTGGGGTTGTTAAATGGGATTTGAAAGGCAGCATGTCTAAAACTGATTAAAAACAAATAAATGGAAGGCTTTCCTACAAAATGCCTAGTCAACATGGAGGAGTCGTTGCCGCGAGGGTGGCAAAGGCTGGCAGTTTACTCAGGTTCACAAAGGGATTAGGTGTTTAATGGGAAGTAAGAACATTTGCAGGTAGGATTTGAAATGCCTTTTAATGGCAGATAAGCTCTTCCCTGTCTTGGAGGACGAAGTCAGCTGCTGACTGTCTGAAATGGGGGGCAAGCAGATGGTTTAGGTGTCTTAGGGGATGTCTTGTTGCATGAGACTGGGCACCGTGGAGCTGCTTGCCCCCTGCCTTGAAGTGTCCTGGCATGAGAACAAGGCATGAGGGATGGATATATCATGTAGCCAAGTAGATTTGCTGAAACTGGGATGTCTTAGCTGAGTTCCCATCTTTTCTGCACCAGTTTTGGTACCTGAGGCTTGGTCAGGAGGGAAGGAAAACATTCATGTTTCCAATAAAAGATCTGTTCTCTGCAAATGAGCGTGTGGCATCCCTCATCTCCATTTGAACGGTTGGACTAGATGATCTTAAAGGTCCCTTCCAACCTAGATGATTCTATGATTCTCTCTCCTGAGGGCTTTAAACCACGGTGGCTCTTTGAACTATTGCAGTGTTCGCCCCAGAACACAGGCTGAGCTTAGAGGAGAAGACTTCAGCAGCCTGGAGGATCACAAGTACTTTAATAGGCTCTCCTCTTGTCCGTTTTTCCTCAGTCTTGCCCATCCCCAGCATCTCCTCAGCTCTTCACCCCTGAGCTGGCCCTTGCTTGGGTGCATCTCTGAACCTGCTCTGCGAGGGGAAGATCACTTCTTTGCCCGCTGCCTTTTTGGGCCTTCTTCTTCTTCTGCTTCTTCTGTTCCTGGGGTCTTTTTCTTGTAGAAGATCTCTTTGTGAAGGATGGTCAAAAAATGCCCGGGAAGCCTGTCCTTTTGCTTCTCGGGAGGCTGTGGGGAGCACCGTCAGCGCCGTTCCTCTCTTTCGGGGTGCATCTTCCACCTCCCAGCTCTCACAGAGGCCAGATTTGAAGCCCTCACTGCTCTAGGGCAAAGTCAGTGCTGATTAGTGACTGAGCAGCCTTCGCCGAGGGGTTATTAATTTATTTATAACGTGTGGCCACCCCGGGTCAAGCCAGAGGTTTGTGTGAGGCAGCGGTGGGTGCTTCAGGGAAGAACATTGAACCGGGACAATGATGGAGCCATGGACTCCCCTCCTCTACCCTTCCAGCTTTGTACAGTCCTCAATTAGGGACTCCCTGGTCCAGCCCTGGATGGATTCCCCCCCTCTTAAATGCTTTTAGGTCTCATTTCTCCTCTGGATCATCCCAGCAGGGAGTTTCATGACTTAGTGATGTGCAGCATGGAAAAAGGACTATATTTTTGACCCTCCTCTTGGGTGAACTGCCCCCTACTGAATAACAACTCTTGAGCAAAACAGGCTGGAGAAAACAGAGCAGAAAGGGGACAGAAAGCCATGTGCAGCATGATCTTACCCTGTTTTAGGGGGAACTGGTTTGCTTTGGGCCAACATCTCCCTCTCAGATCCCGGTGGGCAGATGCAGAAGGTGTGCCAGCCATTCGGGGAGCAAAAGGCTCACACCTTCTTCACCCAGGCTTCAAAAGAGTGGTCTTGCTGCTGTCAGTGAACAAACCCGACAAAACCTTTGGTACGGAGGTGATACCACGCATGTAAAACTCTGCTGGCATGGACATAGCTGCCCAAGGGAGAGAGAAGGAGCTGGAACGAAAATGGTTCGCTGTGCTAAAAAATGTGCCTTTTTGCAGCGCCTGCCGTTCATGGTGAAGCTGCAAAACTCCCCTAAGTTCCCTAAGAAAGGGCACAGGGGAGAGCTGGCCACAAAGGGACAGGTTAACAGGGTGAAATGGTTGTGTCTTTTTAAGTGTCTTCAGTTAAAAGCTTGAAAAAAGATACTTTTTTTTTTTTTTTTTTTAAAAAAAAGGCAACTTTTAAGATGACGTGTCTTGAATGAATCGGGCTTGGTAATGCTCTGGCTGCGTCTGATCCAAAACATTTCATGCAGAAGAAAGCAAAAATAGGCCAAGTCAGAGAGGATAATTCAGACGGACAAGAAGAGGCGGTTGGTGAGAGCGGCTGTGCCTGGATGCCTGTGAAACATTTAAATTGTCACTCCTGTGAGCCATAAGCTCAGTCCACAGTTTTGGGTAGCCTTTGCTTTCGGGGTTACAGTGATAGCAGGGCATTTTCAGGATGCTCCCCACCTTTCCAGGGTTGCTTCACCCATCCCGCCGGAGAGATGAGATGAGATGGTTGTGAGCCATCTCCGTCCTGGGTCCTTCTAAAAGCCCTAATTTTTCCCAAAGTGCTTGGCCCAGATGTCTTTTTTTTTTTTCTTTATTTTTTCCCCCCACCTTAATAGTGGCAATATAAATTGTGTTTCCTAGGTGTGCGTTTGTCAGCTATTCCACAGGAAGGTGGCAGGGAGATGGTAATTGCTCCTCGCAGCGCTGGGAGCGAGCTAACAAAATTACAGCTGGGGAGCACACGGCGCTCTATCGCTATGAACTTGAGGCCTTTTTATAAATAGAAGCTGAAAAAGAAAAAGAAAAAAAAAAGGCAGATATTGCTGAAAATAAGGAAAAGTAAGCCCCGAGTCCCTCCGGCCCTCAGCGATGGCCGTGCTGTGAAGGGTTGATGCTTCCTCAGCATCCTGTGGTCCAGGAGACCGTGTCACCACCTTTGTCATCGCGTCTCTGCCACGGCCAGGGTGTCCTGGCAGACTCCACAGGGATGTTGGGGGGCATTGGTGGGGATGTGTGACCCTTTCTGGGGTCATTGGGCATGAGACACCATCATCCTTGGATGATTTCCTTAAGATCTTTTATTTCTCGTGGTATATTTGTATCTAAATGGCAGCTGACAGAGATGATTCCTCCCTGCAGCAAAGCCTCAGGAGGCATCCCTCCAAGGCAGCGGGTGGGAAGGGATCTGGGCAGGGACAGGGATATCAGTGCCAGGGGAGAAGGCTGGTGGAGGAGGGTGATGCCTCTACAAATGGTCAAGAGGTCCTGGTCCTACCCAGACAGGCATCCTGTGGTCCAGGAGACCGTGTCACCACCTTTGTCATCGCGTCTCTGCCACGGCCAGGGTGTCCTGGCAGACTCCACAGGGATGTTGGGGGGCATTGGTGGGGATGTGTGACCCTTTCTGGGGTCATTGGGCATGAGACACCATCATCCTTGGATGATTTCCTTAAGATCTTTTATTTCTCTTGGTATATTTGTATTTAAATGGCAGCTGACAGAGATGATTCCTCCCTGCAGCAAAGCCTCAGGAGGCATCCCTCCAAGGCAGCGGGTGGGAAGGGATCTGGGCAGGGACAGGGATATCAGTGCCAGGGGAGAAGGCTGGTGGAGGAGGGTGATGCCTCTACAAATGGTCAAGAGGTCCTGGTCCTACCCAGACAGGGGGGGGGGGGGGGGCAAAAAAAAAAAGTAAGACTCCTCCACATGAGCCATTGCCCTGGCTTCAGCTCCAAGTCCCCCTAAGAGGGATTTGCAGAGGTGCCAAACCCAGATGCCTCTGAGATGCCTCCAACCTACTGCCTCTGTCCTTGAGCTTTGTGCATCCACCAGCCTTCTTGGGTGCTGCCTCAGTTTCCCTCCTCCCAGGTGCTCCAGCCAAGCTGATGCCATCCCTCTGTCCCCTTCCAGGGATGCTGGTGCGGGAGGTGCAGATCGAGGTGTCCCGGCAGCAGGTGGAAGAGCTCTTTGGCCTAGAAGATTACTGGTGCCAGTGCGTGGCCTGGAGCTCCGCCGGCACCACGAAGAGCCGCAGGGCCTACGTCCGCATAGCCTGTAAGTACTGGTTTTCTTTAAATGAACGTTTCTCCCACCTTTTCCACTTCGGGAGCCGGAAAAGTTTTCCAGAGGGTCCAACCCACCGGTTTCCAAATTCTTGGCAAAGCCTGAGGTGGGACCCTGGGTACCAAGCTGAAAAGGGACTGGTTTCAAGCCAGGCATGTCCTGCTTCTGGCAGCAACACTAGCTTGAAATAGCAGCCAAGGCTGTTCCTTAATGTTACTCCAAGACGTGGTGGGGCTAGCTCTCTCCAAAAGTTGGCTCCCTGTTGGAAACAGTGGTTTGGGATCAGTTGGAGGTGACCCGTCCTTGCTGGATGGTCCTGGTTGTAGCTCCCTGCAACACCGGCTTGAAATAGCAGCCAAGGCTGTTCCTTAATGTTACTCCAAGACGTGGTGGGGCTAGCCCTCTCCAAAAGTTGGCTCCCTGTTGGAAACAGTGGTTTAGGATCAGTTGGAGGTGACCTATCCTTGCTGGATGGGCCCTGGTTGTAGCTCCCCGTCTCAGCTCTCTGGGTGGGCATCGTCCCTACCTGCCTGGGTAAGAGGCTGTGGCACTACCTGGGTTAATACCTGCATTGCCCATCAGCGTGCTCAGCTCTTCCCCGTGCTTTATGATCGTTAATAAACGGGCTGGTTAGCACCTTGGCAGGCTTTGCCTGAATCAGCGACTCCGTCTCTGGAGTCCCTGCTGTCGTATGTCACTTCTCTAAGCTGCTGCTTGTGGGCGTCAGCCTGATTAAAGGGCGAGTTAATCAGGCTGTTACCCTCCTGAATCTGCTCTCTTAGCAAATGAGATGGCAAAGCTGTAGGAGAACGGCCCAGGCTTCCCCAGTCGTAAACAAGATTTTGCTATTAGAAGGCTAATAAAGCCAGTGTGTTATCCAAAACGGAGGTGGCGGGTGAATCAGCCACGCTGCCAAAGGGTTTAATCTGAACAGGGAAAATGTGATGAGGCTCCTGAAGGAGCCTGTTTGTCCGGGCCCAGCCGAGGGTTTGGTGTTTCTCGGAGCTGAGCAGATGAGGTGAAGCAAAGTTGGACTGCCCTGCCACAGCTTCAGAGGGCTGGGTGCTCTAATAGAGGGTTGTAGCACCATCTAGTGATGTTCCTGCTCCTTTCAAAGCTCCAGAGCCAGGACCTGCCAATGTCCCCATCTGGAGCACTGGGTCCAGTTCTGGGTTCCCCAGTTCCAAAAGGACAGGGAACTGCTGGAGAGGGGACAGCAGAGGGCTACCAAGATGATGAGGAGCCTGGAGCATCGCTCTTCAGAGGAAAGGCTGAGGGACTTGGGTCTTTTTAGTCTGGAGAAGAGAAGGCTGAGGGGGGATCTGATCAACACCTATAAATACTTAAAGGGTGGGTGTCAGGAGGATGGGGCCAGTCTTTTTTCAGTGGTGCCCAGGGACAGGAGAAGAGGAAATGGGCACAAACTTGAACATAAGTTCTATCTCAACATGAGGAGGAACTTCTTTCCTGTGAGGGTGGCAGAGCCCTGGCAGAGGCTGCCCAGGGAGGTGGTGGAGTCTCCTTCTCTGGAGACATTCAAACCCCACCTGGACACATTCCTGTGCAACCTGCTCTGGGTGGACCTGCTTTGGCAGAGGGTTGGACTAGATGATCTCCAGAGGTCCCTTCCAACCCCATATCATTCTGGGATTTGTTTATCATTCTCTGATCCCTGGGGGCTCTGCTGGGCTTCCCCCCCTCCATCTCCCCCTTCCCCAAAGCACTTGCTGGGCAAGCCGGGCTTTTCAGTTCCTTCCAACCCCATATCATTCTGGGATTCGTTTATCATTCTGTGATCCCTGGGGGCTCTGCTGGGCTTTCCCCCCTGTCTCCCCCTTGCCCAAAGCACTGGCCAGCCCCTTGCTGAGCAAGCCGGGCTTTTCAACAGCGACCGTTGCCCATTTTGGCACTGGAGTGCAATGGCCGGGTTTCCAGCACGTCTGGGGAGGTGACTCAGCCAGGACCAACTGGGGCAGAGCCAAGCAAAAAAGCCCCCATAGCCCTGAAATTGGGGGATTTTCTTCAGCGCTGATGTGGGAGCCAAGCTGTTGTGCAAATCTCATTTTCCCCCTTCAACAAAGAAGGTGCAGAATCAGAATCACAGAATCTTCTAGCTTGGAAGGGACCTTAAAGATCATCTTGTCCAACTGTCAAAGGGCGGAAAGAAGGGGAAAGAAATGGGAGGGTTGAAGAAACAACTGTTAAGCTGAGGTTTAGCCCCAAAAGGAAAAGACACGAGGGGGTGTAAGCTTGCAAACACATGAAGGAGGACAGGCATCGTCCTTGAGCACCATGTGCTGTCCCAAATCCATCCTGCAAAGATGCTCCGTTGTCCCCTTCCTCCCAGGACATGTCTTGCTCCAGCTGTGCTGTGCCAGAGGGATTTCTCTACTCCTTGACCCCTGGTGCCCAGGAGATGTTCTCTCCCCACCAAGGTTTTGCAGGTCGCCCTGGTTTCTGCAGCAGGCTGGTAACCTCTGGGTTTTCCTTTCCCTCCCAGACCTACGGAAGAACTTTGACCAGGAGCCGCTGGGCAAGGAGGTCCCCCTGGAGCATGAGGTCCTGCTGCAGTGCCGCCCGCCCGAGGGGGTGCCACAGGCCGAGGTGAGACCCTCAGCAGCCTGAGGAAATGCCCTGGTGGGGTGTCCCCTCACATCCCAGGGGGAGATGGGGCACGTTCTTGCAGATGGCTTGCGGGTGTGAGGGATGGCCTCTCACCAAGACCATCAGCTTTCATTATTCAGCAGAATTGTTTATTTTGGGCAGTGGATCTATTATTCTGACATCTAATAGCACACCTAGCCTCAGCACCTGCTCAACCCACCCCTCCCACACTTCCTGATGGTGCCGTTAACCCATTAGAGGGAAGATCTAATTAGGAGGCACCCGGTGACTTGTCTGAAGGGGAGCAGTCACAAGCGAGAGCCAAGGGCTGGGAAAGTCCATGCAGATGGGTTTCCCTTGCATGGTAGAGGTGCTTTCCTTCCCCGTGACTCCATCAGCTCCCAGGAGCTGTGCGTTGGTGGTAGTCACAATGTCCCATTCTTGGACAAAATAGCAGTCATGTGCTCTGGTCAGGCCTGGTTTTGCCCAGCTTTCAAGGAGACACAAATAGAGTCAGAGGCAAGGTTGGCCAGTCAATGGTTGTGGCGCTGAGGATGTCTGGTCTCAGTGATAAAGATGAGGAGGGCTTTCCATCAGGGCTGGTGGATTCAGCCCCTCCAACCTGGTGTTTGTCCTTCTTGTGCCCACAGCCATAGGTATCACTCACCAAACTGCCTGGTTAAGCAGTTGTGTCCTAGCACAGCTCTGTGGGGGTGTCCTCGGAGACCCTCATGGTGGGGAGCACATGGGATGGGCACTTCCACTGAAACACATGACGTGCTTTTCCTGGCTGAGCGTTCAGTTCTTGTTTTGCTTAATCACCATCCTTACCCCATCCCTTCCTCTGCATCGCCAGGTGGAATGGCTGAGGAACGAGGATGTCATCGATCCCACCCAGGACACCAACTTCCTGATCACCATCGATCACAACCTCATCATCAAGCAAGCCCGGCTCTTGGACACTGCTAATTACACATGCATGGCCAAGAACATTGTGGCCAAGCGCCGGAGCACCACGGCCGCTGTCATCGTCTACGGTACCAGTCCTTGCTCTTGGGGAGGGGACCTTTGCTCTCAGCCCTGTCTCCAAGCCAAGGGGAAATACGGGCACTTTCTGGGAGTGGGAGGAATGAACCCCACCAGGACATTGTGTTGAATTAGGTAATAGCCAATGTCTGCAAAATAAGTACCTCCACCAGCTTGCACAGGTTCTATGAGGTGTAGGCATTTGCAAGCCTTCTCAGTTGGGTACGAAGGTGGGTGGATGTTGGACCCAGCCAGATCCCTTTGACTCTCAAAGCAGCTGGAAAGCTGCTTGTGGCTGAAGTCAAAGATCTGCTGTGGCCAGGTGCAGAAATGTTTGCAAAGTGGAAAAAGGACCAAAGCAGGGTTGAGCTTTGGAGTGTGCAACACGAGAAGGAGTCTCATCATCTTGTTTTTCGTGAGGGTGAGCTGTTCCAGAGTGTCACAGGAGATATAAGGACAGAGGGCCCACTCAGCCAGGACCAACTGGGGCAGAGCCAAGCAAAAAAGCCCCCATAGCCCTGAAATTGGGGGATTTTCTTCAGCGCTGATGTGGGAGCCAAGCTGTTGTGCAAATCTCATTTTCCCCCTTCAACAAAGAAGGTGCAGAATCAGAATCACAGAATCTTCTAGCTTGGAAGGGACCTTAAAGATCATCTTGTCCAACTGTCAAAGGGCGGAAAGAAGGGGAAAGAAATGGGAGGGTTGAAGAAACAACTGTTAAGCTGAGGTTTAGCCCCAAAAGGAAAAGACACGAGGGGGTGTAAGCTTGCAAACACATGAAGGAGGACAGGCATCGTCCTTGAGCACCATGTGCTGTCCCAAATCCATCCTGCAAAGATGCTCCGTTGTCCCCTTCCTCCCAGGACATGTCTTGCTCCAGCTGTGCTGTGCCAGAGGGATTTCTCTACTCCTTGACCCCTGGTGCCCAGGAGATGTTCTCTCCCCACCAAGGTTTTGCAGGTCGCCCTGGTTTCTGCAGCAGGCTGGTAACCTCTGGGTTTTCCTTTCCCTCCCAGACCTACGGAAGAACTTTGACCAGGAGCCGCTGGGCAAGGAGGTCCCCCTGGAGCATGAGGTCCTGCTGCAGTGCCGCCCGCCCGAGGGGGTGCCACAGGCCGAGGTGAGACCCTCAGCAGCCTGAGGAAATGCCCTGGTGGGGTGTCCCCTCACATCCCAGGGGGAGATGGGGCACGTTCTTGCAGATGGCTTGCGGGTGTGAGGGATGGCCTCTCACCAAGACCATCAGCTTTCATTATTCAGCAGAATTGTTTATTTTGGGCAGTGGATCTATTATTCTGACATCTAATAGCACACCTAGCCTCAGCACCTGCTCAACCCACCCCTCCCACACTTCCTGATGGTGCCGTTAACCCATTAGAGGGAAGATCTAATTAGGAGGCACCCGGTGACTTGTCTGAAGGGGAGCAGTCACAAGCGAGAGCCAAGGGCTGGGAAAGTCCATGCAGATGGGTTTCCCTTGCATGGTAGAGGTGCTTTCCTTCCCCGTGACTCCATCAGCTCCCAGGAGCTGTGCGTTGGTGGTAGTCACAATGTCCCATTCTTGGACAAAATAGCAGTCATGTGCTCTGGTCAGGCCTGGTTTTGCCCAGCTTTCAAGGAGACACAAATAGAGTCAGAGGCAAGGTTGGCCAGTCAATGGTTGTGGCGCTGAGGATGTCTGGTCTCAGTGATAAAGATGAGGAGGGCTTTCCATCAGGGCTGGTGGATTCAGCCCCTCCAACCTGGTGTTTGTCCTTCTTGTGCCCACAGCCATAGGTATCACTCACCAAACTGCCTGGTTAAGCAGTTGTGTCCTAGCACAGCTCTGTGGGGGTGTCCTCGGAGACCCTCATGGTGGGGAGCACATGGGATGGGCACTTCCACTGAAACACATGACGTGCTTTTCCTGGCTGAGCGTTCAGTTCTTGTTTTGCTTAATCACCATCCTTACCCCATCCCTTCCTCTGCATCGCCAGGTGGAATGGCTGAGGAACGAGGATGTCATCGATCCCACCCAGGACACCAACTTCCTGATCACCATCGATCACAACCTCATCATCAAGCAAGCCCGGCTCTTGGACACTGCTAATTACACATGCATGGCCAAGAACATTGTGGCCAAGCGCCGGAGCACCACGGCCGCTGTCATCGTCTACGGTACCAGCTCTTGCTCTTGGGGAGGGGACCTTTGCTGTCAGCCCTGTCTCCAAGCCAAGGGGAAATACGGGCACTTTCTGGGAGTGGGAGGAATGAACCCCACCAGGACATTGTGTTGAATTAGGTAATAGCCAATGTCTGCAAAATAAGTACCTCCACCAGCTTGCACAGGTTCTATGAGGTGTAGGCATTTGCAAGCCTTCTCAGTTGGGTACGAAGGTGGGTGGATGTTGGACCCAGCCAGATCCCTTTGACTCTCAAAGCAGCTGGAAAGCTGCTTGTGGCTGACGCCAAAGATCAGCTGTGGCCAGATGCAAAAATATTTGCAAAGTGGAAAAAGGACCAAAGCAGGGTTGAGCTTTGGGGTGTGCAACATGAGAAGGTGTCTCATGATTTTGTTTTTCATGAGGGTGAGCTATTCCAGAGTGTCACAAAAGATGTAAGGACAGAGGGCCCGGTGAACCCTAGGCTTAGCTCCAGTCCCTGCTGAAATGGGCTCTGTTGATGTGTTAAGGCTGTCTGTCTTCTCTTGCAGTGAATGGTGGCTGGTCCACCTGGTCTGAGTGGTCTCCTTGCAACAACCGCTGTGGCCGGGGCTGGCAGAAGCGTACCCGGACGTGCACCAACCCTGCTCCTCTGAACGGTGGCTCCTTCTGCGATGGGCAGCCTTTCCAGAAAATCACCTGCACCACCCTCTGCCCAGGTAAGGCGGGTTCAGAAATCTGGCCCACACTGTCCGTCCCCCAGGTTGCACAGTCCAGCTGTGCTCCTGGTGCTCCCCAAGGAGACAGGGGCTCAGGAGACCAGTCTGAAGCATCTTTCAGTCTGCCAAGACCTGAAAGAGCTGGAGATGTCTGCAGAGACATCCTGGTCTCCTCAAGGAGGCAAAGGCTCAGGAGACCAGTCCGAAGCATCTTTTTGGTCTTCCAAGACCTGAAAGAGCTGGAGATGTCTGCAGAGGCATCGTAGCCTCCTCAAGGAGGCAAGGGCTCAGGAGACCAGTCCAAAGCATCTTTTTGGTCTGCAAGAGCTGAAAGAGCTGGAGATGTCTGCAGAGACATTGTAGCCTCCTCAGGGAGGCAAGGGCTCAGGAGACCAGTCCAAAGCATCTTTCAGTCCGTCAAGACCTGAAATAGCTGGAGACGTCTGCAGAGACATCGTAGCCTCCTCAAGGGCTCAGGAGACCAGTCTGAAGCATCTTTCTGGTCTGCCAAGACCAAAAAGAGCTGGAGATGTCTGCAGAGACATCCTGGTCTCTTCAAGAAGGCAAGGGCTCAGGTGACCAGTCCAAAGCATCTTTTTGGTCTGCCAAGACCAAAAAGAGCTGGAGATGTCTGCAGAGACATCCTGGTCTCTTCAAGGAGGCAAGGGCTCAGGTGACCAGTCCAAAGCACCTTTTCGGTCCGCCAAGACCTGAAAGAGCTGGAGATGTCTGCAGAGACATCATGGTCTCCTCAAGGAGGCAAAGGCTCAGGAGACCAGTCCAAAGCATCTTTTTGGTCTGCCAAGACCTGAAAGATCTGGAGATGTCTTCAGAGACATGACAGGGCTGGGTTTGCTGGGAATAATGCTCCCTGAAGAGAGACCCGAGGTGGGGATGGGTACCTTTCTGCTGCCGGAGACATCCCAACGTCTGGGGAAGAGGCCCGAGGTGGTGCTGAGGGGTGTACCAAGGTGGCTGTCTTTGTTGTCCTGCAGTGGACGGCGCCTGGACGGAGTGGAGCAAGTGGTCGGCCTGCAGCACTGAGTGCACCCACTGGCGCAGCCGCGAGTGCGCCGCCCCGGCGCCCCGCAACGGCGGCAAGGACTGCAGCGGCGTGCTGCTGGACTCCAAGAACTGCACCGACGGGCTCTGCCTCCAGAGTGAGTATCCCCCAGGGACCCGGGGCCACGCACCGCGCCGGTGGCTCGGCCACGCCATCGTTGGCCATGCCTCCAAGGCCATGGGGCGGGCAGCAGTGCTGCTGGCACCTGATTTTTAAATCGTGTCTTTATCGAGGTTTTGGTTTTTGTTGTTTTTTAACAACTCACCCCATCCAAGGCTAGTTCTTACTTGGTGGAAAGAAAGGTTTTGGGATATTATTTAATTTTTTTTGTGGGATCTTAATGTCCCACCAAGCCTTCTGGACCACTTCTTTTGGGGGTCTCAGCTGGTTGTGGTTAGTGAGGGCAAGTGAGGGGGCAGTTTCTCAGTCCCACCATGAAAACATCTGGCCTGGGTCAAGCTCTGTAGCAGCAGCTATGGAAAAACCCAATAGTGATAATAATGGTGGTGCTACACTGTGTGGACACGCTGAAGGCTGTGCAGCCAATGCTGCCACCTGCTGCAGAGTGACACCGTTGTCCCTTTTAATGCTGCCATGGCCAGAAATGCCCAAAGTCCTGTAAGCTGGGGACATGGGCCCTGGGGGCTGGTCAGGCATGGGGACATCCTCATCACCCGTGCTTCTACCTGGCTTTCTGCATGCCTTGGAGAACGATGCTGCTCTCCCATCCCTCCCCACCACACTGCGGCTTCTCGTGCCCCCTCAAGCTGGTTTCCCCACTCCCCCCCGGCCGATCAGCTGTGGCCAGATGCAAAAATATTTGCAAAGTGGAAAAAGGACCAAAGCAGGGTTGAGCTTTGGGGTGTGCAACATGAGAAGGTGTCTCATGATTTTGTTTTTCATGAGGGTGAGCTATTCCAGAGTGTCACAAAAGATGTAAGGACAGAGGGCCCGACCCACTGGCGCAGCCGCGAGTGCGCCGCCCCGGCGCCCCGCAACGGCGGCAAGGACTGCAGCGGCGTGCTGCTGGACTCCAAGAACTGCACCGACGGGCTCTGCCTCCAGAGTGAGTATCCCCGCAGGGACCCGGGGCCACGCACCGCGCCGGTGGCTCGGCCACGCCATCGTTGGCCATGCCTCCAAGGCCATGGGGTGGGCAGCAGTGCTGCTGGCACCTGATTTTTAAATCGTGTCTTTATCGAGGTTTTGGTTTTTGGGTCTTTTTGGTCTGCCAAGACCTGAAAGAGCTAGAGATGTCTGCAGAGACGTTGTGGTCTCCTCAAGGAGGCAAGGGCTCAGGAGACCAGTCCAAAGCATCTTTTTGGTCTGCCAAGACCTGAAAGAGCTGGAGATGCCTCTGAAAGACCAGAGGCATTCTGGTCTCCTCAAGGAGGGCAAGGGCTCAGGAGACCAGTCCAAAGCATCTTTCAGTCTGCCAAGACCTGAAAGAGCTGGAGATGTCTGCAGAGACATCGTAGCCTCCTCAAGGGCTCAGGTGACCAGTCCAAAGCATCTTTTTGGTCTGCCAAGACCTGAAAGAGCTGGAGATGTCTTCAGAGACACGACAGGGCTGGGTTTGCTGGGAATAGTGCTCCCTGAAGAGAGACCTGAGGTGGGGATGGGCACCTTTCTGTCGCTGGAGACATCCCAACGGCTGGGGAAGGAGCCCCGAGGCAGTGCCGAGGGGTGTACCAAGGTGGCTGTCTTTGTTGTCCCGCAGTGGACGGCGCCTGGACGGAGTGGAGCAAGTGGTCGGCCTGCAGCACCGAGTGCACCCACTGGCGCAGCCGCGAGTGCGCCGCCCCGGCGCCCCGCAACGGCGGCAAGGACTGCAGCGGCGTGCTGCTGGACTCCAAGAACTGCACCGACGGGCTCTGCCTCCAGAGTGAGTATCCCCCAGGGACCCGGGGCCACGCACCGCGCCGGTGGCTCGGCCACGCCATCGTTGGCCATGCCTCCAAGGCCATGGGGCGGGCAGCAGTGCTGCTGGCACCTGATTTTTAAATCGTGTCTTTATCGAGGTTTTGGTTTTTGTTGTTTTTTAACAACTCACCCCATCCAAGGCTAGTTCTTACTTGGTGGAAAGAAAGGTTTTGGGATATTATTTAATTTTTTTTGTGGGATCTTAATGTCCCACCAAGCCTTCTGGACCACTTCTTTTGGGGGTCTCAGCTGGTTGTGGTTAGTGAGGGCAAGTGAGGGGGCAGTTTCTCAGTCCCACCATGAAAACATCTGGCCTGGGTCAAGCTCTGTAGCAGCAGCTATGGAAAAACCCAATAGTGATAATAATGGTGGTGCTACACTGTGTGGACACGCTGAAGGCTGTGCAGCCAATGCTGCCACCTGCTGCAGAGTGACACCGTTGTCCCTTTTAATGCTGCCATGGCCAGAAATGCCCAAAGTCCTGTAAGCTGGGGACATGGGCCCTGGGGGCTGGTCAGGCATGGGGACATCCTCATCACCCGTGCTTCTACCTGGCTTTCTGCATGCCTTGGAGAACGATGCTGCTCTCCCATCCCTCCCCACCACACTGCGGCTTCTCGTGCCCCCTCAAGCTGGTTTCCCCACTCCCCCCCGGCCTTTTGTTTCATCTCATCCTCATCCTACCATCACCACCTTCACCTTTTGTTTTCTAACTTTTTTTTCCCTAACAGATAAAAGAGTTCTAAGCGAACCCAAAAGCCACCGTAAGTGCTCATTTCATGGCCATTTTTGTTTCTTTGAGAGGCGCCGCTTTGGTTTTGTTCTGTTGCATCCATGGGTAGGGCTCCTCGGCAGCTGGGGCAGGACAAGGTTGAAAGAGGGAGCAACTCAAGCCCACCCCAAAACTCCTGTGTACATTCAATCACATGCTCTGCTCGTAGCTATAAACATGACCCGCTTGTGCACCCCCACTACCATCCCCACCTTGGCTGCCTGCCGTTCTTGGGTGCAACCACGATGCAGCTGGTGTCAACCCCACCAAAGCTACTCCAGGCATCATCCCCCCCCTTGGTGAGGACTCCCTCAAGTTGGGGATGCCAGGGTGCATCAGGGTTCCCATTTCTGGCATCCAGATAGGGGGACCCAGGGGGTGACGTGACACCTCCCAGAAGTGGCATCATCCTAACGTGCCGGAGACATCCCAACGTCTGGGGAAGAGGCCCGAGGTGGTGCTGAGGGGTGTACCAAGGTGGCTGTCTTTGTTGTCCTGCAGTGGACGGCGCCTGGACGGAGTGGAGCAAGTGGTCGGCCTGCAGCACTGAGTGCACCCACTGGCGCAGCCGCGAGTGCGCCGCCCCGGCGCCCCGCAACGGCGGCAAGGACTGCAGCGGCGTGCTGCTGGACTCCAAGAACTGCACCGACGGGCTCTGCCTCCAGAGTGAGTATCCCCCAGGGACCCGGGGCCACGCACCGCGCCGGTGGCTCGGCCACGCCATCGTTGGCCATGCCTCCAAGGCCATGGGGCGGGCAGCAGTGCTGCTGGCACCTGATTTTTAAATCGTGTCTTTATCGAGGTTTTGGTTTTTGTTGTTTTTTAACAACTCACCCCATCCAAGGCTAGTTCTTACTTGGTGGAAAGAAAGGTTTTGGGATATTATTTAATTTTTTTTGTGGGATCTTAATGTCCCACCAAGCCTTCTGGACCACTTCTTTTGGGGGTCTCAGCTGGTTGTGGTTAGTGAGGGCAAGTGAGGGGGCAGTTTCTCAGTCCCACCATGAAAACATCTGGCCTGGGTCAAGCTCTGTAGCAGCAGCTATGGAAAAACCCAATAGTGATAATAATGGTGGTGCTACACTGTGTGGACACGCTGAAGGCTGTGCAGCTGATGCTGCCACCTGCTGCAGAGTGACACCGTTGTCCCTTTTAATGCTGCCATGGCCAGAAATGCCCAAAGTCCTGTAAGCTGGGGACATGGGCCCTGGGGGCTGGTCAGGCATGGGGATATCCTCATCACCCGTGCTTCTACCTGGCTTTCTGCATGCCTTGGAGAACGATGCTGCTCTCCCATCCCTCCCCACCACACTGCGGCTTCTCCTGCCCCCTCACTGGTTTCCCCACTCCCCCCCAGCTTTTTGTTTCATCTCATCCTCATCCTACCATCACCACCTTCACCTTTTGTTTTCTAACTTTTTTTTCCCTAACAGATAAAAGAGTTCTAAGCGAACCCAAAAGCCACCGTAAGTGCTCATTTCATGGCCATTTTTATTTCTTTGAGAGGCGCTGCTTTGGTTTTGTTCTGTTGCATCCATGGTAGGGCTCCTCGGCAGCTGGGGCAGGACAAGGTTGAAAGAGGGAGCAACTCAAGCCCACCCCAAAACTCCTGTGTACATTCAATCACATGCTCTGCTCATAGCTATAAACATGACCCGCTTGTGCACCCCCACTACCATCCCCACCTTGGCTGCCTGCGGTTCTTGGGTGCAACCACGATGCAGCTGGTGTCAACCCCACCAAAGCTACTCCAGGCATCATCCCCCCCCTTGGTGAGGACTCCCTCAAGTTGGGGATGCCAGGGTGCATCAGGGTTCCCATTTCTGGCATCCAGATAGGGGGACCCGGGGGGTGACATGACACCTCCCAGAAGTGGCATGGTCCTAACGCGGTTGAGATCACCAGGCTTAGGATGGGGCTTCACTCCAGCGTGAAACCATAGAAGCCAAGAGACGTTGGTGAGCCTGGAGGGAGGAAGAAGGATGGGCTGAGCCTGCTCAGCTCCTGCTGCGTTTGAAGGTCAAGAACCTCGTGGCAGGGGAAGGGGAGATCGAGAAGCTGAGGGGTGTCTCTGTAGATGTGGTGACACTCCATCTTTCTGGATGGATGCCTAGCTCGGGTACATATGTATGGGATGCATGGATAGGCATCAGGTTTACTCCTCAGGGTTGTCTCTGGGTTGATCACTTTGTGAATCTGAGCTGTATAAACCCAGCCTTTCTGGGATTCTTGGTGCTCGGGGAAAGTTTGCACGAGCCACGACAAGGTGTTCTCCAAAGGTCTGAGGGGTTCACTCCCATCTTATTCTCTGGCATCACTCTGACTTCTGGTCTTTGAAGAAACCCTCCATCATCTGGCCATAGCCTTTCCAGCAGGCCCAGTACACATCTTCCCCTTCATGTCAGTGGTGGGATTGGGGCGCGCTGGTGGGTTTTGACCTGCATTTCTGGTGCTCCTTTTTTTCACCTCTCTTTTTTTCCTCCCTCCCAGTGCTGGAGGCCACAGGCGACGTGGCCCTGTACGCCGGGCTGGTGGTGGCCATTTTTGTCTTCATCGTGATCCTCATGGCTGTGGGGGTGGTGGTGTACCGGAGGAGATGCCGGGATTTCGACACGGACATCACGGACTCATCAGCAGCTTTGACTGGAGGCTTCCACCCTGCCAACTTCAAGACCTCCCGGCATGGTAAGAGCCATGGCCCATGTAGGTCCTGCTTGCTGGCTCGAGCCCAGGCAGAGAGGAGGGTTTTTTTTCAACAGGCATCTCTTCTGGTCAAGCAGGGCTTTTCTATCCCCTTGTCTCCACTGCCATCTTCATCCCATCCATGTTTTCTCCTCCCACAGACAACCCTCAGCTGCTGCACCCCTCGATGCAGCCAGACCTGACGGCCAGTGCCGGGGTGTACCGTGGCCCCATGTACGCCCTGCAGGACTCCTCCGACAAGATCCCCATGACCAACTCCCCCCTCCTCGACCCCCTCCCCAACCTCAAGATCAAGGTGTACAACTCCTCCACCGCCTCCTCCTCGCCGGGGCTCCATGACGGGACGGACCTGCTTGGGGGTGTCCCCGCCACTGGCACCTACCCGGGGGACAATACCAGGGACAGCCACTTCACGAACGTGCGGAACAAAGCCCTGGGCTCCCAGCATCTCCTCAACTTGTCCCGGGAGCATGGCAACAGCGCTAGTGGCACGTTTGGCTACCTGGGGGGAAGACTCACTGTCCCAGGCACCGGTAAGCCCCAGGCTGGGCAGGAGGGCATGTTTGGCTGCTGAATGGTCAAGGAGTTCCTCTTGTCCCAGCAGACTTGCCTGCTGTGAGGAGCCCTTTGCTATCCCAGAGCTGGCTCAGTGGAGGAAGGCAGCAAGCCATTCCCAAGCCAGGCTTCTCAGGCTGGAGGTCACATCCTCCTGGGACTTTCCTGGTTGGTCCTGCCATTGGTCCAGGGCAAAAAGATCCAGCCTTGCAAAAAGATCCAACCTGGAGTTTTGCTTCCTAATGCAGTGGCTTGGCTCCTCGCTGCAAGGGGTGCAGCTGAGGAACATCTGGAGATGTTTCTCCTGGGCTGCTCTGGCTCACTGCTGCCCTTGTGCTCGCCAGCTGGGGTGGAGGGGTGGTTTCTCCCTGGTCATTTCTCCTTCGTTTTGTGACTAACGCCTGTGTGTGCCGTGCTAGGGGTGAGCCTGCTGGTGCCTCACGGGGCCATTCCCCAGGGGAAGTTCTACGAGATGTACCTGGTCCTCAACAAGGCAGAGAGCGCCCTGTAAGTCACACCACACCACCTGTGCTTCTGCTGTGTTTCTTGGCCACCATGAGGCTTCCTTTCCAACCATTGTCCCCTCTCCCTTCCCCAGCCTGCTCTCTGAAGGCACGCAGACGGTGCTGAGCCCGGCAGTGACCTGCGGGCCCACCGGCCTGCTCCTGTGCCGCCCCGTCGTCCTGACGATCCCCCACTGTGCCGACGTCGGCTCCTCGGATTGGATTTACCAGCTGAAAACACAGTCCCACCAGGGAAACTGGGAGGTAAGGTGGGAACCCAGCCCCTGCAGGCTGTGAAGACCGTGAGCTCTGTGGGGCACAACCCCTTTCAACCTCCCCCGCAGACGGGAGGCTGAACCCCAGCCTTGATTTCCCATCTCTCCCCGTAGGAAGTCGTGACCTTGGATGAGGAGACCCTCAACACTCCCTGCTACTGCCAGCTGGAAGCCAAGTCCTGCCACATTTTGCTGGACCAGCTCGGCACCTACATCTTTGTAGGAGAGTCCTACTCCAGGTCAGCCATCAAGAGGCTCCAGCTGGCCATCTTTGCCCCTACTGTTTGCACCTCCTTGGAGTACAGCCTCAAGGTCTACTGCTTGGAGGACACGCCGGATGCTCTGAAGGTAACGTCGCCTCGCAACGCTGGTGCAAGCTGGCTGCCCCTGCTTCCCAAAGCAGGGCCCCGAGGAGCACACAACCTGATGCAACCACCTGCAAAGTGACCACAGTGAAATAATAAGCACATTGATTGCTTTCTCCATCCTTCCTTCCCCTCTCTGAGGGAAATGATGAGGGTGTTGCTTAGCTCCTATACTGCCCCCCCCGCCCCTGGCTTTCTTTGGACATTACACAAGAGGTTTTGTTGCTGCTGGGTGGGTTTTTCTCTTTCCTATGCAAAAAAAACAAACCAACACCTTGCTGCTGTGATTTGCCTGGGGTTGTCTATAGATCCTGTTATCCCTGCGCGGAGATGTGTCCCTCCCCTCCTTGGGAAGAGTTTGTGGCATAGATAGCTTCGAGTACAACATGAGGAGCTCTAGTTTTGATGCTTTGGCTGCCTGGACCATTGGTGACGTGTGGCTGTTGACTTGTCCTGTGGTGTCAGGGTTGCTGCAGTGCCTCTAGGTGGAGATGTAGGCAGCGCTCTGGCTGTTGGATTGCATTTGTTTCTCCTCAAGAGTTGCTGGCGCAATCGAGGGATAGTGTTAAAAAACGGATGGGGTGGCACTCACAGAATCTTCTAGGTTGGAAGGGGCCCTAAAGATCATCTTGTCCAACTGTCAACCTAATTTTGACAAAAAATAAACACCCGCACAACAAACAAAAAGCAACACCATCACTAAACCATATCTCCCAGCACTACATCACCCCGTCTTTTGAACACCTCCAGGGATGGTGCCTCAACCACCTCCCTGGGCAGCCCATTCCAATGGCTGAGAACCCTTTCAGTGAAAAAATTTTTCCTAATATCCAGCCTGAACCTCCCCTGGTGTAACTTGAGGCCATTTCCTCTCGTCCTGTCACCTGTGACTTGGGAGAAGAGACTGACCCCCACCTCTCATACAACCTCAGGGTCATCCCTGACCTTTGTGTTGGACCTTTGCATCATCTGAGAAGTGCAGAAGCACATACAGATGCTCGTGTGTTAGAAAATTCAGGTTGTAGGTTGGGCTGTTGTGTGAGAGGAGTTGGCAAGTTCTTGGAGAGCAGCTGTCGGGGTGGCAAAGGCTGCTGTCCCGCAGGCTTGTTGCTGCTGCTGGCTCCTCTTGGCAGGACCATGCCTGGCTTTGGGTATGGAGAGGGTCTCCTGGGTCTCACGCTGCCTGTTCTGCTGTCTGCAGGAGGTGCTGGAGCTGGAGCGGACGCTGGGTGGGTACCTGCTGGAGGAGCCCAAGCCCCTGCCCTTCAAGGACAGCTACCACAACCTGCGTCTCTCCATCCATGACATCCCCCACGCCCTGTGGAGGAGCAAGCTGCTGGCCAAGTACCAGGTGAGAGGATAAGGTGGTGGTAGCAGGGTCCCAGACCGGGGACATCATCTTCAGCCAGCCACCACAGCGTTGTGAGTGCCCTGGTCCTGTCTCCAGAGTTGTCTCCCAAAGGGATAGAGAAGGAAGAGGGACCGGTTTTCACATGATCTTTCCTGGTGGGCTGCTGTCTGTGGGGTCTCTCTGTACTATCGAATCCCCATGGGGTGGCTGGAGGAGGTGGGATGTCCCAGGAGAGCTCCTGGAGCTTTTTCTAAGCCCATCCTTTGGTGGTCTGCAGGAAATCCCCTTCTATCACATCTGGAGCGGCAGCCAGCGAGCCCTGCACTGCACCTTCACGCTGGAGAGGTACAGCCAGGCCTCCACCGAGCTCACCTGCAAGATCTGCGTCCGGCAGGTGGAAGGGGAAGGGCAGATCTTCCAGCTCCACATCACGTTGGGAGAGGTGAGCGGTGGGGAGGTGGCGGGGGGGACAACAAGGGGACACGCTCGTGAGCCGCTCTGCTCTGCAACGTCTTTGCCCCGTCCTTCCCCTTGCAGCACGCCAGCTCCTTCGACACCCTCCGCTCCCACCACAGCTGTGCCACCACCACCTCCACCACCCAGCTGGGACCCTACGCCTTCAAAATCCCCCTCTCCATTCGGCAGAAGATCTGCAACAGCCTGGATGCTCCCAACTCCAGGGGAAACGACTGGAGACTTCTCGCCCAGAAGCTTTCCATGGACCGGTAGGTCTCCTGGTGCTTTGCTTTCTTCTCTTGTGCCCTGAGCAGGAGGTTCTTCACTCCACTCCCTCCCTGCTGCAGTGCATCCAGCTGGGTTATGCCCAGCTCTTTAGGTCCAACCATAAATATGGATGTAGCTACACATAGTTATACCCATCTATATCCACGCATCCACCTTTGCTGTAGTTCTGGGTCTCCTGTCACTTTGAACTGGCCCATCTTTAGTTGGGATGATGGTTGAGCTGTTCCTGCTTGGGTTTACCTCTGAGGACTGAAGAAAGGGGGGGGGGTAACTTCAGTAAAGCAAAGCTTGTGTTGCTTTTGCATGGATGCCTGCATCAAAAATTGAAGATGATGATTCAAGGGCTTTGGCATTTGTGTTACGGCATTTCCATCAGGGTTCACGTTGCAGAACAAGGTTTGTTCTGCTGTGGCATTCTCCATCCCTGGAGGGTGCCCCCCCAACCTTGGACCTCCTCTCTGCTTCCTCTTGGCAGGTATCTGAACTACTTTGCCACCAAAGCCAGCCCCACCGGGGTGCTCCTGGACTTATGGGAAGCCGAGCACCAAGACGACGGCGATCTCAACACCTTGGCCAGTGCCTTAGAAGAGATGGGCAAGAGCGAGATGCTGGTGGTCATGGCCACGGAGGGGGACTGCTGATGATGCTCCCCACGGCTGGTGGGCCGGGAGGACAAAACAGGGGGTGAAAGAGGGGGGAAAACCCCTCTCACATCCATCCCCAGGCAGCAGCTGAGCGAGGAAGGGCTGAGGCCGTCGCTTCTCCCTCCCTCCCCCCCATCACTATCAGCCTTAGAGACCCATCCTCAGCGTTTACAAGCAATTCAAGTGTTACACAGCCTTCCTCTTCCTCCTCCTCCTCCTCCTTCTCCTCCTCTCCCCGGCTGTCCCCGGGGTGGCAGCCGGTGGCGCTGATGGTGTGGAGAGGAATTAGGGCTTCTTGAGTCGGGACAGGGGCTTTCCTTCTCCTCCTTCGTTTGGGTTCCCCTCTTCCTCCTCCTCCTCCTCCTTTAATAGCATTTCTGCGTTGAAGAGACGAGTACAATCTAGGCGAACGGCTTACTTCATAAGGCAGATAAGAGAGAAAAAAGGAAAAAAGAAAAAAAAAGTTTCTTAGGAAACGCGAATAATTTATTATCCAGATCTTTGGATGAGTCCTTTTTAAAAAAAAAACACAAAAAAAAAAGACAAAAAAAGACCAAAAAAAAAAAAGACAGATTTATAAATCTTTTTTTTTTTTTTTGTGTGAGAGCAAGAGTGTTGCTGCGGTCGGGGTGGCAGAGAGAGAGATATTTAAGTGAACATACTTTTGTAGGGAAAAACGTGCAACCCAAGTCAAGCAAAACGTGTTTACATGTCCTGGGACCCCCGGGGAGTCTGTAGGGTGAAGTGCCTCGACACCCCCTCTGGTTCAGGGCCACCTGAGACCCTCCCCAAGACTTTTTTTTTTCCTTGCCAACTCCCCTTTCCCCAGCAGCACCCGGTGGAGCGAGGGGTTCCCCTCCTCCTGCAAGGAGGGCTGAGGGATGCTGCCCTGCTTTTCGAGTTGGCTGGGGGGGGGAGTACATCCAGATATGGGTATTTTTAATGAATTCTTCCCTGGCGTCGTTTGGGGGAGCTTTTTAGGATGACTACACCTTCATTTACGTAACTTCAGTACAAACCAAAGATTTCAGTCCTGCACCGACCTACCAACCCACAGGCCAAAGCGGGTTCTTAGGGTTGTTTTGGTTGTTGGTTGTTTTTTTTTAAAAAAAAAAAAAACACAAAACCCCACCAGGATTTTGCAGTAAATACCCTGAACCTGGGCTCGGAGGGAGCTGATGAGCAGCTTGAGAGCAGAGGGCTGGTGGGCCAGGACGTGGTCCCTCGCAAACCATGTGGGTCTCAGGTCCCTACGTTCATGCCCCAGTTTTTTTGATGCAGTATTTCAGCAGGGATTCGGCGAGGGAGACCTCAGGATCTCCAAGCTTCAAGCCAGGCTGAGTGTTTTTGTGTGAGGGACAGCATTTTAAGTGGTGGTCGGGTTTCCATCCTCTCATTGCAGCTCCTTTTTTGACCCGTAATAGACTTCTTCTAGCGATGGAGAAGTTGTGGGATGAATGGAAAGTCATCGAGGGGTGGGCAGGAGCAAGGTTCCTCACAAAGATAGCGGTGTCTCAATGAAGAGTAAAAATTTAGGTTGCCTGCAGGTAGAAATAGTTATTCAGCGAGTCTGTGTCTTAGAAATTGTCGGTTTTTTAAAAAAAATTAAATAGGAAGGTGATGGTCAGCTCAGGATTAGACTAAACCGCATGGGAAGGCTGTGGATTATCCATCAGTGGAAGTATTAAGAGCAGGGTCTGAGAGCGGGTCCTGCTTCGGGCTGCGATGCGCGGTGTCCTGGCGGTGAAGCTCTGGACCAGTGTGGTGGGATGTCAGCAGCATCCTGCAAACTCAGGGAGCTGTGAGCGAGAGCATCTCCTCTGCGGGGTGGCTCAGGGGGAGTTTTCAGTATTGCTTGGGCTGGGGTTTGATTCCTCTCGGCAGCTCTTGAAGCAGTGATTGAGTGGGTAGAGCCGCTCCCTGTTGCCTTTTGGGGTCTCCAGGGTTCATTTCTTGTTGGGGTTTTCAAGGCTGTGGGAGAAAAGGGACTTTTTTCACTTGGCGTTGTGTGGGAAGACTTCTGCTGGGTGAACCCCTGTGTCCTGTAGGGAGGGTTTCATCTATCCTTTAGGTTGCGTTTAAGCGTCTGATTTCTGAGACTCCTGTCTCTGAGCTGGGGTGGAATACACCAATTTGGAAAGAAATGAAGAATGGATGCGTCAAACCAGAGGCTGACGTTTTTGCAGGGCTCCTTTCTTAGCACCACAGTGCTCTCCGTGAGACGAGATGGCTCTTCTTTTTGGGTCACATCTGAATCTCTCTTGCCGTCACTCTCGCTGTGTCTGGTTCACGGGTCACTCTGCAGGGGCGCGTGTGCCTGTCCATCCTTCCATCCATCCGTCTGTCCCACCTGTGGGTGCCTCTGCCTCCATCCCCATCCGTCCGCGTGCGTCTTCCCTTCCCTTCAGTGGGCAGCAACCGCCTGGATCTGCCGAGGTGCGTGTTTGGGAGGGGTTCTCCCCATTTTTCAGGCTGGGGAACCTGTGTCAGAAGCAGGACAAGGGGGGGGGAGGGTTTGCCCCCCTCTCTGAGCTCCTGCACCCATCTCCCATGGGTGAGAGGTCCCAGGAGCCCTCCGTGCCTCCCTCCACGACTGGGGCAGACCTGCAGCCCGTGTCGTGCTGGCAGTGTCCCTCTCTTGCTCTGCCATCTCTTTCCATATTTATATGTCCAGGGGATGGGCCTGGTGGCATCCTCTAAAACCGCATCTGTTTATTCTGTAAACTAAAGAACTGTAAATAAAGTTTAGCATTCCTATTGTAACAAATTAATTTTTATGCAATAAATTATATTTCCTAGTCTAATAATAAAAAAAAAAAAAAAGAAACAATCTGCTCCCTCCTCTCATGTTTATCACTCAACCTGTTCCTGCTGGGTTTAGCATCTGCAGGGGTTCTGGTCCAGCCTGAGCAGTGGCAGCAGCGTGGGGAGCCCCACTGGTGTCCCTCCAACCTGCTGGTGGGTCGGATGCCACAGACGTGCCAGGAGGATGTTGCTGTTGGCGGAGGTAAGATGCAGAGATTGATCTGTGGTTGCTTTTGGATGCCCACGGGTGATTACAAGGCAGGAGAAGAGCGATACAGCTGTGTCTCGGTGGGCCACCCCACCAGCTCAAGCAGTTCATTTCCTTCCCTGAGGGATGTCCTGCAGGAAGCAATGTCCCTTCCAGCAAGGACCAGGGGTCAGGGGGCCTAATTTGGGAGCAGGGAACAGCTCTGTCAGAGCAAAGCAAAGCCAGAAGGGTTTGTAGGACGAGGCGAGGGTCTCACTGTTCTGCCCACCCTGCCTGGCTCACAATATCTTGCCCAGCTCCAGGGGACAAGGTGCCACCAGGAGATGGCAACGTTGTCCCTGCTCTGGACAAGCATGGGGCTTCTGTCAGCAGCGAAAGGAATGGGGAAAAAATTGCTGCCCTGTCACCACAGTAATTTTAACAGTCTTGAACAAGGTTCAAGAAGGCCAAGTGCCAGGTCCTGCCCTTGGGTCCCACCAACCCCCTGCAGCGCTCCAGGCTGGGGGCAGAGTGGCTGGAGCTGCCTGGCAGAAAAGGACCTGGGGGTGTTGGTGGCCTGTGGGCTGAACAGGAGCCAGCAGTGTGCCCAGGTGGCCAAGAAGGCCACCAGCATCCTGGCCTGTGTCAGGAACAGCGTGGGGAGGAGGACTCAGGAGGTGATGGTCCCCCCTGTGGCACTGGTGAGGGCCCACCTCGAGGGCTGGGTCCAGTTTTGGGCCCCTTCCCACAAAAAAGACATGGAGGTGCTGGAGTGGGTGCAGAGAAGGGCAATGGAGCTGGTGAGGGGTCTGGAGAACAAGTCTCCTGAGGAGAGGCTGAGGGAGCTGGGGGTGTTCAGCCTGGAGAAAAGGAGGCTGAGGGGAGACCTTCTTACTCTCTCCAACTCCCTGAAAGGAGGGTGTAGAGAGGTGGGGGTCGGTCTCTTCTCTCAAGTCACGGGCAACAGGACGAGAGGAAATGGCCTCAAGTTACACCAGGGGAGGTTCAGGCTGGATATTAGGAATAATTTTTTCACTGAAAGGGTTCTCAGCCATTGGAATGGGCTGCCCAGGGAGGTGGTTGAGGCCCCATCCCTGGAGGTGTTCAAAAGAGGGGTTGATGTAGTGCTGGGAGGTATGGTTTAGTGATGGTGTTGCTTTTTGTTTGTTGTGTGGGTGTCTATTTTTGTCAAAGTTAGGTTGATGGTTGGACAAGATGATCTTTAAGGTCCCTTCCAACCTAGAAGATTCTGTGATTACTTACATGCCTTTTGCTCCATTAGGCCTCCAGCACGAGGAGAGTAGGCCCCGCTATGGGATGTCTCCTATTCCTTTGGGATAACCATGAAGCCCTCTCTGCTCCGGCACAGCTCACCTTGCTTTCAAACCATTAGAGTTTGGGGTTGGGATGGAACGGGAAGCAGCCTGAACCCTACTTTGAGCATAGGGATGGCCCAAAAATCTGCTCTGAGCCCATGTAGGGGGGGTCCAAGCGGCAGAGGGGCTCTGGAGTGTGGGTAATACTGACTCAAGGGGCCATCACAGCTTCAGTTAAGCGTGGCCTGGCTTTGTTTACCCTTCTTGGCTGTCACGGTCCCTTGTTCTGATGTGATCCCAGGCTCTTCTCCGGCAAGTGGGTTTTTTTTTTTTGACATGATAGACGGCAGCAGGTCAGAAACAGCAGGCGAAATCCCTCTGAGCTGATGGGTTACTGACTCGGATAGGCCGTGCCATCTCCGCAGGTGCTTTCCCAGCCTGGCATGTCAAGGCAGATGAAAATCCCCAGGAGAAAAACCAGTGGAGAGAGAAAGCCGTGTGCTCCTCTAAAGCCTTTTCCATTTCAGCACGTTGCTGCGGGGGGGGGGTTGGTTGCGTGCTTCTGCTTGTTTGCTCGCGAAAGGGGGATTAAAAAAAAATAGAGCGTGTATGTGTTGGGGGCTGTTTTGACATCTAGGTGGCCAAGGCCACCTGATCTGCTCTCCTCGAAGGCTCAGGGAGGCTGGAGATGGGTGGTGGCTGGCTCTGGCTCCCAGTTTGTGGCTAGCTGTGTGTGTACTGGTGCTGCTGGGAGATGAGATATCTAGGTCCATCTGTGTTTTTACCACGGGTACATGGAAAAAAAAAAAAAAGCCCCGACTAGACCATTTCAGGGCCTTCTGCAAAAAAAGTGGAGACTATTTTGCTTTGATGAGGAAGGGCTGGATGAACGTGCCGTGGAGGAAAAAGTAAGGAAGAGATTTGGGCTGGTTGTAATTATCTTAGCTATTGGAGAACAGGGGAGGCTAAAGGCAAACAGCTGGCAACAGGAAACATCAGGTGTAAAACTCCACTAATTGCCAACACAAGTGCAAACAAATTGGCAACACCTGTCTGATTGTAGCAGAGTCACAGAAAAAGCTGGGGTCCCACCAGTTTATCGTTTTCCTGTGTGGCTCCCCACACGCCAAGGAGCTAAACCCACCTTTTGGGAAGAAAAAAAGGGAAAGAAGAGCGGGGGAGAGGAAGACAGCTAATGATGTTTTCCTTTGTAGTCCCACAGTGCCCTCAAAGTGAGTGTTAAAGTGTAGCTTGTGGCTAATTGAGGACTTTATAGTGAAATTTATCCTAATGGGGCACTGCAGGAAGCAAGTAGAGGAGGAGCTTGTGTCCCAGCTCTGGTAAGGTGTCCCTCACCCTCCAGAAGATGCTCCCCACTTCCAGCCCGCGCATCCTCAGTAGTGGATGCTGCACTCTATGCTTGGACAACTTCTACCAAAAAAAAAAGCAAGCCTTGGGGGAGAGGAGAGGGGGAAGCTTTTGTTATC